>NW_012144967.1:9207052-9207829 GCF_000956105.1 Propithecus coquereli
TTATATCTATTTTTATAGTTTTTAATTTTTTTTTGAGACACAGTCTTATTCTATTGCCCAGGCTGGAGTGCAGTGGCACAAACATAGCTCACTGCAGCCCCGAACTCCTGACTCAAGTGATCCTCCTGCCTCAGCCTCCCAAGTAGCTAGGACTACAGGTGTATGCCGCTATGCTGGGATAATTTCTTTTTGTAGAGACAGGATCTCACTGTGTTGCCCAGATTGGTCTCGAACTCCTGGCCTCAAGCATTCCTTCCATCTCGACCTCCCAAAGTATATTTCTATTTTTAAATGTGACAAGGCTATTTCTCAATCTCATCTCTGGTGAGGCTGGGATGGCTCCTGTCTCCTCCGTATGGGCCGGGCTGACTCAGCACCGGGTGGGTGGGTTGCAGTGTGGGTGTTGGACTCTCTGGTTCCTGTCATGGGAGGGAAGACAGCGAGGCAGATGAGCTGGGGCTGACAGCCAGCATGTGGCTCTGAGGACACCCTCATTGAGCCACAGATCAGATAGAGAAGTTGGAATTGCTACTCTTCATTTTCGGCTCTTTATTTTGAAATCATGACACTGGTCTCCGAAGTTCATTCCCTGAAGCCTTTGCAAACAATTCTCACCATCTTTCTTTTCCAGGAAAATAAATTCCCAGCCCCTAGTTGACATGTGAATTGTATGTCTTTTCCCTAGGCAAAAAGTTAAAGATTTCAAGCACCATTGTGAGTTTATTATTTTTTGGTTTTTTTGTTTGTTTGTTTGTTTTTTTTCCTTGAGACAGAGTC
>NW_012144967.1:9219164-9264927 GCF_000956105.1 Propithecus coquereli
CATTTAATTTGTGGATCCTGAAAAGGTGATAGGAGTTGGATAAAAAGTGAGGAGGATGGGAGGGGCATTCTAGGTCAGAGAAGAGGCTGTAGAAGGAGGTAATGTAGTGGAAGATCGTCGTCCACACGGGAGCGTGCGAGGGACTGGTCCAGGGAGTGCTGGGAGGGACAGCAGACTGAGTTGGGGTGGAGTGCCGAGTCAGGCCTCGATGGTGCACCTGTCAGAAAGGCACAGAGGGGCTAAGTGGGTGGCCTGGGTATTGAATCCTGGCTCCACTTAACACCAACCACTTGTGTGTCCTTGAGAAAATATTGAATAGTTCAACCTCTCGGAAGCTCAGAGCCATCTTTAAAATGGAAGCAATAATACTGGCCTCGAGAGTAGAGGTATAGTCAACTGCAGTGATATTTTAAAATAAAAGCTTGTGTTCTGGGGTCAAAGAGACCTGGGTTCAATCCTGATACATATGTGACCTTGGACAAATAACCTCATTTCTCTGAGCTTTCATGGGCTGGTTTATAAATAAGAAATATTAATAATACTACATTATACATTGTAATAATTTCACCTGTAAATCTGTCAGGGTTTTTAACGTTTTTGAGATTCACAGAAACCCATTCTGGAGGTTGAGCCTAACAGGAGTTTGTTAGGGGATATTCATTAGCACCTGTCTCAGGAGGGCCAGGGAGCCAGGTTTGCAAGGTGTGCAGGCTGCAGCGTAGTCTGCATCACATGAAAGGACTGCTCCCGTGGAGACACCCCTGCCAGGCTGGTACTGGGCACTGTCACCTGCATCCCTGCCATTGGGTGTAGGTGTCCTGATGCCACCGTTTCCAGGGTGGCTTTCATGTGGTGCTTGCTGCTGTAGTCACTAGACTCCCAAAGGACGTCTTTTGGGGGCATCTGATTGGCAGAGATCAGGTTGCATGCCTGAGCCCTAGCTGCAAAGGAGGCTGGGAAATCGAGTTCCACTGTTTTACCCTACAGGGTGGGGAAGACCCTGAGTAAAGGAACGGTGTTCAAAGGTGTTGGGTGTCAAGAGCATAACTACTATTCCTGCAACATAGCTTGTGAGCTTCTTGTGAGGACTAAATGATGTGATGTATGTCATGCACTTAGCATGATGTCGGCACAGTAAGCAAGCAGTAAATGCTAGCTATTCTTAATATTAATTATTAGTAACAAATGTGGAGATGTCTAGGGAGAAGAAGCATGTGGTAATTTGTGCTGACAGTTGACAAAGGAGCCTCCTAGGGAGAGGAATTCAGCATAGATTATGACCTGACTCTTGGGATCACAGCATCTGAGAGCTGGATTTGTCTCAGGAGCAAACTACTTCCCTCCCTGCATATAGTAATTTTAATTTATTAAATTGCAGTGAAAAATATAACCTCCTGTCCATGTATTCTCTTGATGGACCTGTCCATCACATGGCCCTGTCCCTATGGAGAGATCTAGGGGAAGCCATTTGAGTTAGAAGTTCTTTTGGTGAGCATGAACTTAGAACATGAAATTCTGATATAGGGGTTACATGATTAAGAGTTGCTTGACTCATCAGTCCAATAGCAGGGTTTCAGGGGGGTCCCCTGTGGCTGGACAGATTCTGTCCTGGACCAATAAAATCCCTGGGCCAGTGGTGTGCTGCTGTGCTAGTGTGCCAGGAAAAAAGGCCCAGATTTGAAGCATTTGCCAATTTCGGTGGTGTAAATATTCCCACTATGATCAATTTCAAGCTACCAACTTGATGTGATGTCAATCATACGAAGAATGAAGAGTTGGAAAAAGTACCCGATATGCTCTTTTTAAAAAAACATTATTTTATTTTATTTTTTTGAGACAGAATCTTGCTATGTTGCCCAGGCTGGGCTCAAATTCCTGAGCTCAAGCCATCCGCCTGCCTCAGCTCCTAAGTAGCTGGGCCAACGTGTTCTTGTAAGCAGGTATAAACTGGTTCTAACACATTACTCCCCTGGACTGAACTGGGATGGATTCTGCTGAGGGTGGCCTCATGAATTTTTTCTTTTTCTTCTTTTTAAATTGTACCTTTCCCCCCCCTCTAATTGCCAAAGGCCTGGTGTAGAACACTGGAATAAAGAGAGAGATTTAAAAAAACCTAAAAGTCAACAGAGCAAATCATAGCTTAATATACTGGTATTTTTTGTTTATAGTATTTTTTTCTTCTTTGGCTTATATCATCTGAAATTGAGGACATCTGACCATTTTGATTTATAAAAAAAGGCAATATCATATATGATTCAAAATAATACATTTCATATTGTATATCAAGTTTTATGGCCTACTCTACACATACTGTTATATCATAAACATTTCCCCACATCATTAAATTTTCTTTGAAGGTGAGGTTTTTAATGGCTGTCTTCTAGTAAGTTGTATGCATGGCTGTAATTTATTTAACCATTTATTTTATTGTAGGATATTTGAATTTCTCCTTCCTTCCTTTCCTTATTCTTTCCTTCTTTCCTTCTCCCTCCCTCCCTCTCTTTCTTTCTTCCTTTCTCTCTTTCTCTTTTGCTTTAATAGAAAATGCCCAAGTGAACATTCTTATAACATCAATTTTTGTGCTTATCTCTGATTATTTCCTTAGGACACAAACTTAGAAGAAGGATGACTTAGAAGAGGGTCTAAGGGGTTTGTACAATTTTAAAAATCTTGATACATTAATGCCAAAATGCTTTCCCTAAATTATACTAATTTATGCTCTAATTAAATATATGAAACTAGAGGTTTTATTGCAAAATTGTTACCAGTGAATATTACCTTTTATTTTATTTTTATATTTTCCAAGTGCAGTGAAGAAAAATGGTAGCATTAGAGTAAGTTTGTTTCACGCTTTGGAGACATCTATGGCAATGAATGGAGAGAAGAAATGGAGGGAGATTCTTGCCCAAATCTCTATCATGACCATCTGCCTTCAACTTCTATGCCTATTTCAAAAAGATGGGACAGACGCAGACGGGTAGACCCATGGCCGAAAGCCATTTAGGGCCATTCCTCCACCCATGGCCTCCTTTTCACCCACACACTTTCTGTGACCTTTTCTGCCAACGGTATGTCAATGGGTGGCCCTCGTAGGTGAGTAAGCTCGTGGCCAGATGGCTGTGCATTTTTGATATTTTACATGATTGAGCTGAATTACTATCATTTGGTATAGGTGACTCAGCTCTGCAATCATAACACATTGTCAGGAGCAGAAAGAACGGTGTGGGTGGCTTGTCAGGCCTTGGGCACAGGGCCCTGTTATGTTGCTGCAGCTTGCTCATTCCGATTTATTTCCAGCTTCAATATATGACTTCCAGCATTGCCAAACCTGGCTTTCAATTTCCACCTGTGTGCTGGGGGTGGTGGGAAAGGGAGGGAGGAGAGGCAGGCAGAACAGGAGGACCAGGACGGGAATGTCATTACAGGTTGGCAGAACAGAGTGAGAATATGCTTGGGGGTGGAGGGAGGAATGAACAATGAGATAAAATTCCAACAATTCGGTTCCAATTGTCAAAGCTGAACACTCAAACACGTGGGAGAATGGTGTTGTCTTTGTTCTACCACCAATGGAGAATGTCAATGGCTGATTGTGCATTTTAGCCAAAAAGAGATAGGACTGTGGGCCGTTGGGGAAGAAAGGGGTCATTGGGACCAGATTTCCCTACCACTGAGTGGTCCACGGCCACGTGAGAGGAATTGTTCTTTCTTGGCAGTGGCCACTGTAGCATATGTCTCCTCTTGCCCTTCTCTTCTGTGGTCTCTGGTAAAGAACGGTGAGTGTTTGCTGTTCTATGTCATAAGCTGGGTTGGGACAGGCTGGCCAGACCTTGCTATGGTGAAACGTGCACAGGCTGGAAGAGTTGGTCCCTCTGGGTGACACCGGAGGCACTGGCTGGAGAGGTTAGTGAATGTCCCTGTAAGCTGAGTATGACAGTCACCTTATATGGCCTCTGTGAGAGTTAAGACACCATGCTTCCTTAAAACCTTTTGGAAATAGGGTTTATATATATTCCTGTTTATTTTTTATTGTAAAATACACATAACACAAAATTTACCATCATAACCATTTTTAAGTGTTCAGTTCAATGGCATTAAGTACATTCACACTGTTGTGAAACCACTGCCTGCCACCATCCATCTCCAGAACTTCTTCTTTGTCCCAAACTGAAACTCTATGCCTATGGAACAGTGAATTCCTACCCCCGCCCCCAGGCCCAGTAACCTCTATTCTTCTTTCTGTCTCTATGAATTTGAACCGAGTTTGAATTCTAGGTATTTCATATTAGTGGAATCATACACTAACATGTGGCCTTTTGTGACTGGCTTATTTCACTCAGCATAATGTCCTTAAGGTTTATCTATGTTGTAGCATGTGGCAGAAGTTCCTTCCTTTTTTTTTTTTTTTTTTTTTTTTAGTTCCTTCCTTTTAAAGGCTGAAGAATTCCACTGTAGGTGTGTACCACATTTTACCACGTGTACAGAGATACCGCATCTGTTTATCCATTCATCCCCTTATGGACATTGGGATTGTTTCCACCTTTTGGCTTTTGTGACTAATGCTGGCATGAACATGGGTGCGCAAATATCTGGTTAAGTCTCTGTTTTCAATTTTTTTTTTCTTGGTATATACCCAGAAGTGGAATTGCTGGATGATATGGTAATTCTATGTTTATAAACACATATGTTTTAAAAATGAGACAGTAGGGCACTGAAACTATTCTGCATGATACGGTCAGGGTGGATACACACCATTGTACGTATGCCGAAACCCACCAAGTGCGCAGCACAGGGAGTGAACCCTGATGTCAGCGATGCACATTAGTTGACAATAATGTACCTGTATCCATTCATCACGAATGCACCCACCACAGCAAGATGTTATTATAAGAATAGGGAAAACTGGAGTGAGGGGAGAGAAAGAGAGAATATGGGACCTCTCTGTACTTAGGCTCAACTTTTCAGTACACTTAAAACTGCTCTAAAAAATAAAGTCTATTAATTTTTTTTAGAAAAGAGAGAAAGTACTTCATGTAGTATTCCATTGTGTAGTTCCCCTGTAAATGTTCTTTCTTTTTCCCTCACCTTGCAATTCTCTGCCTTGCTGCCCCTTGGACGTCGTGGGCAGGCCCCTGCTCATTCACTTCACTCTCCTGACCTCTCTCTGGTGCCCAATTCCCTGTCCCTGTACCTGAGTTCCCCCTTACTGGTGGGGGATGCGTTCCACGACTCTCAGTGGGTATTTGAAACTGCAGGTAGTACTGAACCCCACAAATACTATGTTTTTCCTATACATACACATCTATGATACAGTGTAATTTATAAATGATGCCCCATAAGAAATTAACGGTAAGTAATAATACAACACAACAGTAGAACAAACGCTGTAATGATACGTGAACGTGGTCTCTCTCTCTCTGACTGAAAACATCTTACTGTATTGTACGCATCTATTTTTGGACCTCAGTTGACTGATGCCAACTGAAACTGGGGAAAGTGAAACCACAGGGAAGGGGGACTACGTTTTAGATCATTCTCAGTGTCTGGCCTTCCTCCCTATTTCCGGACACTTCTCTGAACTCCCTTGTCCTTGCTCAGGTCGCACAGAGGAGGAATGCTGTTCACCGGGGGGAAGGAAGCAGGGCTCTCTAGAAACCCGGCGAGCCGCTCAGGGTCCCAGGGGGCATTCGAAGCAGAGTCAGGACTAGCCCCTGTCTCCAGGGCTCTGGGCAGGTGCTGGTTTCAGAGCAGACATTCCAGTTAGCAACACTGACAGTGAAGGAGGTCGTCGTGGAACCTTCTAGGCTCCCCCGCTTTCCTCAGGAAGAAACCAGAATTCTTTATTATGATCTCTAAGCCTCTGTTTGGGGCTTCCGGCAACACAGTGACAGTTTGTTTGCTACAAGACACATGTTCTGTACAAAATCAAACAATAAAAAGTGAGTGAGCTTGAAAGGAGAGAAAAGGGAAGACCCCAGGTGCTATAAACACAGAGGGTGGTCGGCATGAGAGTGGCAAGGGGGTTCTACTGCTGCAGCTGGCTGGGGTTTCGGCCGGACAGGGGCTCCGTGTCCTAGAGACTGAGCTCGTACTACCTACTGAGCCATCAGAGACGGGACCCAAGGCCTGCGGAGCAGGGTGGGAGGGCCGGAAGTGACCGCCCCTTGTAAAGCCCAGAGCCTCACAGTGCCCCGTGGTCTTGGGGACTGGGAAAGCTCTGCTTGTCAGCATTAAAGCTATTGAAGGGAAATTAAAACTCCAGATCTGTATCCAAACTGGATGTGGGGCCCAAATTCCCCGAAAGGCCAGGGATTAACATAAAAGTGGTCAAGGACCACTGAAGCTCCAGGATCCTGACAAAAGCAAACCTGAACTGCTCTGTAATGACGTTTTACAGCCCCGAGTACATGAAAACCCTATGGGGCACACGATACTTGTGGAAGATGAGCTAACAACAATAATCATAAAAAAAGACCACACAAGAAAACCAACCATGAAGAGAAAGAGTCTGCTGGAACAACAAACAAAAATTAGTACCAGAGAAATAAAAATTATGAGATAAGCTGGAAAAAATCCTATAAAATAAGTAAGTTTGAAATAAGAAAGGAAAATAAAGGATTAACAGGAGGAGAATCGTAATAAAAGAACAGGACTTTCTCATCTATTTTCCCCACAAGATTTTGAACGCTTTGAGATGGACCCAGACTCAGGACCCGGCGAGACTCAGTGGATGTCTGGTGAACGAATGGAGGTGAGTGGCTGAGCACATGTGACGTGCGTCTGTATCCTGCCCCTTTCTATCCGTGGGTGTCAAGGCAGGACAGGCAAGTTGTCTGCAGCGAGTAGTCCTAGGGTCTCCTGTCTGGACACCCTTGTCTTTCTTTGCCTTCAGTGGTGTAAGGATGTCAACCCCAGAATCTGACATATGCTCATCTTGTAATTTGGCACAAGGGTGAAAGAAATAGAATAAAAGTAACTTTTCTGTTCAAAATGACCATCAATACCAGGAAGTCCAATTTTTTCCCCAAAAGACTGTGACAAAGAACCCTGCCGAACTCCATGCCCATATGCACACAGAGCCCCCAGCTGTACACACAGCACTGTCCTTCCATCTAATTCTATGGTCAGCTTGGAGAAGTGGAAGACACAGCACTTGCACTGCAAGACTTGGATTTATGTGCCCTGAGCATCACCACCCTGATCCTTCTGTGACTCTGAGCTTCAGTTTATACCATGTGTTGAGTGGGGTGGATAAGACACAACCTTTCAGGGCTGCTGGAAAGCATGAATAACTGAGTGAAAACATTGTATAAAAGTTAAAGTGCAAAATAACATAAGGGAAGCTGATCCCTGTCATAGAGCAAAATGCTTCACTGAGTGGCAGAACGTGTCACAGTGTCAGACTGGAGGTGAGGGGCGTTATGATTTGTAGGGCAGCTCCCCGAGGAGCTAACATCTAGGGCAAGATTGGAAAAATGACTAGAACTAGCCAACCAAATGGGGAATGGGGAGAAGAACATTCCTAGCAGAGAAAGGAGCACGCGCAAAGCTGGAGAAGAAAGTGCACGGCACTTTGGAGGAAGCCCAGTGTGGAGGGTTGGTGCTCTCTGCTCTGCCTGGCTGCCTCCCTGAAGTCTGTGCCATTGAAGATTCTCAGTCCTGTCCGTGTACGCTGTTGATGAACGAGAGGTGCCCCCACCCCATCGTGTGCTCCAGGCATCCTGCACCCCTCTGCACTCAGCCTTTCTGGTGTTGAGCTCCCTTTAACCTCACTCCAATCCTTGTTCTGTCTAGAGGTCCAATGCGCTATCCATTGCACCACAGAGCCTGGTCAATCCTTCCTCTAAGTTTCACCTTCTTCCATTAAATTTGGATGTGCCCAGCCCAGGGCTGTGTCTCTCCTCTCCTACACAGCCTCCTCCCTCCTAGATGCCCAAATCTGTTCTATTTCTAGCTTTGTTTATGATCCAGTTCCCACTTAACTCCTCTTCTTATTCCCAGCTGCCATTTTATTTTAAATGTGGGGTGAGCGGATGATATGAAACAAGGTTAATTTCACAGCCAATCAGCACAACACATGTGACAAACATCTGTGAAAACAAGTATCTTAGGAGAGTTAAATAAGGCTCAGAAAAAGACTTCTTAATATCAGACTTAGCAGCATTGGATCTGGACGGAGACAGATAATGGAATCAAAGCAGGATGAGAAAAAGGTCCTGAATTACTCAACTTTCAATGTTTTTTTATGCACAAGGCGTATCGTTGGAGGCTGAGGGAGACACTAAAATATCTGAGATGTGGTCTTTGCCAGAAGGATGTTACAATCTATTTTAGAGAGATAAGAGGAAATTAGAAAGAAAATACAAAGAGCAAACAGCCAACATTTTAGACAGTTCATTGAGTCCCTTCTCACTTGCTTGACTTGAAGCTAAGGAGATATTTCCCCTACCCTGTTGCTGGACTTTGTTTAGGAAATAGAGTTGACTCGTATGTCACGGGCTCAATTTAGAATGCACACTCACAGACGACACCGTGCATGGTGCTCGGAGTGCCAGCACAAACCCAGGGGTAGCTACTGGCTTTGCTGTCACCGGAGGATTCTGTTTCTTTGGAGTTTGTGAGTAGACTCTCCTGCAATCGTCTCTGGGGAGGTATCCACAGTGATCAGAACTTGTAGCTTCAAGAGTCTATGAAACCGTCTGGTGCAGCCTCCCACCTATGGTTGGAATACTTTTCTTGGTGCTCCTCTCAGGGAAATAGGGCAGCTAAAAGACATTCGGTTTTGGGAGTCACACAGATCTGGTTCGATTCCCAGGTCTGTTGCTTTTAAGTGCTGTGATCCTGGGTGAGTTATTGAAATTTGCTAAGCCTGGGATTCTTGAATTGGTCAGGATTCCTGGTTGCAAGTGATAGAAAATCCCACTGGAACGAGCTTATGTGGTATTTCTTCTGACACCACTTTCGTCACTAAACATACATCTTTTTCCCACACCAACAACCAATTCTTCAGTTCTCCGACACCAACTCAGTGTCCAACGATTCAGTTTAATTCCGATGCTAACTATCCAGAGGTAATGTAGACTCCAGAGGTTAAGGGCTCAGTCTCACAAGACTTCCCCCACTTCGGATGCCACTTTTAAGTTCCAGGGGCCCCTAGTACCTTTGACCAACCAGCTATAAATTTGAGATTCCTACAGCTGCTCCCTCCTCGGGTTTGATAACTGGCTAGAATGACTCAGAACTCAGGAAAGCACTTTACTTACTACTGCTGAGTTATTACAAAGGATACAACTCGGGAACATCTAAACGGAAAAGATGCACAGGGCAAAGTATTGGGGAGATGGAGGCAGAGCTTCCGTGCTCTTTCCGGCTTGCCACCCTTCCAGCACCTTGGTATGTTCACCAACCCAGAAGCTCTCCACATTTTGACATTAGAGAGTTTTATGGAGCTTAATCTCCAGCCCCCCTCCTCTTCTCAGAGGTCAGTGGGTGAGGCAGAAATTTCCAAGGCTATCTAGGGGCCCCAGCCTAAGTAAACTCATGAGAATAAACTCAGGTGTGATCAAAAGGGTTTCGTGATGAATGACAAAAGACACTCCTGTCACTCAGGAAATTCAGAGGGTTTTAGGAGTTCTGTGCCTGGAACCAGGGACAAAGACCAAATAGAATACCTGATTTTATGATACCACAGAGCATAATTATGATAAGAGGTTTCAGGAATTTTGGGCTCCTTTAATGAAAACATCCAGTGCTAGTTCTAGCCAGAGACCTGGTTGGTCTTGTAATTCCTTTTCTCAGCCTACCTTTGTGTTGGCTACATTCTTAGGCAGGTTTTTCTATAAGAGAATGAAAACTGACTGCTTGTAGCCCGAGATGTGTGTTTCCTTAGAGTTTAGCAACCCCTACAGACAGAAAGCTTCTCTTTCGCAATAGTTCCAGAAAAAGAAAATCTCAGAATTTCTCTCTTTTGTCTGATGCAGGTCACATGTTTATCCCTGAGCTAATTGTGTGGCCAGGGGGTGGAACACCCTGATTAACTGGACCTAAATCATGCGCTGTCTTTGGACTCGAGTGTGGGTTCCACCCAAACCACAGGAGCTGAGAGTGGGGAACAAGTGGTTCCTCACCAGAAAATGGAGTTTCTCTCGTCAGAAGGAGGGGAAATGGCTGCCGGGCAGACAAAAGCACAGCTATTCCATCCCTTTTTCTTCTCTGTAAAGTGGGGGGTGTTGTCATTTCCCTTGGCTTGATAGTCTCCTCCAACTCTTCTCCTACCGTAGCCTATACTTCTAGGACTTTCTACGACATGCAGGTGGTGTGTGCTCAGAGCTATATGCCATAGAGCCTCTAGCAATTTCTTCAGAAAGACAAAACCAGACTTTAACAGAGTTTCCCATTGGGTGATGTTCCTCCACATTTCCCTAGACTTGGATTTATCCTTCCTAGCTTGGTTACACCCTGAGAGTTTACAGAGTGCAGTATTCCTATCCTGCCCAAGTCCTTTTAATACTTTTTGTGTTTTTCATTTGAGCCCATATTTCATCTGAAAATGTCAAAACACTGCCCACACATGGCCAGAGCCCAGCCGAGAAGATAGAGTCACTTTATGAGACCTGCCAAATAGGGTTCAGTGCTTATCTGATCATGAATCATGAAAGCTTTTAGGACAGATGGTGTAATCATATCCAAAAATAATGCCCTTTCAAGAGTGATGCTAATTGGATCACATGGCGTAAGAGTTTCACATCTGTCACATGGCAGAGACTGAGTTTCCTTAAACTTTAGTTTGTTTCCATTTCCAGGAGTGGTTAGAGCTTACTTCAGTGTGTTCAGTAAACACATGCAGGATGCTAATTATACCAATTCATTCGTTCATTCATCCTGCACATATGTTCTCAGTTCCTTTTATATGCCAGGCACCGTTCTGTATGTTTTCATCCCTGTGAAGTTTTCCTTTTAGCTGGGGGAAGGAGAGTGATAAATAAGTAGGCCAATAAGTAAGTGACATAAAGGCAGATAATGACAGACACTATGAAGACAACCAACGGGGTAACCATGAGTGTGTGCGTGTGCGTGTGTGTGTACACGTGTGTGGAGGAGATGGTGGGGACTAGGTGGTGACATTTCTGCTTGCCCCCGAATGCTGAGCTGGAGGCAGCCGGGTGAAGATCTGGGGCAAAGGGTGCCTGGAAGAGAGAACAGCAAAGGCAAAAGCCCTGAGCTCAGAGTGACCTTGATTTATCTAAAGGTCAAGAGGAAGTTCAGTGTGGCTATTACCTAGTGGATCAGAATGAGGTCAGAGAAACAGTCAGGGGCCAAGGTAAAGAGATTGGATTTTATTTTAATAAAAACCTCATGTCAGTGAGTGCTACATGGAGTAACTCATTTAATCCTCACAAAAATGGATGAGGTAGGTAGAATTATCAACCCCATTTTAAAGAGCAGAAAACTGAGGCACGGGGAAGTTAGGATTTGAAATCAGAGCTGGACTCAGGCTCCGGAGCTGTGCGCTTAGCCACTGTGCATCAGATGGAAGCCACGGGGTAGTTTAAAGCTGGGGACATGGCCTGCCTTGCATTTTTCAGAGGTTGGGATAGACGGTGAAGGAACGAGAGAAGAAGCCAGGAGAATTGGCAGGAGCTGCTGCTGCCATCCGGGGGAGAGCTGGCCTGGGGAGGGCGGTGGCCTGTGGCAGAAGGGGGCAGGAGGGTCTGGGGTGTCTTCACATGGATTGGATGTGGCTGGCGAGAGCAGAGAGACATCGGGGGACGAAGACAGAAGAGGAGGCAGTTCTGTCTCTGCCCCCACAAAGTATGGTCGGACGGAAATGCATATTTATTCATTATTCTGGGGGACTAATTTGCTGGTGTCCCAGTCACTCACACAGTCATGGGAATGGCTTTCTGCCACAGAGGGAGGGCTACGTCTCTACCCAGGAGGGTTTGGCGTAGAAACACTCATGTTAACTTTCCTTGCTGTTCCGCCCCAGGATCCTGGCTTTCCAAGTACCTAGGAAAGCCACATTTTACTCTCACTTCCTTCAACCCTGATGACCCATGGAAAGCACGTGGGCTGCATCTGGGTCTTTAGCGACCGCCCAGCCGGGGCTTGGATGGCTTTGTTCTCCGGAAGTCCTGAGTCACACGAGTTACCTGCACATGTGGGGCTTCTGACCCCTCCAGCCCTCCTTTACACGCTCCTTCCTTTCCCCAGAGCCCTCTCTGCACTGCTGCCTGCCCTCCTCTGCACCTGCAGATCTCAGCTCAGCACCCAGCCCTGTACAAAGCCCTGCCTGACTCCCCAGCCACCGGCTCCCCGTCTCAACTGACCGCCTCAGGAGTAGGGCATGGGTGTGTTCGTGTGTGCATGTGGATGCATGTGATTGTGCGTTTTTATGTGTGCGTGTTTGTGTGTGTGCATGTGTGCAGTTATGTGTGATTGTGTTTGTGTGTGTGACTGTGTGTGTGTTTGTGTGCATATGTGGATTTCATCTTAATATCCCCAGCACCTAGCAGAGTCCCTGCTATACCAGACAAAGGACTGCAAGAGGAGGCTTTAGCTTGCGAACAAAGAAGCCAAGAAAGATCAGTAAAGGAAAAGAGGGAGAAGGAGACAGAGCTAAAAACTGTACTTTAGCCTCTGTAACTGGGGCGAGGATGGCTTCATGTGGCCTTTGCTCTCCCAAGTAGGTACCGTGTGTGGGAAACAGAGTAAAGACGTTAACCCTCATGAATTGAGCTCTTCCTCAGGGAAAGTCCCGCGGCACACTGGCCAGTCAAGTTGTGGGGGTCTTTGCTTCCACAGTGGCTCCAGACGAACAGGCTTTTCCAGTTGAAATACTCACTCACTTTTCCTCCATTATCTTTCTTCCCCTGAGCAAACTTACCTTCATGCAGTAATTACCATATTCAGATTCTTCCAAAATGTCACTGATTTGATAGCTGCTCTGTTGTGTCTGCGGCGGTGTGCTCCTTCACCTGGGCGACACGGAGACCCGTGGCAGCATTTACCTTCCATTATGCGGAGTGGGCAGAACAAAGGAAAACGGGGAAAAATAGGTCGGCTTGGGGAAAAGAAAACTATGGGTACTTGAAAAAAAGCAACAATTTTGAAGAAAAGAACAAACAAGAGATCCATCCATTATGTTATTAACTATATTATAAACTTTTGTGTTCTCAAGTGCATTCCTCGTTTTAGCTTTCATTCGTTTGTTCATTCATTCATTGTTGTCCCACTAGACTTTCATGATGCATAGCCCACAGGTTGTAGGGAAAACGACCACAGGTTCAGAGTTCGAAAGCAAGTTCTTGCTGTTTTTTTTTTTTATTTCAGCATATTATGGGGTACAGATGTTTAGGTTACGTGTGTTGCCCTTGGTTCCCCTCCCCCCAAGTCCGTGTTTCAAATATGTCCATCCTTCGGGTAGTGCGCATTGCACTCCTTGTGTATACTGCTGTTTATAAGAACTGCACTGCTGGACAGGAGGGGCAACATGCCCGCCAGCCAGCAACCTCACACGTTAAAAGGCCAGGCTTTCTTTTACACCTAAGTAAAATCCAAGACCCCTTGCATGGTCCATTTACCTTGTTATCCACCAGGGAAGAGGAGCCCCAGGCCCCTCGGGTAGGGAGAACGGAGCATGAACATGTTCCCCAGGGGAGGAGGAGGATTACCTCCAGGTCATGAGACAATTTCAGAAAGTCTAGTTGGTAGGGGTGCTGCTAGCATGTATTTGAAGGAGGTCACCATATTTGTTCTGCGAAATATTTAGGATCACAACAGGTTACAGTATTTGTGTAAGGGAATAAAATGAGAAAAGTCTGTAAAGGAGTTTATATATATAATATAAAAATATGTATATATATATACATTTTGTGTGTGTGTGTGTATGTGTGTGTATATATCTCCAGAGGAATACAAGAATATGACATTCATGATTTGTTTGCTGGGTAAGATTTTTTTTTTAACTTTTAGAATATGTGACAAGAGGCCTGAAGTTACCGAGGGGCTGATCTCCTGCACACATGATTCAGGTGCCATGGAAACGTTAAGATGACTTACATGCAGTCTCTGTCCTCCAGGTGTTCCTAATCTGGTGGGGGAGACAGATGAGCAAACTGACAAATTACACGGTGGGCAGAAGGTGGATGGTAGTGATATAAGTCACCTGTGACGAGAGTGTGCAGCAGAGAATAATTTGCTTTGGCAGAGGATATCGGGGTGTTTGCGCAGAGGAGGCAGCAGCTGAGCTGTGTTTTTACGGATGAGTAGGTATTTTTCAGGCACAGTGGGAAGGACTGCCGTGCAGGAAGGGGCACTGCGGCAGAAGCAATGACGCATGGAAGGGCAGAGCACCGCAACCGACCAGGGCCAGCATGTTGGAGGATCCACAAGAAGTTCGGGGGCGCTGGAGGGTGGGATTTTGGGAAGAGCAGTGGGAGATGATGTGGAGGGAGAGGGGAGAATGTTGGAGGCCAAACTGGGGTGTTTTGATTTCCCCCTGTAGTCACGCTTGCTAAACCGAAGGTCTACATGGCTGCCCACCCACCTCCCCCTTTAGTCTTAGGAGGAAGTAAATCACTGCTCCTCAGTTACTTGTCTAAGTAACTGTGGGATTGACTGGCCCACGCTGTAGCCTTATGAACTAGTTTGCTAGGGCTGCTAAGACTAAGTACCACAACCTCGGTAGCTTTCTTATTGTCCCACAGTCCTGGAAACTAGAAGTCTGAGATCAAGGTGTCAGCAGGTGGCTTCCATCTGCCGGCTGTGATCTAGGCCTCTCTCTCCCTTAGCTTCTGATGTTTTTTTTGTCAAGCTATGACATTCTCTGGCTTGTAGAAGCATCGCCCCCATCTGCATCTTCATCTTCACGTGGTATCCTGTGTGAGTCTGCTTTCAAATTCCCCCTTTCATAAGGACACCAGTCACTTCGGACAAGGCCCGCTCCACTCCCGTATGACCTCATCTGAACAAGTTAATTACCTCTGGAAAATCCTATTTCCACATGAGGTCACAGTGGAGGTACTGGAGGTTAGGACTTTAACATATGAACTTTTGAGGACACAATTCAACGTGTTCTCAGCATAAAGGGCCCATGGAGGACAGAGAATAAGGAAGATGGGGAGAATAAAGTTGAACCTTACTGGGGTTTGAGCATCCATCCAGCTGGCCACACAGGGAGTTTTCACAGATGTTCCATGAAAAGCTTTGTGCTCCATTTAAGCCCCTCCTCCAGCCAGGCCAAGGACTCCACGTGGCTCTGGAGGTCCACTCAGTTGCTTTTACCTCTACTGTTAAAGTGTTGACTGGGAGGAAATAAGGAAACCATCAAGTTGCTTCCAAATCTCTTGATAAAAAGACAAAGTGGGTATTTCCTTGACAATTGCAGAGTGCACCAAAGGTGGAATATTTCGTTAGAAAACACTGTATCATTTGCCCTCCGCTGTGTCATTGACTTTGTCCTGTGGGTGTGAGCTTTCTACCACAGAGGGAAAGACAGAGGCAAGATTCCAAGTTAGACAAGCTAGCAAGGCAGAACACAGGAGATGGGCCAGATCCAGGAGCAGCAGCGTTTGTGTCTCTGGAAGCTTAGGTTATTTCCACGGAAGAAATTCAAAAGTGAGCTCCAAAGCATTTCACTTCTCCAGGCAACCTCATTGTGGAAATCTCATTCTGAATATCTCCAATTAGCTCACAACCAGAAGGACAAAGAATTACACGGGAGACAGGAGTCCTGAGGACCAGTACAGCCTCTCACCTGGAGCCGAGCCTAGTCCCTGACTCAGTGACTGGATCTGCAGGATCCTGGAATCTAAACGTAGAATTCAGAGCTCACGTTCCCAGCCTTCCTTGCAGCTAGGATGCAGCCACGTGAGATTTCAATGCTAATGTGAGCAGTATGAGGAATATAGGCCTGGCTGTTGGTGGTTGCTGTGGCATCCGGATTTCAGGCACTGAAGGGGTAATTTCTCAGGGGCAGCAGGTCAAGTTTCTGGCTTGAATGGGGAGGGCGTGGTGATCAGGTCAAGTTCTGGTATTTCACTGAACTCAGTGCTCAGTAGTGGCAGTGGAAGCTGTTTCCACATCAAGCCAGACCTGCAGTTTATATTTTGAATGTTGCTTCTGGACACGTAGCTTCTAGTCTGTTTCTTTATCCCCCTGTGACCTAAGTGATAATCCTTCAACAATTCCTTTTTCTGCTTAAGCTGGCTGAAGTGGACTCTGTTGTTTGCAACTAAAAACCATGATTGATATACTGTGTGTTTAAAATGATTTGTAGTAAAAATATGGACCAAGAAGCAGGAAAGGAGAAAGGAAGGAAGGAAGGAAGGAAGGAAGGAAGGAAGGAAGGAAGGAAGGAAGGAAGGCATAAGAAGGCTGACCAATGGATTGGAATCTGGAGGCTCTGGTTTTGGAGGCTCTGGTTTTAGAATGGGGCAGTAACTTTGGCAAGTTGTTTCTCATTCTTGATCTCTAGAGAATTCACAGTATTATGAGTAGCTTTTTAAGGTCCCTCTGGTTTAAGTGTCCTTTGAAACAACGTGATAGTTCCATGTCTATATGACAATTACTTCTTTGAGTTTGTATTTCTTGCCATCAAAAGAGTGGAATAAGGTAAGATTTAGATGGGATCATAGTCACTGATTTAGATCAATCTAATAAAAAAACCAGTGTGCTTCCTTCTTGCTCCAGGACATGGGGGCAGCATCCTCCCACTCCCCCATGGCAGGGATGGGCTCTGGGGTGCAAGGAAAGAGCGAACAGGGCCACAGCGGGCAGCTTGGCCCGGGCTCCTCTGCACCTGCAGGAAGGCTTCTCCTTGGCTGGCGAGTTTCGCACCATGACACAGCACGTTCCTGTCTTTCACTGTGTGATGTAAAAGTCTATGAGATGAAAACATAAAGGAGCCATTTATCAAAATCTTCAGTGTTGTTAAATCAGTGAACTGTGCACTAGCACATTTGTTCTTATGAAGTGTTGAAATGGCAGTAACCAGTGATTGCCATTGTATCAGCCCAGGCAACTCAGCCCCAATAAAATAGAAATATAATTTAGCGAGTTTACTTAAAAAGCCCATAAAGCCTGGGCCCACTTGGTGGTGTGGAGTGTGCGTTAAGACTGTTGGTTCTCTGCTCAGTTCCCTTCTGTCTGGGTCAAGGAGCTGTCCTCAAGCCTGTGGATTCGACATGTTTTGTTTCAAGGAGGGAGGTGGCCATAGAAGCTGGAGCTTTGTTCACCATGAGAAACTTTCCCTTATTTCCAAATTCTCCTCTCAGTTGGAAAGGAGAGCAGTGGTACGTACGGCTAGTGCTGGGATTCCAGCTGTGTTGGTGAATTCAGTGTCAGCTTGGCTGATAGAGCCCAGCTGTTTGGTCAAACACTAGTCTAGACATTGCTGTGGGGGTGTTTCTTTAGATGGGATTAACATTTGAGTCAGTAGACTTTGAATGAAGCAGGCTACCCTCCCTAATGCGGGTGGGCCTCGTGCAATCAGTTGAAGGCTTAAGGAGCAAAGACTGAGGTGTCCCTAAGAAGAAGGAATTCTCAAGATTGCATCATAGAAAAACTGCCTGAATTTTCAGCCAGCTGCTCTGCGGAATTCAGACTCAAGGCTGCAACATCGACTCACCTGGATGTCCAGCCCACCAGCCTGGCCTGTAGAATTTGGACCTGCCAGCCCCCACAATTGTTATGAATCAGTTCTTCGAAATAATCCTCTGTCTGTCTCTCTCTCTATTATTGTTTCCGTTTCTCTGGAGAATCCTAACGAATACACCAGCCCTGGCTTCCCCACTGCACCTCTGCCAATTGATGTTTTCTCTGTATCATCAATTTTTCTGTAAAACGGGGATAAAAGAACATCACTATTAAGTCTATCAAGAGTTTGAAACTATGCTCCCATCATTTCCTGGGTTCGAATCTCTTCCTGAGCTGCACCTCAGAATCAGCTCTGCAGACTTTCAAGAATACAAACACCTGGGCCCCTTCTTCTGAGATTCTAGGTCAGTAGACTCAGGGTAGGCACTAGCATTTGTAATCTTTAAAATATGCCCCAGTGGAGTCTGATATTAAGCACCATCAGCTTTGTAATCGTATCCAACTTCCTCAGCATCCCAACACCACCATGAGCTGTCATTGCCCGATACTTCACCATTTCACACCCCGGTCCAGACACAGTAAACCTCCACAGCCTTCCTCCGTGTTTTTGTACATACTCTTCATCTGCCTAAAATCCACCCCACCATACACTGCCCCCGCAACCCCTGAAAACTCCTGTTGATCCTGCAAGGCCCAGTAGAAAGGTGATGCTTTTCCAGGCCTCCAGGGCCCCTGCCCATGTGTCCAATAACTCTGTTACGATATTGATCACATTAAATTGCCATCTAACCACAGTTCTCTGTCTGGCTGCAGACTCTTCAAAGTTGGGCATCACATCTTTGTGTCCTCATTGCCCAGCATGATGCCTGGCATATATAAAGCTCAATAAAGTCTTGCTGAATTTAAATTACAAAGCAAGCTCCTCTTGTGCCGATTCCACGCTCACCAAGCAACATTTTGATAACTTTTACTTCCCCGGCAGCTGCTGTTGATGGAGCCAGCACGTGTTCTTTCAGAGCAATGTGCGTGTCTGGGCCGCATGACGGTGCATTTATTTCCAGCTGTAAATTAATAAATAGGAGTCCTGGTTTACACACACGAAGTCTGTGGAATAAATGGCTTGCCTATGGCCATAGCTCAATTATCCAAATATAGATGATCCTCCCAGCCTATTATTTGCAGACTGGTTTTTATTTATTATCTTGAATCTGTTCTCCTCGTAGGCTCTTCCCAGTCCCTCAGCTGGTACTGAGGGGACCCCATCCAAAGGGAGATTTTATAAAGCATCGGTGGTGCTGAGTCATTAATGCTGCTGATGATTGTGGCTGCACATACACCTAAGGCAAAATCCACCAAATGTCAGTGTGCTGGATCTCCACGCCATTGCTCTCCTACCTAGGCTCGCTGCAGCAGAATCTAGCTTAGGACTGTGCCGTGTGAGTTCTGTGAGGAAGACAGGACCCTTCGCTGCACGGTTGGAAGGAGAGCCATGGGGAAGGAATTAGGCTGGTTTGTAAGTAGGCACTGATCTTCGTTACTTTTAAGTTTCAGACTGACAGACCATCCCATGTATTTTGCCCTCTCAGATAGCCTGAAATAAAAAATGAATTGTTTTTTTTCTCTACTATGGAAGAGATGCATAGGGCAAGTTATGTGGGAAGGGGCGTGAAGCTTCCATGCCCTCTCTGGCAGCGCCACCTTCCAGGAGCCCCCACATGTTTGGCAAACCGGAAGCTCTCTGCATGCAGTCCTTTTGGGTTTTTATGGAGGCTTCATGACTGATGACATCATTGGCCCTTGGTGATCAACTCAACCTTCAGCGCCTCTCCCCTCCCCAGACGTTGGCTGGTGCGGCTGAAAGAGCCAACCCTCTAATCCCATGGTTGGTTTCCTTGGCAACCAGCCCCCATCCTGAGGCTGTCCAAGAGTCCACGAAGAGTCATCTCATTAGAACAAAAGATGCTCCTATCACCCTGGAAATTCCAAGGGATTTAGGAGCTCTGTGTCAGATGTTCCTATCACTAAGGAAACTACAAAGCTCTTAGGAACTCTGTGTCAGGAACCAGGGTCAAAGACAAAACATTAGAACAAAAGATTTTCCTAGCTCCCCTAACTGCAAGGGTTTTGGGAGCTCTATGTTAGGAACCAGGGGCCAAGATATCTCTTTATCTCTTTCTCTTTCTCTGTCTCTTTATAACACAATTATCACAGGTAGCCCTGGCTGCGGGCGTTTGCTTTCTAGCCCAGTTGTCCAGAGAAGGGTCTTCAAGTGAGCTCTTTCTGGTAGTTGGAGGAGGCTACAGGGATCTGGGCAGAGGACTCTTCCATGGAAGAACCCTGGAGTCAGGGTACGGTGAGGAACCCCAACTAGGGATTAGCTGGCTGGCTCCAGCCCCCTCTGCCACCACCTTGAGTAGAACAAGGGCAATCTCCACCTCTTGTCAGTTTCACTCGAAACTGGGATTGGCTTACTATTGTCAAACAGACAATAAATAGTTTTTTGGTATAAGCATGCAATATGTGGGACATACTTAAAGTAAAAAATTGCTTATTATCTGGAATGCAAAATTGGCTGTCCTGTATTTTAGCTGGTAAACTTACGCACCTGGGGTCATTTTGCAGTTGGAAGGCTTTGGTTCTCCTCTGTGTGGCCCCCTGTCCCTCAGTAAACTGGATGGGACTCCTTTACGTGGTGGGCTCAGAGCAGCATTTCAAAAGGGCAAAGGCAAAGGCTGTAGGCCTTTTAAGATCTATCCTTGGAGTCACCTAACACCATTTCCTCCTCATTCTCTTGGTCAAACAAGAGTCACAGGGCCAGCCCACATGTGATGGACAGGAAATGGGCTCTAACCTTGGATGGGAGGAGCAGCAAAGTGGCATGGCAAAAGGCTATGCATCTGGGGATGAAAAAAGTGCTGCGGTCCTTTCTGCAAACAGAGAGTTAACATTCTTCCCTACCACTTTAAAATTGCCTTGTATTCTACTGTATCGTAACTTTTTAAATCCATTCTCCATTTTTTAATATTCAGATTATTTCTTTTTGTGTTGTTATGAACTTTGTTGTAAAAAACAGAAATTTTTGTGTATTTGTCTAATTTTGTATACTTTTTTCACTCGAGTGAGAAATCACTGCCTTGGTTCAGAACCTGGCTTTATCACTTACTAACTATGTGTCAGGGGCAAAAATCACTTAATGTCTTCATGCCTCAGTTTCCTCATCTGCAAAATGGAGACAAAAATATGACTGATATCATGGGATTACTCTGAAGGTCAAACAGATACTGAATATAAAATGCTCAGTAACTGTTGATCATTATTAAGATAATTCCTAGAAGTAAAATTATTAGGTCAAGGGGTATCAAGATATATTTAGGACAATCGCTATATATTAATTCAAAGGGACCATATTTTGAATTAAGAAAAACAAGCACAAGTTCTATAGCCTAGTGGATAAGGATTAAGACTTTAGAGCAGGATTTAGAAAACTGCTGCCCGTGGCCTGTTTTTGTAAATAAGGTTTTGTTGGAACACAGCTATGCCCTTTTGTTACGCATTAGCTACTGCTGCTTTTGCACTACAACGGCAGAGTTGAGTAGTTGTGGCAGTGATCAAGTGGCCCACAAAACTGGAAATATTTACTGTCTGACCCTTTACAGAAAGTTTGCCGGCTTCTGGTTGAGAGTAAGAAAGGCCTAGGCTTGAATCCACAGTCTGCTGAACATCCTCTCTGTTGGTGACTGAAGTGTGTGGTCAAGGATGGCATTCTTATTATTAGCATTCTTGTTACTCTGTCTCCTACTATGTTGGTGTATCCTGAGCAAGGAGGCCAGCAAAATGATTTCAACTACACCAAGTGGAAGGGCTCTGCAGAGTAGCAGCTGCTTAAATATAAGGTGCTATGTGCGCTGTGTGTGCATTTGCATCCGTGTATACATGTGTGCATGTATATGCATGTGTATGTGCATGAGTGTGTGTGTGTGTGTGTGCACATGCATAGCCAGAGGACTGACTGGTGGAGGGGTCATTTTCCCTGAGCAGTTTCCAAAGTTTTCTGTGCTTTCAACAGGTACTGTTAACATGACTGTTCTGAGCAATGACGAAAAGTCCAGAGGAAGCAGTGTGAAATAGTGTCCCATGTGGGAAAATGTAAAGAAGGTCATCAGTGTAGGCAGGAGCCTTTTCAATGTTCCTACTCACCCAACAGTAATGGCACCAGCCCTCCCAGCAGAGGGTCTGTCACCTTCCCCACTCCCGATGCTGGACCATGGCTTCCCCCTGCACCCCTCCCATTGCCCAGGTGAACTCTGGTTTCTCTCCTTCATTCTGATGACCGAGTGCCATCACATGCTCCCCAGCTGATGGACTGCAGTGGTGGTGCTTGTTGGGTTCCAGGTACTACATGTTAAATTAGACTAAACTCAGAGACCTGATGTGTACCATCTGCTTTCATTCTTACATCAACATTGTGAAGCAGGTCTTCTTAGCTCCACTTTATAAGGTTTGAAACTGAAGGTCAGAAAGGTCAAATAATTTTCTCAAAGCCACACGCCACCTAAGGACTGAAGCTGGGATTTGATCCATGTGACTCCAAAACCTTGCTCTTTCTACTGCACTAGACAATCAATAGTCTAGCAGAAAAGATGGCATTGTACAGACTTTGTAATCAGAGTCAGGATGAGATATATATCATATAGGAGGTACATAAACACTAGAAGAATTCAAAAGAAGAAGGAGAAACCTTATATAGATGGAAGCATTTAAACCTGATTTTAATTCCACAGGACCAAGAGAAAAAAATACATCTTCCTTCAAAACTGAGGTGTTAGGTAAAATTAGGGGGAGAAAAGACATCAAACCAGAATATGTTGGGTCGAAATTTGGGAGGCGAATGATAATCTTAACTGAAGAAAAGAAGTTTACTTTGGGCAATGGAAGGGGTGGGCCAAGTGCGGTTTTGCTGCAGGCCACGTCTCCGAAGGGACCCAGATGTTACGGTTTTAAGCGGGGACTTTAGGGATGAGTCGGTCACAGGCCTAAGACAATGTTTAAGGCAGAGTCATCATCGCTTCAATCGGGTTCTTTCCTTGGCTCTTACAGTTACCTGGTCTCTGCAGCACTTGCTGAGGGAGGAGCCCGTTGGGGTGCCTAGGCTCGGTCCTAGGGGCCCCTCTCTGCCCAGCACGTGCCCAGTACAAGCCCGTGAGGGAAAAGTTATTATTCACACTACTCCTCAGGCGATTTGTCTGTGGACAGCAGTTCCCAACCTCACACCTGTGAACTGAGGCCTCGGGAGCCACTTCTGTGGCCTAAACGAGAGCTCAGGGTCCATTTCTCATGGAAGCATCCTGAGGCCGTGAGACACACGTCCGTGGGCCTTTGAGGAAGCTTTTCCTAAGAAGAGCTCAGGAAATGCCTGTTGGCTGGAGGAAAGGAGAGCGTGTGAACACAAGCCGACTGTCTCTGTCATTCATTGCCGAGCTCACTGGTGCGAGGAATTTAAGCATTTCATTTTCAAAATAAGATTCTCTGCTTTGATGTTCAAGCAGGAGCCAGATGAGATTAAAGACGGTTCAGCTCAGCCCCAGATGGCCTGATTTAATGGGTCAGGGAAGAAACCTGGTAATGGTGTTTTTAAAACGCCCCCCCTGGAGATTCCCATATGCTGTCAGAGCTAAGAACTGCTTACATGTAATTCTCTCGATTTACAGATAAGGAAACTGAGGCCCAGGGAAAGGCTACAGCTTGGAGGCCCTCTGCCATGAAATGAAATGCGGAAAATCTGCTTGGCTACCTTTTTTCATATTGTATTCCTTGTTCCTCCTCTCTCCGTGTGTACAGGAGAGAGATGGGATTGAACTTGGACCCGTGGTCAGGACCAAACACCTGCCCTCAACTAATTCCTTCCTTCCTGGATCTTCTGTGACCCTGCAGCTACCTCCTGTTCACTTTTTTGTTTCCCAAGTGACTTGGGTTTAATTTTTGTTTTAATTGATAAAATGTCCCTTCTGGAATGTCATGTCTGTTTTTCCTACTCTTTCTCCTGGAAGCAAATGGGAGAGATTTATGGCTCCTTGTAACACCCCAACCTTGTTTAGAAATTGCTTGTGATTGATTAAGTAATAAAAATGCTTTTAAGACAGGGAGGTAAATCTCCCAGCTAATTGCTCTGTGCTTTACGTTAGAACCTTGTTTCACTGCCTGATGCTCTCCAGGGTTGGACAACTTTGTAATTTTCATCACCCTGAAAAGTCACATTGGAAGCATTGTCTGCAGCTTTTTTCCAGGACTGAGACTGTTAAAAGACACAGACAGATAATTAATGGGCCAATAAACACAACTAGCAAAGCATTTGAAACATGAGAGCAAATCCCATCTTCTCCCCAAGGGTGAGTTCCAGCGCTTGTCTGGGCGTGCAGACGGGAGCTAAGCCCTAGTGCAAGGGTGGT
Source organism: Propithecus coquereli (assembly GCF_000956105.1). NCBI lineage: Eukaryota > Metazoa > Chordata > Mammalia > Primates > Indriidae > Propithecus > Propithecus coquereli. The sequence continues at coordinate 9,243,206 of NW_012144967.1, forward strand.
CCAGATGGGATAAGGATGGGGTTTCTCAACCTCCACCATCCCTTCCGTCTTTCTAGCACAATAATCTCCATACCCTAAAAGATGGAAAGACCGTAAGTCGGATTCACTGGCTTGGAGCCAGAAGGGGAGGGGACTTGCATCCTGGCAGGGAGGACACATTCCTGGACAGGGCACAGGGATGATGTTTGGTCTACCCAGCCTGGATTTAGATGGTTGACCGGATGTGTGGGCCCTGGAGAAATACAGTTTTGCAGCCGTCACCGAATTCATTCTCCATCTCCATCAGTAGAATTGGTGTGCTTTTATACAGCCCTCTGAAGTGTTCAAAACTTTCCAGAGCTACAAGTAAGTAGGCATGAGATAGTTAACAGCTCCTCTGTCCTTCTCCTGACCGCTGTCTCAGCAGTGTCCCACCGCCTGGGGCACAGGTAGTTTTTAATCAGTCTTGGGCAGTTTTTAATCAGTCTAGGAGGCCAAGGGAATGGCTCATAGGGGAAGGCAGGAAATAGGCCCCAAGGGAAGGGTTTCTGGTGTCAGGGAAGAACTATCCAAGGGAAACTTGGTCCAAGAAGAAACTTCTTGTCTCACCTAGAGCCAAAGACATCTGACCCTTCCCCTTTCACCACCCTTTTGTAGTGATAGCATTTGAGGCATATTTGCCTTGGGGGAGATCTGATTCCCCAGAATATTCTGCCTGGCATAAATGTTAGACAAAGCAAGTTACTGAAAAGAGTAACAAGAGGAGTAATTTGTAATTGGTCCTCAGATAAACTCAGGAAATCCTGAAGTGCTCTAACATTACGTGCTTTAGGCCGAGCACAATGGCTGACACCTTAATCCCAGCACTTTGGGAGGCTGAAGTAGGAGGATCACTTGAGTCCAGGAGTTCAAGACCAGCCTGGGTGACACGCTGAGAATCCATCTCTACAGAAAATAAAAAAAAATTAGCCAGGTGCAGAGGTGCGCTCCTGTAGCCCCAGCTACTCAGGAGGCTGAGGCAGGAGGATCCACTGAGCCCAGGATTTCAAGGCTGCAGTGAGCTATGATTGTGCCACTGCACTCCAGCCTGGGTGACAGAGTGGGACCCTGTCTCAAAACAAACAAACAACTTATGTGCTTTACAAGCATTTTCCTGGGGATGGTATACTTCCTTCACCAAAGTTTTAAGGGATTCACAGTCCCAAGAATGCTTTTTAAAAATTTTCTGAGTTGCATTAAAACTGTTAGAAAGGTGGCAGGAGAATTAATTCTGACGTAGAGGGTCAGGGAGGGCTTCACAGAGGTAATGACTTTTGGACTCAGCCTTGAAGGGAGATGGAGTTCTCCAGGAGGAGGAGGAGGGGGAGGATTCCAGCAGAGGGATCTCATGTGCACAAGTTTAGTTCTGGAAAAGCATGTCATCCCTGCAGACCAGAGAGAAGACAGGCTGGAGCGGAGTGTGCTGAGCAGAATGCCCTGTTCAGCTGGTGCCCCATCGCTGGGGATGTGCTCGGGTGCAGGCTAAGGAGTTTGGTCTCCTTCCTGTGTCCATTGCATCGGGGTCTCTTTAGAACGAGGTCATGACCAGCTCAGAGGGGGTCACTGGGGCATCAGTTGAGTCCATTTGTCACTGGGGCAAAGCAACTCGATGGACGGTGAAATCTGATGGATTGAGTATGGTAAGGAGGAGACCTCCACCTCAAAGGTATGCCGTGGCTAGTTATTCTCAAACTTACTTAGGAATTTCTTAGAACTTTCTGTCACTCTGGGTCCCTGGCTTTTCTGGACCAGCTTCCATGGAGAATCACTCTGCTCTCACTAGTTACTGTGGTATAATTTATTTCCCAGGGAAGGGTTTCAGGTTTTGACTCTGGCCAACTGAGAATGTTTAACTTGCATTAAGGATGGGACACAGGGCAAGTGACAGGGCCAGAGCATGGATACGAAGATTTCATTATGCTCGTGTCACGGCATTGTCTAGCGATTCCACTCAGGGATGCCTATGAGATACCCACTCTCCTGCATGGGAGAAGTGACTTTGCTCGATCCCAGGCTTTCTTGGCATCCCTGAGAAGTGACAGCTCTCAGATCCCTCAGTGTGCTAATAGGATAATGATGAGAACACTCATTCAAGCCTAGGTCCTGGTTTTAGAAATGCTGCCCCCAGGTCTTGCCGTCACCAAAACTCTGCTGAGATTCTCTTTGGATGACAGCTAGAGCCTTCCAGCATAAGTGACAATTGCAAACAGACAGGGAGCTCCTGGCCACCTCTGGCTATGGCTTCTGACCCATTCTGCTGTTCCAGCTCTCCTGAGGTGCCAGTCAGGGGCTTTTAGTTCTTTTCTGGCAGTGGCCAAATTGTCCTACTGTATCCTCCCGTGGAAAGTAGAGACAGAGGAGACTAAAGAGACAGAAGGTCCCCGCTGTCCATATTACCAACTCCAATGGAGTGAGGAATCGCAGCCTAATAAAAGAAGTAGTTAACAATTAGTGAGCACACACCAGGAGCCAGGCACCGAGCTGAGTGTCTGGATTATTAGCTGGACTATCTCACTGAATCCTCCCAACAGTCTCGTGCACTGTAAGTGTCCCGGCTGTACTGATGATAAAACTGAAGACTGGAGAGGAGGAGGATTAACTTCCTCAAAGCTCCACAGTCAGTGAGGAGTGGACTCATGGTCCAAACCCAAGATACCTGGTCTCAGAGGGGGCATTCTCAGCTACTGTACAGTTTACTGTGGCCACAGTCCCTTGTTAGCTGGCTTCGGTCTCCTGGGCATCCTATACACAGGGCAGGGGGCAGGCAAATGACCTCTAGGTGGCTGTAATTCCAGCTATAGAGTGGATATAGAATAGGTACCTCTGAGAGGTCTGAGTTGACGCAACGGGTACTGGAAGCATTTTGTACCCGTGGAGGGATGATCTGGTCAGGGACCAGGTGAGGTGCCAGGCCCCCTGTTCAGGTGGCTTGAGGTATAGAGGCTGCCCAGCAGGTTATTTCCAGATATTGCTCCCTGGTGAAGAGGAAGCATCCAACTGGAGACCTAGAGCTAGTGGACTGGGAAGAGCTAGGGAGTGGTTGATGCTCTGAGGGTGGACAATACCGTAGATTGCTGAGGGGGGCTGGAGCCAATGTCGCCTAGCTTGTTGAGGGTGTCTGCATCTGGAGGGCAGCTATTTCATCTCTTTGCCCATTTTTCTAGACTGCCAAGTAGAGCCAGTGTCCACAGAGATGTATAACAGTAACAACAGCCACCATCACCGTAGCAGGAAACTTAAAGAACCTTCATTTGTTGGCCTGAATGGGCTTGGGTAAGTTCCTCTTTCCTCTCTGCCCAGGGGTGATCTGGCAACTGGGTGAAGGCAGCCCACTGGGGTGTAGACTCATGGCAGAGCCTCCACAGCCCAACATGACTTCTGGGGCTGCACTTGCACAATCTACTTTGGGGAGTGGCCCAAGCATTGACGTTTCCTAGGGCCTCCAGGCCCCCCTGGGAAGAATCTCATGCCTGTTCCTTCCAAGTGATGTCTTTTGGCAACCAATTCATTATAAGGAGGTAAATGCATTTCTTAGAAGTTTCAACTTTTAAGAGTTTAAAAGAAATGATATTATTCCTAAGGGAAAGGGAAATATATCAGAGATAGTTTTCTACTCCTCATACATAAAGTATATGGAAGATTAGTCCCTGAAAGTGTATACACAGATTGAATAATTTATAGCAAATATTTCTTAGCATTTCCTTTGGGAAATAGTGATCTATTCAAGGTATTTAGGTAGGAAAATAATACGACTTGATTTGTGAATTCTCGTTCAACAACTAAGGGGCATAATTAGGCTCTCTGCTTGAGGATAAGGAGTGGAGCCGTCTTTGCTTTTGCAGTCCTGGCACCTAGCAAACGAGTGCCACGCACTGACTTGCCATTTGGTGCATCTCGAATAAATGAGTGAGTGTGAAGGAAGGTGTCTGCAGATGCAGGCGGGGATGGAGTTGAGTTGAAGGTTGCAAGTTAGAAGCTGGAAGTGGCTAGAGTCAGAAGAAGAGGCCAGAGGAGCTGAAACACAAAGCCGGGCAGCGGGCCACCGAGATTGACCACAGGAAAGGAGAAAAACGGGAGGGTACGGGACACGTTGTGCAAGTGAGACGGACGTTCATTGATGTGGTCTGGAAGGGGCCTCTGTTGTAGAGCATCACTCTCCACTGGAACTTTCTGCAGTGACGGAAATGTTCTATATTTGCGTTGCCAATATGGTAGTCATTAGCCATATGTGGCTATTGAGAATTTGAAATGTGACTTGAGTGACCGAAGTACTGAATTTTTAATTAAAAAATTTGTAATTAAACTTAAATAGCCACATGTGGCTAGTGGCTACCATATTGGGCAGTGCAGAATATTCTTTTATCTCCAAATTACAAGGAAAGGTTTTGTGGGTCCGGGAAAAAGATGGGGGAGAAGTCGGTGGGAACAGTAGTTGATATGCCAAATGATGGTCCTGAAGACAATTGGTAGAAGCAGGAAATTCCACAGTGAGATCCCAGGTTTGGGCTGTTCACGTACATGCAAACTTGGTGAAGAAATAAAATTACAGTATCCTAGAGACTGTCTCTCATGTCCTTCATGTATAAGCTGACTTGCAGCTGGAGTCATTTATTCATTAGTTTAATGGTCAAAAATGAAATCAAGTGTCAGAGATGCTCTCTGTTTCACTGGCATCCACCCTGGTCCAGCTGAGGGCGCTATCCGGTTCCCCTGCCAATTCATGCAAAGGTGTGTGGATGAGGTGTCACTGGGGAAACATAATCTGAGCCAGCCAAGTCTAGCTGGGTTTTTCCTGATCACTTACAGCAAATTAGTCCAAATTTGCTTTGGGGTGGGGGAGGGTTTTATTTTCCTGGCATCATGTGCTTGTAATAAAACTGCCCTTTTAAATAAAAAAAAAATCAATAACAACTTAAAATACACAATAAATGTCACAACATTAATAAAACATACTATGCACTAAATCTAGCTTTACTATGTAATGTGCACTATTTACAGCTTGCATTTCAGGCCTGATCATGCTTCCAACGGCTGGTGAAATGGCCTAAAACAGCTGTCAGATGGTGTGAAATGAACATAGGCACAAGGTAAATAAAACTCAAATGAACACTAAATGTTCCCTCTCAGCAGTGAGACCAGCCCTGGATAACTAAGGATGAGTGTATGGCCCATAGCCATGAGTGCTATAGATCCTTCCCTCCACCTGTCTCTCCCTCCTTCCCTCCTTCATTCTCTCTCTTCTTTCTTCCTACCACATGCATACAACTTGAGGAATACAAAAGAAATTGAAGACATCTCTTGCTTTATAGGTGCTTACTATCACTATGGAGATTAAACATTAACTATATACATGCTATAGTTCTTCACTGGCTCCCTAATACTTAAAAAATATGGATTTCTGATCCATTGTATGTGCTATCTCCTTTCCTTCAATTGCCCTGGCTCTCCTTCTCCACTTAGAAAACCCCTATTTATTCTTCCAGAACAAAATCGGATGTCATCTTCTCTGTGAAGGCTTCCTTGAGCCCAGAGACACAGCTGTAAATTCCATGAGGCACTGTGTGTCTTGCACACCAGCACCTAGAACGTGTCTAACATAGTAGGTGCTCTATGCATATTTGTTAAGTGGATGAATCCCAATTGGAGGTCAAGTTTCAGGTCCCTTCTAGTTTGTCCTTTCTTGCAGTAAGTCAATGGCCATGCCTGGTTGCATGCTGAGGTCCAACTCCCAGGGCCAGACAGTTCAGGTTCCTTTGGTGGGCAACCTGGCAATCTCGTTTTCCTTTATATTGATGAATCCCAAAGAAGATTCTTTCATCTTCTCTGGTTTATTATTATTATTATTTTATTTGAAAATATTACAGGGGTACAAATATTTTTGTTACATAGATACCTTGTATAATGCTTAAGTCAGGGCTTTTGATGGTCTGTCACCAGAATTGTGTTTATCGTACCCAATAGGCAAGTTTTTATCCCACACCTCCCTTCCCACCCTCCCCTCTTCTTGGTTTCCAATGTCCTCTATATTGTTTTTGCCCGTGTATACCCATCGTTTACCTCCCACTTATTAGTGAGAACATATGATGTTGGTTTTCCATTCCTGAGATACTTCACTTAGGACAATGGTCTTCAGTTCCATTCAAGTTACTGGAAATGACATTATTTCATTCCTTTTTATGGCTGAGTAGTACTGCATGGTGTGTGTGTGTGTGTGTGTGTGTGTGTGTGTGTGTGTGCGTATACCACATTTTCTTTATCCGCTCATGAATTGATGGGTATTTAGGTTGGTCCCATATCTTTGCAATCATGAGTTGTGCTGTGATGAACATTTGGGTGTGGGTGTCTTTTTGATAAAATGACTTCTTTTCCTTTGGGTGGATATCCAGCAGTGGGATTGTTGGATGGAATGGTAGGTCTACATTTATTTCTTTGAGGAATCTCCATACTGTTTTCCACAGAAGTTGCACTAATTTGCAGTCCCACCAACAGTGTATAAGCATTCCTATTTCTCTGCATCCATGCCAGTATCTATTGTTTCTTGAATTTTTAATAATGACCATTCTGATACAAGTAAGGTGGTATTTCATTGTAGTTTTAATTTGCATTTCCCTGATGATTAGTGATGATGAGCATTTTTCATATGTATGTAGGCCATTTCTCTATCTTCTTTTGAAAAAATTCTGTTCATATCTTTTGCTCACTTTTTGATGGAGTTCTTTGTTTTTTTCTTGCTGATTTCTTTGAGTTCTTTGTAGATTCTGGATATCAGTCCTTTGTTAGATGTATAGTTTGCAAATATATTCTCCCAATCTGTAGGTTGTCTATTAACTCTGTTGATTATTTCCTTTGCTGTGCAGAAGCTTTTTAATTTAATTGTCTCATTCATTTATTTTTGTTGTTTCTGTATCTGCCTTTGGGGTCTTAGTCATAAATATCTTTGCCTAGGCCAACATCTAGAAGAGCTTTTCCAATGTTTTCTTCTAGAATTTTTATGGTTTCGTGCCTTACATTTACGTTTTTTTACACATTTTGAATTAATTTTTGTATATGGTGAGAGATAGGGGTGCTGTTTCATTCTTCTGCGTGTGGCTATCCAATTTTCCCAGCACCATTTATTGAATCAGGCTTCCTTTCTCCAGCATATGTTGTTGTCCGCTTTGTGGAAGACCAGTTGGTTGTAGGTATTAATAGATCGTTTTATTTCTGTGTTCTCTATTCTCTTCCATTGGTCTATGTCTCTACTTTTATGCCAGTATCATGTTGTTTTTGTTACTATAGCCTTGTGATATAATTTGAGGTCAGGTATTGTGATGCTTCCAGATTTATTCTTTTTGCTTAGCATTGCTTTGGCTATTTGCGGTCTTTTTTTAGCTCCAAATCAAGCTTAGGGTTATTTTTTCTAGGTTTGTGGAGGCAGGTAGCATGACCTTGGCTACTGCTTGTGTGGGTGGTGGGACCTTGGTGGGCACCTGGATGCATCACAGGACTGCCACTGGTGGCATGTGTTGTGGTGCCTTGGTGGATGCCTGAGTGTGTTGTGGAACTGCAGCAAGTAGCGAGTTAGGTTTTGGGAACATGATAGATGCCTGGGCAAAGTGTAGGACTTTGGTAGTTTCCTGGACTGGTTGAGGGTCTTGGCCAGTGGCCAGGCAGGTTGTAAAACTGCAGCCAGCACCCGGGTGGCTCCTTGGGCTACAGTGGCTGGGCCACCCACAGCTGATGGAGGTGGGGTGATACCTGGCACCCCACTGGGGAGTCATGGTGGCTGGAGCTTTCCCTCCAGCTCTCCCAGGTCCAAGTGTGGCAGCTGCTGCATTGCTACTCAGGTGGCTGTGGGAATGCTATCAAGATGGCAAGATGGTGGTGACAGAGGCTGAGGGCCAGTGAGTACCTGCTCTGCTCAGATCCCTGGGAGGTGGCCATTGAGGGGGGTTGGAGGGTATATGGCATCCAGTCACAGTGCATGTGAGAGCATTTGCCCTCCCTGCTCTGTCTCTGACCTGGCTGGGGTAGTGGGAAGGTGGCTGCAGTGGAGCTGACCCTTCTGCAGACTGGGCATTCTGGTGCTGAGAGTGCAGATTGGTCTGTGTTGCAGTGACCTGGGACCAGAAGTTGGTGGGACCCCACTGTGCCCACTCTCAAGTACAATGCTGCTGCAATCTCCAAGCAGCTCTTCAATCAGCTTGGAAGCCTGCTGTGGTGGGGGAGCCCCCTCATAGCTTGGATTTTGGTGTCTGCTGGGGGAGTGCAGAGCCCTGGTGATCTCCCCCAACCCATCCCCACTTGTGGATGTTTCCCGCTGGTAACTTCTGATCTTGTTGAGTGGAGCCTCTCTACCTTGCCTCTCTCTAACCTGCATTGGGTGTCTCCAGTTGTTTCTCTCATGATTCACAATGCTGCTCTCTCCAAGACAGTCCATCCACAGATGAACCTCTACCTTTAACCTTTGATTGTCTCCTTTAGAGCAGTGAGTGTAGGCTGCTTCTGGTCTGCCATCTTGGACCCTGGCATCCTCATCTTCTACTGATTTTAGAGAACAATTGGTATGGGATGGGGATAAAGCAGTTGAGATGTCGAAGGATCAGCCCCCCTCCAAGCACAAACTAAAGACTTGGTAAATTCTATAAAAACTACCTTTAATAAGCTCTGCCCCTGAATGGTCAAAGTGTATCCCTGGAGTGATATTTTCTAGTTTATGTGACCTTGGAAAATTACTTAATTTCCATGGGTTCAGCTTTCTGTAAAATGGGCACAATAATGCAGATGAGATCACATAGGTACAGCAGTAGGACGATGCCTGACACATAGTAGGAGCTCAACATAGTCCCCTCCTCCACTTTCCGTTCTTCTTCCTCCTATTTTCTCCCACGTTATCCTTTTTTTCTTTTCTCTCCTCCTTTTTCCTTCTTTCCTGTTTTCTGATAGCAAGGGTCTTGTATGTATGTCCAATAATTTCCTTTTGTTTGCTTCTTTCTCCCCATCTGTCACAACTCACAGACCCTTTCCAGCTGTAGGACTCTTACATGGCCCTTGTTGATTTCCTTGTCTGCTAAACTTCCAGCTTAGACTAGCTTTCCGAAGAACATGTGAGAGCAGATTTCTAGTACATGTAGTTAATAGGTTAATTGGTTTCAGGGGACCCAAGTTGGCCCATATTTAGAATGCAATAATGAATTGTGCTTTAATTGGTTTTTCATTTGGAGGCCATGGGAGCATAATTTCCTCAAATTCTCAGTAGGACCTGTGGTTAGAGTAACCATTGAATTCTGCCTTAGCCAGACTGAACGTGAAAGGCCCTTCTAGGACAAAACACTATCTCTGTTCTTTCCCACAAATGGGGCCGCAGATGCAGTTCTCCGCATGCCTGCTAAAGTACTGAACCCAGTCCCGAGACAGATTCTTTCAACTGCGTCATTAACAACCTCATTTGCTGCATTAGTTAGGCTTCCTTGACAAGGGGGCTCTTTTGGATATGCAAATACTGTATCCACAGGAAGACCAAAAATTTTTTAAAATCTAATTATCTCTGTTTCAAGGAACTGTAAAAAGATGATCATATAGAGCACCCTGAGGAATGCACTTATGATGGCTTTGACACTTCCCGAGTTACATCGAATGACTGAGGGGACACATGCATGAGTATCGGCTGAGCTGATATCTTCTTTTATCTTTGCATCCCAGGGCCTATCACTTAATAGGTAGGTGCCTGGTGGGTATTCATTGAAATAAAAAGAAAAATTCCCAGGGCTTTAACTAAGATTGGAAGAGGGCTGCTTGATATAGGAATATGACTTGCATGATACGCTTTTTCTGCTCTTCAGCTTGCTTTAGGTTGAAGTTCCACCTCTCTTTTTCTGCACGAATTGTACCTAGATTTTGTCATTTGAGTGAGCTGAATAGGGAGAAGGGGAGGGAGAAGAGGACTCATGTTTGTTTTGTTTCATTTTGTTTTTGAGTACCTACTACAAAACAACCCACTTTTGCTAGGCAGTTTTATAAACATTGCTTTGGCTATTCTCATTTACGGAAGTGGAAAACTAGGCCCAGAGAGGTTAAGAAACATGTCTGAGCTCATACAACAGAGCCAGCATCGAAACCATGGTTACCTCCTTCTAAAACTGATGATTTTCCACCAAAACCATAATAGGTCAAGGTGGGGACAGCAGGAAATGAGGGGTAAAGGGAGCACTATCTACTCGGATCTTGCATGTCAACTGGCTCAAGGATTTTTGGAAATCCTCTCGGGGCTGTTGTAAAATGAGCTGTTGTCCCTCCACTCTCTGCCCTTTTCTGACAGCCTCCCTGATTCATATGTTAGGTTATCTCGTGGATAACCTAAATTGCAGGTGGACTTTAACTTGGTGATCCCCAAGGAGTGCTGTGATAACAGGTAATGAATGGGCCTGGAGATTGTCACATTGGTGCTAGAGACCAGGTCCTAGGAGGTCAATGCATGTCTTAATACTCAGAAGAATGTCGCTCTAATGTAATGAAGCAGGTGAGAAGCTTAAATGCCTCTCCCCCTTAGGCAAGTGCTCAGAGGCGGTGATGATGATAAATGGAAGACAAATCCTAGCTGCTTGCAGCCTCCAGCTTGCTTTGCTTTAGCTCCCCAGGCAGCTGGAGAAGGGGAGGGCCCCCTGTTTCCTCTTGAGTTCCTCCAAACCTCTCTGCCCGTGATTCTTGACAGTCTGGGCCACAGGAACTCACATAGCCTGCAGGGATCTTTCTTGCTATTCCCACAACTCTCTCTGGGCTGTTAGGGTAACGCCAGGCCTGTACCGTATGTCGCCTTCTGGGTCTGAAGTTTGGTCTTTTAGAGTGATGAGTGTCTTTTAGAAGAGGCAGCATAGCTTTGGGGGGAAGCACAAAGGACTTTGGAGTTAAATGGACCTGGGTTTGAATCCAATCTAGATGGTGTTTTAAAATGACCTGAGATTTCCGGGTAATTCCTCATCTGGGAAACAGGGGGCGTAAGTTGTCTCAGCAGAGTGGCAATGTTAGGAATCATATATGTGAAATCAATTATATGATCATTTCTGAAAGGCTAGTAGCATAGCCTTTGGGGTCTGATAGATTCAAATTCTGAATCTGTTATTAAGTGGCTCTGGAAGTTTGAATAAATGTCTTAACCTTTCTGACTCAAATTTCTTACTGGTAATTTAGAGATAGGAATAACCATCTTTTGGGGTCTCTGTGATGAGTAAATGAAATGATGTATGAGAGGGGTTAGCATACCACTTGGTACACAGAAGCCAGTCCATAAATGCTAATTCATTGCATGACTCAGTGTCATTTTTGTTTCTATTGCAAAGTATTGTTAAGGCCATGGAACCCACAGCGGTGACACTGCACCACACTGCTCAAAGCCCTCACCCAGGCACGGCGATCTCATTCCCCTGCCGACAGGGATCATAGCCGAGTCCTGCCGCTCTGCCTGAGGTTATGCTCCCTCCTTGATAAAGGCTGTAACCAATGGCTGGTCTGTAGGAGATACAAAAGCCCAGCCCCCTTGTCTTAATCAGGGCAACTCTGCAGGGTCCTGCCAGCTCCAGGGCTCCCTGTGACGTGGGTGCAGGGCACTGTTGCAACTGCAGGTTACTCAACTATTGCAATTGTTGCAACTAACCCCCTTGCTTTGTTCCTCCCCTGCTTCCTCATCCCTCATAGGTGCTGTTCTTGAGAGCACCCCCATAAAAACCTGCATGAAAATCTTAGAATCTCAGACTCTTTTTTCCCCAGGAAACCCAATCCCATAGATTTTTCTGTGGTTATAGATTTGCATAATACATTGTGTCCACTTACCAGAAAGGACTTAAAAATGGCCCTAGAACTTGTAAGGATAGTTCAGATGTGATCTGACCAGAGCAGAATAGTTTAACTGAAGATCAGTGACCTCCAAACCACCACAATCCAGGTTTAATGTCTGGTCACATAACTTCACAGACCCCTTAAGCGTTTAAGTATACCACTCAACCAGGAGAAGTGAGACGCATGTGAGAGTGTCTCTCTTCTTTATTATCTCTCTTAAAGTTTATGTGTGCAAATATGGTCTGGTTATGAGTTAACAATACAGGAACAATCAATACCAGACTCTGAAAAAGAGAACTCACAACATGTCTATAAAACTGAAATGAGCATCATAAAACAATTATGGATTCAAGTTTTCTTTTCTTTTTTTTTTTTTCCCCCTGGCAAGAGGAGTGGCTATCTCTGTGCTTCTGAACTAGAATTTTAATGCTTTTGGAGAGGCGGAAAGGTCCTCACCCATCAAAGCGTCATGGCAGACACTCTTATAACAAAAGACATGTCTACAAAAGAAAAACCTAAAGTTTATGTAATCAAAACTTTATGTGACACAAGAGCCTTCAGAAATGAAGACCCAAAGACCCAGACAAAACTGTCTATTTTGGTGCTTAGGTTCAATGAAGAAGGGACAGCCGTGCGGGAATGTGATTGGACAAAAGGGTGTCAGGTAATGGCAATAGACCAAGGTGGGACTCCAGCAAGGATGTCTGTTCAGATTCTTCCTGGCCTCTCTGTGCAGCCTTCCTTCCCCCAGGTATGGGGCAGGATCCCTCCAGAATGGGGGTCTTCAAGGGGAAGGGGAAGGGAAAGAGTGACCTCTCCAGGTTTTCCGGCTTGCTCTGGGGAGAGCAGTTCTAGTGTCTATGACCTGCTTTGGGGAAGAGGAATTCTGGTTTCCACCACTCACTTCAGCGGAGAGGGAGGGGCGTGCGATGTTGCTTCTGAGACCTGCCAATCTCCTGTAGTTCAAAGTACTCAGGTGCCAAAGCACCATACTTTGGGGTATCATGTTCTGAACCCCAACACTTTCAAAATCCGTGTTACTTTTTGAAGATATATATACAGAATTCTACCCTTTTTTTTGATTCACCTACACTGCATTTTTGTTGAATCCATTTGCAGGAAGACAATAACAGGAGCTAACAAGTGTTTGGTACGTACTGGTTGCTAGTAGCTGTGGAAAGCATGTTACAGGTATTTTTTTGTCTTGTGCTCACAATGACCTTGAGAAAGAAGGTATAGTTATTAAGTAATTTTCCCAGTGCCACACAACTTTTAAGAGGGACTACAAGACGTGAGCCCTGGCGATGACACTTCTCAATAATAAGGTGGATATTTGATCTTCCTCTGCCTGTTGGCAGAGCCTGTCGCTCACTTGTTCTGAACTTGAGCAGGGAACAGGGTATTCTTTTTAGGTCCCTGCAAATTCACACTCTCAGCGTCTGGAGGTGAGACCTGGCCCAGGGAATCCACTTCGGCCCCCTCCCCCAACCTTTCTGCTTCCTATCTGAGATTCATTCTGAATTCCAAGCAATTATGAAATCCCCTGCCACCAAAGCCCCAGAATAAACGTTACTCAGTATCTAAAACATTACAGGAAAAGAAGAGGAAGAGGGAGGCAAACTGAGGAAAACACAATCTGATTTTATAAGCATTACTTTGTCACTTCATTTAAAAATTTCCATTAGAGGCACAAGTGCAAGAAATCCAGGCAGTGGCTCTTTGTATCTTTTATAAAGGGAAATGGCAGCATCACTGATTTTTAATATCCTAAATATATTACCTAAATAAGGTAATGACCAATTTTGCAAAGTTGCCTTAGAGGCTGTGGCCTGGCTGACTTCCTGAAACAAGAAGTGATTCTCTGTGAAGTACATTTCCAAACACCTTTTATAAACACCTGTCATGGCTTCAATGGGCTTGTCAGTTGTAAATGCTTCCAATGACATCTCTGGGACATGCCTTTTTACTATCTTGTGACCCTAATGGAGAATCATTTTGAGGGTGTCTTTCCCACATACTGACAAATTGGCTTAGGGAGGAAAGGCTCGAGATCCTTTAAAGTTGTTGACATGAGTTCTTTTTATGGAAGCAATAACTCTTGCTTTTGAAATGACATTGCATATGGTTTCCTATATGCCATAATTATACGTTTAGCACCTGTACATTTGATGTGAGCCTACAGAGATGCTAGGGTGAAAGTTTCCATAACATTCCCTTCTCTTGGCCCTGGAATGATTTCTTTGGCCACAATTACGATTCTAGAATGTCTGGAGAGCTGTCCTCTTTTTCCATGAAGTATGAGTAGGTGGGTAAGAGTTTGTCTTTTATAAAGCGAAATAGCTTATACACCTTTGTGTCATTGGAGTCTTTGTCTTCCGTGGTAATTGTTGACTCCTTATAAGAAAGCAGAATATGTCCTGTTTTGCAAGGAGATTTGGAGTGAAAGGAGAAGGCAGAGGGCCCAGAGTAAAGTGCAGGTGATGGAGAGAAATGAATGCTTATTCCCCAAATACTGATTAGGTCTCATTATGACTCTGCAGGAAAAACAGGACACCTTGTTTCTCTACTCAGAACCTGATTTCTCCCTTGACATCCATTGTTTATTTCTATGGTGAGAATAATTGAGAGCAGATGGCCTCTGGTCCCCCCGCCCCAGCAGTTTGAATGAAATGTACGCACTTGACTGCCTGCCCTCAGCTTAGCGGAGCGGGTCTGTCCTGGGATTCTGGATCCCAGTAGTTTAGGTTCAAGTTCCATCCTCTAGTTCCTTGTGGTGGCATCTTGAGCAAGTTAGCCTCTCTGTGCCTCAATTTCCTCGTTTTCAAAGTGAGAATACTAACAGTAGGTAGAGTGTCAGAAAGCCCCAAGCAAGCAGTGTGGTGAAACCAAACAGACCAGAGTTGGAATTCTATCTTTGCCAGTTACTAGTTTTCTGATCTTGAACTTATTATTTGATCTATACTATAGGTGTATTCATAATGATGGTAATATGACAGTAACATAATATCTATTTCACAGGGCTTGTGGAGAGGATTGATAAAGATAATATCTACGCTGTACTCAGGACCGTATCTGGCATGTAAGTACTCAACTCAATAAATGGTCATTTATAATGATTAATGCCATGGTATTTTTTTTTTTTTTTAAATTGAAGGGCATGTTGGTAGCATCCAGTGTGGACACCAGGAGGTCATTGTAAGATTCTGGCGGCCCAGTGGAGGAGGTGCCTCTGAAGCAGAGACCAGCCACAGGAAGGGGAGGACCAGTTGCCATGGAGACCAGCATGGAGACCAGTTGCCGGCAAATGGGCTGCCATGCGGGTGCCACCTCTACACCAGGACTTCTTAAAGCCATCAGCTGATGCCTGACCCCACCCCCAGGTTCCATGTTGGCATGTGGGCTTGTTGGTGTCTGGGGAACGCTCACGAGTCCCATTGGTGACCAAGACTCCCCTTGACCAAACCTGAGCCGAGCTCCTCTTTTGGATGAGGCCTTGTCCTCGGATTCCATCCTTGGCCTGCTTGGCACGGTTTTAACAAGAATCCTGCCGAGTCTGTTAGTGAAAACCCCCACCCTTGGGATCTGATCAGATGCCCCACCTACACCTTCCGTATCTGCCCTCTGGCCCACCTGCAGCAAGGATCCTGCTAGGTCTGTGGGACTAAGAGGAAGAGCCTGAAGCACAAAACGTGATTTTGCTTGGACAGAAATAAGGACAGTGCCAGGAGACTCAGATCCTAGAACCTTAGACTCAAGCTCTGTTCGGCCTTTGTCACAGGCAGGTTTTTAAAGGCAAAATCAGAGAGGGGACAAGGACTGGGCTAATACAAAGTTCTGCGAGGAATTCTCATCGGTTTACACATTGTTAAGTCACAGGGTGGAATATAGTGTGGGATGAAGCATTATTAGGATAATTTGTAGCTACTTGTGGCAATAGCAAGCCTTTCAACAGAAGGAAACAGCTCAAAAGCGGGGGAGTAGGACGTGATTGCTGTCTCCTTTTAATGCCTCTCAGGCCTACTAACTTGAAAGGACTCACCTTCCACAGATAAAAGTTATTTTCTTTCCTCAAGCCTATTTAGCCAGAATCCCCCTCACTCCTGATATGAGGGAGATATCGTATAATTGTATAATATTAATAGTAATTCGTAGAAATTAATGGTAATTTTCCATCCACTGATTCCACTCTGCTCTTTGGCTATCCATTCCCACTTGCCCTTGCTGTATTTGGAATTGAGCCTAAACTCTCTTCCCCACCGCAAGATCCCCTTGCAGAGGTCCCTGTACCCAGCAAATGGTCATGAACAGTCTTCCTTACTGTGATTTAACATGTGTTGTTGAATAATTTTTTCTTTAACAAAGCCCAGAGTTAACAGAGGCTTTGAGACGAGCACTCAGGCTGTGAGGAAAGGCAGTTTCAGCTCCTGTCTCAGGCTGCAGTTGGTGCTGAAGAGCCTTGTTGGGGTCTGGGGAAAGGTGTGTGTGCATGCACGTGTGTGTCCTCGTGCGCCTGCAGCTAGACACTGGCTTGTCTCATGTTTATAATATGGCACTGTCTATCTTTCCAGGAGGAATAGATTAATAGTCTACATAAGGCATTTAATTAAAAATATGTCATCACCTCATTACTGTCTTTTCCGAGGATGCATCATTATTCTCTTTCATTAATAGACGTGATGTGCTGAGTGCCCGAGGCCCGCCTGCCTGCAGAGGCAGGTGCGGAAGGAGGGTGGTGCAGGAGGGGGCCTTGCTCCCTCGTGCCCTTGAAGGCTGCTCCAGTGTGCCCAGGAGCGTAGCCTCTCCCTCTGTCTCCCCATTCCTGTTCCTCTGCAGTGCTCCCCTGCTAGCTGTCTGACCCCGCCTTATGGTGGGGACCGGGCTCAGGCTCGTAGTTGCCTCCGATGGCCACTGGGCCTCTTGGGCAACTCCTCTGCTCAGAAATCAAGAAACGCTGTGGATCCCCACAGCGCAGCAGTCCCCACAACCAGCTTCCTTTCAACTGTAAGTACAAGGAAGCAGAAAGCAACACAGAGCCGCCCCAGAAGAAGGGCCATGAATTATTCATCTCATAGTCTGGGCTCTGGCCTCAAAGCGCCTCCTCTTTCCCCGTCCTGAAAGGCAGCCAGTGAGAAAAGCGCCAATTCACTGGCTGAATTACTGCATGTGAATGGCTGGAGGATCCATTTCAAAGCCACACTTAGAATTGGCCTATTAAAAAAAGCAGCCAATTTGTCTCAGAAGCTGCACTGGAAATGAATGAGAGCTCTTCCATCTCTACTGGCTATTAAAAAAGCTTCGCTCCTCACAGAGCAACTATTTTAATTAAATCAATAATTATGTTTCATTGAATTCAATGCTCTTCAGCAAAAAATCAGCACAGAGCCTTTGAAAACTCAATTTAGGCCAATGGCAGGTTGGGGGAGGAAGGGGAGGCAGCGGGGGGCCTGGGTGGGGAGAGAATCAGAAAGGACAGTGGCTCTTTAACCACACCTGTTAGACTGTTAGACGGGCTCCTCCCCACCCGCTGCTGTGAGGGAGGAACCATTAGAGTCCAGCTTCTGTTCCCTGGGAAGCATGTAGGTTTTTGTTTTTCTGGGGGTGGGGTGGGGCAGGGAGATAATTCAAGCCAAGCTTTCAATGGCAGTTTTTTTTTTTCTGCCTCCAAGATGCCTTCATTGACTCAAGGCAACTGGCAGGGTGTCCTTCTGTTGGCTCTGACTGGCTGCTTCCAGCTGGTGTTACCTCTGGCTGCCTGTTCCACAGGTGGGCATTGCTCAGTCTGAGCCCGGCAGGTGACCCAAGTGAGTGAGCAGAGCAGGCCAGGTGGGGACTGAGGCAAACTGGGAAAAAGCGTGCCTTGGCCTACAAGGCTTGGCTGAAGCTTAGCTCCAGCTGATTATTGCTGTACAGAAACAGAGCCCCATGTTGCTAGTATTTTGACTTTTTTTCCAATAAAATCTGGAAATCCTGGCTTTTCTGTGTGTGTCAAGTTTTAAATATTGGCTGCTGTGGTAAATATAATAATTTGTTCAAAATAGTCACCATCCCTTTGTAAACTAAAAATCCTTCTTCCCCAACTGATCTGACCCTCTCTTAGCCAAGGGGAGCCCAGAAAACAACCTTAAAACTGAGTTCCCGGCCATGAAGGGAAGGGAGGGTGGACATGCCTCCTTGTACCCTTTTGGAGTTTAGTTTACAGCTGACCAGTAATGTTAAAATAGAGATCGTAAGACTGACAAAACAGACTCTTTGTGGCAATAAGATACTAAATTGCAAAGAAGACCTAAGGCCATGGAAAGCCTGCAGGCCATCAATTTGTTTAACAGATTACTCTGAGTATACTGTGGCTTTCTCTGTGATTAACACACTTCCTTACCTTAACCTAAAACATTCCTTTCTACTGACTCCAAGTGTTTAGGTAATGCCTTATTTCTTCAACCAATCATAAATCAAAGAATCTCTGAACCCACCTATAACCTGTAAGCTCCTGCTTCAAGATGCCCCGCCTTTTTGGGCCAAACCAATGTATGCCTTCCATGTATTGATTCATGATTGTACCTGTAATCCCTGTCTCCCTGAAATGTGTAAAACCAACTGTAACCCTCCTGCCTCTGGTGCACTTTCTCAGGAACTCTTGAGATTGTGTATTCCTAGGCCATGGTCACTCATATTGGCTCAGAATAAATCTCTTTAAAATATTTTACAGTGTTTATTTTTTTTCCCAGTAACAGCTTACTAAGCCACAGGATTTATATTACCCAGCCTGTTGGCGTGGGGCTTGGCAATGAAATGCAGTGGAACTGCTGTGTGCCACTGCTAAGCAGAAGCTTCAGAGACATTGCATGGTTCTGACAGCCTTCTTTTCTCTCTGTTGCAAGAATGCATTGGGAAGAAAAAATTTTCCTCTACAAACTTAGATCGGAAATGGTTGGGAGCCTGATAAATCAACTGAGAAAAGATAAATTCACAGGAGAAAAGACAAGGTTTTATTCTCTCTCTCTCTCTCTCACACACACACACACACACACACACACACACACACACACACACACAGAGTTTCCAATAATGGAAAACTTGAGGAAGAGCCACAGAAAAAGGTTTATATATATCAAGTTAACAAAAGGGGGTTTTTAGGGTTTTAATGATAGAGAATGAAATGTTCTGGAATGGGCAGCCTGTCCAGAAGTTCCCCATAGTTGGGGCTCATGGCAGCTGAATTCACACTTCCTGGTGCCAAGAATCAGTCTTTTTCAAGCAGGGAAATTCCTGGGAGTGGGTCAAGAGCAGCTGAATTTTTGGGAGGTTCTGCTTAAGTTTAGATAACGGTTCTTTCTGTGCCTGCTGTCTATGCAGGTATTTTTAGTTTAAAATAATCTTCATAACACTTTGGTGGGCTCCTAATTCCTTCAGATACACATCCCAGGCAGGGCTTGCTTCTTTAGCCTTTGTCTCAGAATGAACAGACTGAAGGAAAGCTGGGGTCAGCCCAGAAAAGACAAGAACATGAGCAAGAAAGAAAGCACAACGTTGCTGAATGCCACTGGTGTTGTGGTCATTTTTTACCGTATACAACTCAGCCTAAGCTAACTGATACATCTACTAATTAAAAAAATACTTTGGAAATATGGTGAAAACTAAAAACTATAAATCTGTGGATCATCCACTTTCCACCTGTGTGCTACAGGAGGAAGTTCAACTTTCTTATCATGACACGTGGAGACTTTTTCCTGCCACGCCAGCTCCACTGCTGTGGCTTGTGCTGGGCACTAGCCGTGTCACACTCCTTGCAGGTCACTCTGCACCATGGGTACCTTGCATTTGCTCACACATATTGTACATATGTGTGTGTACATGTATGTATACATTCCTGAATATAATAAATGGTATGAAATGCTCAAAAGAAATCTGAAATGTTCTTAGGCACTCTAAGAATAGAACTTTATGTCAATTTCAGACATACCTTAGGAGACTGGACCATTAAATTTAATTCAAGTGGGGTACAGGTAGTATAGTAAGGGTTGGAAATACCAGGATCCAGATGATATGGCCCTATGACCCTACAGAAGTTCACACAAAGGCTCTTATAGGTGGGAGAAATATCCTCCTAGCTCCATCAAAAATGCATTACTTTTCAGAAAAAAAATGAGGGTAGCTAATGACTGATGAGGAGAAATTAAAAATAATTTAAACTAAAGAAGTGGATACCGCTGAAGAAACAGTTTAAACCACTTCTCAAATTAGGTGTTTTTCTTTGGCTTCCAACCTGAACCCTGGAGTATCCCTGCTTGGCTGGAAAATAGGATTGTTCATGACCCAATAAAGGCTACGTCTTTGAAAACCTTCAGTACGCAGAGCTTGTCCTGGAGAGGGATAGGCGGAGAACCATGAGTCCTCTAGGGTGAAAAGGGAGCAAGGTGTCTGACTCTTCCCTGTTGAGGTTCTACACTACTGGAACATTTCTATTGGCTTGAGAAAGTTTCTACGGAGATGACTGGAAGGAAAAGACTCCAGGATCCTCCCAGTGCAATTCATCATGAGGGGTGGGGAAGTCTAGGCTGGTGGTTCTCAACACAAGGGCCTGGACATGCGTTCCAGAAGGATGGATCACTGAGGCCTGAAGCTCTTCTGGACTTAGCCACCCCGCTGGGATGATGTTGCTTTGAGCATAATGGCTGAGCACGCAATTTTAAAAAATATGAAGCGACAAAGCTGTAATCTTAGATATATAAGTCTGGGACTGTTACAGAGACTTGAGAAGGACCCAAACCAGCAAGGACATAATTGCCACAGTGGATAAGAGCATATCTTTCTGGACTGAACCAGCTTTCAACAGTGGAACTTTTCAAAAGCCACAGGGAAACCGGCCACCAAAAATTGACACCTTCTCATGCCCTGACCATTGACTATCTGCATCTGTCCACCTGGCATTTGGAATGAGGACTGACTAACCCCTCTGGACTGAATGAGCCCCTGGTTTCTTAGATGTTTCATGGGCAGTGAGTGCGTGATAAGAGATTGATTTTCTTATTAATAATATTTGCCAGATATGACTCCAGGTACTTTACACATAATCCTTACCACAATTCTTTAAGGGAGGTACTATCATCATTCCTATTTAACAGATGAGGAAATGGAGTTACAGAGAAGTTAAGTAACTAGCTTAAGGTCACACGGCTGGTAAATTTTTACACCATGCTTCAAATCTATGCAGATTGGTGTCAGAGATTAAAGCATTCACTGGCAAAATAGAAGTAGCCACATCTGTCCCTGAAGCTGATAAAAGATGTCACATGGATTACCTTAGGCTTGGAATGTGATTCAATAATTAATTGAAATTCAATCTAATTCAATAAACATTTACTGAACACCTAATCTTTTTCAGTTATTACACAAACTTGAGGGATTCAAAGAACAAACCACGCCCTTTCCTTAAGGAGCTTTTGGCCAGAAATTATTCTGTGTTTTGTCTTGTCTCTGTTCAGACAGCAGCTTAAAACTGATGGGGAAAATGCCTTTTTAAGGAAAACTGCATTGAAAAAATTCCCCAAAGCAGGCTTCATGGATGCCTACTGTGTAGGAAAACAAATATAAACCCTGCTGCTGACAAGCATCTGCATGAAACACAGGAAGCATCTGACAGGGCCAGGCCAGACACCTTTACAAGAAAACAAGCACTCCACACACAGGGGTATGTTTAAAAACTTGTTTCGTTAAAGTGTTTTCAAACTGTGACCGACCACTGGTGAGACCTCTCCCGCAGCTCAAAAGCGTCCCTTGATGCTAAGTGGGTGCTCAGGAAAATCAAATCAAACTGATTTGCTATCTTTGTAGAGTACTGTGTATGTGTGTATGAGAGAGAGAGAGAGAGAGAGAGAGAGAGAGAGAGAGAGAGA
>NW_012144967.1:9264977-9286849 GCF_000956105.1 Propithecus coquereli
GAGAGAGAGAGAGAGAGAGAGAGAGAGAGAGAGAGAGAGAGAGAGATATTGAGAGAGATTGAAAGAGATCTTGGGCAGCATTTTCTAGCCTGCAGTCAGAGAGAACCATAGAGCTCAGCTTCCCAGAGTAGTGCCTGCTTAGGGAGTGAAGATTCCAAGTTTAGAGCAAGGATTGGCAAACTTTTTCTGTAAAGAAGCAGATAGTGAATATTATAGGCTTTGCAGGCCATTTGGTCTCTGTTGCAACTGCTTGACTTTGCCATCACAGTGTGAAAGCGGCCATAGACAATATGTAAAAGAATGAGCATGGCTGTGCTCCAGGAAAACTTTATTTACAAACATAGTCAGTGGGCCAGGTTTTGCCCACAGGCCACAGTTTGCTGATCTCTGCTTTAGAGCTTTCAGCTCCAGTCCATCAGGAGTAGGAAGGAAGGAAGAAGGATCCAGAACTTGATGCTATGGTAACTCAAAAACAGTGAGAATGGGAAAGTGTCATGTAGAAGGTCAAGGTACATTTCTTGAATGGTATTTGCCACCTTCAGGAAAGTGAATGTATCACTTGCTGTGGTGCATGGGCTTTGGACGGAGAAAGCGCAGATATAGATATGTAAAAAAACTTTTTATTTTGGATTTACAGAAAAGTTGCAAAGATAGTGCAGTGTTTGGGCTCAAAAAATGATACCCCAAAGTAAAGGCCTATGAAGCAGCCTCAGAAGCAAAAGTTTCTCTCTGATCTTTTCCTGCCCTCCTGTCTCTTGTTCCTCTTTCTCCCCCGGGCTAGCCATAGAAATTAGAATCCTTCTTCCCCAAGGCAGGCAGTAGAAACCAGAACCCTTTTTTCCCAAAGTCAGTCATAAAACCTAAAAATATTACTCTTACTTTCCCCTGCCTTTCTGTGTAAGAACTGGCCATAAAGAAATTCTCTGACCTACCTTGTTTGGTCACAAGAGCCCCGTTCTAGAAAGAGTACTGCCCCATACCCAGAAGGAAGGAATGTTGCTCAAAACGGCCAAGAAGGGTCTGAATAGACAGGTCTTGCTGAGTTTCTCCACTCAGTCTATTAGCATTAGATCATATTCTTTTTGTCCAATCACAGTTCTACATGACTGCTCATTCTTCATTGAACCCAAGCAAACAAATGTATAGTTTTCCCTGTATCTTTGCATCTTTAAACTGAAGCCTTCAGTGTTGTGTAAGACTATGAACACATATCAAATTCAACATCCCTTCATGATAAAAACTCTCAACAAATTAAGTA
This sequence comes from Propithecus coquereli, assembly GCF_000956105.1. Classification (NCBI taxonomy): domain Eukaryota; kingdom Metazoa; phylum Chordata; class Mammalia; order Primates; family Indriidae; genus Propithecus; species Propithecus coquereli. Next base: position 9,266,236 of record NW_012144967.1, read on the forward strand.
TAGAAGGACCATACCTCAATATAATAAATGCCATATTTAAAAAACCCACAGCTAACATACTAATTGTGGAAAAGCTGGAAGCTTTCTCTCTAAGATCTGGAATAAGAATGTCATTTTCACTGCTTTTATTCAAAATAGTACTAGAAGTCCCTGCCAGAGAAATCAGGAAAGAGAAAGAAATAAAGGACACCCAAACTGGAAAGGAATAATTGAAATTGTCCCTGTTTGTAGATGACATGATCTTATATACAGAAAACCCCAAGGACTCCACCAAAAATCTATTAGAACTAATAAAGGAATTCAGTAAAGCCATAGGATACAAAATCAACATAAAAAATCAGTAGCATTTCTATTTGCCAATAGAATAAAAACATTGATGAAAAAATTTGAAGAAGACACAAAAAAATAGAAAGATATCCCATGGTCATGGATTAGAAGAATTAATATTGTTAAAATGTCCATAATACCCCCCAAAATCAACAGATTCATTGCAATCCCTATTAAAACACCAATGACATTCATCACAGAAATAGAAAAAACAATCCCAAAATTCATATGGAACCAGAAAAGACTCCAAATGTTCAAAGCAGTTTTGAGCAAAAAGAACAAAGCTGGAGGCATTACATTACTTGACTTCCAAACATACTAGAAATTGATAGTAACCAAAACAGCTTGATATTGGTATAAAAAAGACACCTAGACCAATGAAACAGAATAGAAAGCCCAGAAATAAACCTACACATCTACAGCCAACCGATTTTCAACAAAGATTCCAAGTGCACACAATGGGGAAATGACAACTTTTTCAATAAATGGTACTGGAAAAACTGGATATCCACATGCAGAAGAATAAAACTAGAACCTTATCTCTTATCATATATAAAAATTAACTCAAAATGGATTAAAAACTTAAATGTAAGACCCCAAACTATGAAACTACTAGAAGAAAATATGGAGGAAAAGCCCTATGACATCAGTCTATGTGAGGTTCTTTTTGAATAAAACCTCAAAAGCACAGGCAAGAAAAGAAAATAGAGACAAATGGAATTGCATAATTTAAAAAGCTTCTGCATAGCAAAGGAAACGATCAACAGAGCAAGGAGACAACCTACGGAAAGGGAGAATATGTTTGCAAACTATATATCTAATGAGGGGCTAGTATCCTAAATGTGTAGGGAACTCAAACAACTCACCCACAAAAAAACTCCAAATAACCTGAATAAAAAATGAGCAAATGACTTGAATAGACATTTTTCAGAAGAATACATACAAACGGAGAGCAGGTATGTGAAAAAATGCTCAACATCACTATTCATCAGGGAAATGCTAATCAAAACTCCATGAGATATCACCTTAGCTCAGTCAAAATGGCTACTATCAAAAAAATCAAAAGATGACTAATGTTGGGGGGATGTGGAGTACAGGGAACCCTTACATGCTGGTGGAAATGTAGATCAGCAGAGCCACCGTGGAAAACAGTATGGAAGCTCCTCAAAAATTTAAAAATAGAACTCCTGTATGATCCAGCCATCCCACTACTGGGTACATATTAGAAAGAAAGGAAATCAGTATATAGAAGAGATATCTGCACTTCCATGTTTATTGCAGCACTATTTACAATAGTCAAGATATGGAATCAGTATAAGTGTCCAACAACAAATGAGTGGATAGAGAAAATGTAGTAAATTAGCAGGGCATGGTAGTGTGTGCCTGTAGTCCCAGCTACTGGGGAGGCTGAGGCAGGAGGATTGCTTGAGCCCAGGAATTTGAGGTTGCTGTGAGCCAGGCTGATGGCACAGCATTATAGCCCAGGTGACAGAGAAACACTGTCTCAAAAAAAAAAAAAAAAGAAAGAAAGAAAATGTAGCACAGATACACACAGTGGAATACTATTCAGCCATAAAAAGGAATTAAATCCTGTTATTTGCAACAATATAGATATATATGGAGGATATTGTGTTAGATGAAATAGACTAGGCACAGAAAGACAAACATCCCATGATCTCACTCATATGTGGCATCAAAAATGTTGTTCTCATAGAAGTAGAGAGTAGAATATAGCAGGGGATGGAGAGGGTTAGGGGTAGGAGGATGGTGAAGGATTGGTCAATGAGTACAAAGCTACAATTAGATAAGAATAAGTTCTAGTGGTCCATTGCATAGCAGGATGACTAGAGTTAACAATAATGTGTTGCATGTTTCAAAATAGCTGGAAGAGAGGTCTTTAAATGTTCTCATCACAAAGAAATAGTAAATGTTTAAGGTGATGAATATGCTAATTACCCAGATTTGATTATTACACAATTCATATATGTACTGAAACATCACATTATACCCCATAAATATGTACAATTATTATATGCCAATCATAAAAAAGCGACGATAAAATAAATTTGCTTTACTTGTCTCTTGTTAGCCTGTCTTTTGTTATAGAGCATCAACTGTGACCTTTATGATGGGGAGGAAAGGGATCACCCCCTTTCTGTCCCTGCAACAGAGAGTTCCCATATATCCCTTACAGGTACATTTGTCAAGTCTGGGAAACCTACATTGGTACTTTACTTTGGTATAATAAAAACAATACACATGTTGGCACAGAGCTCCTAAAACCCTTGGAATTTTGTGAGTACTATAATTGTCTTTTGCTGTTCATAATAAGCCCCTTTTTGACCATACCTGAGTTTATGCTAATAAGATAACTCTTGGGAGTGCAGGAGAGGGACCTTGATAGTTGCGGGATGGGGTCTGGTTGCCAGAGGAACCAAGCATATGATCAGAGGGTTGGAACTTTCAGCCCCACTCTCTGACCTCCAGGGAGTGGAAGGGGAGTAGAGGTTGAGATTAATCACCAATGGCCAATGATTTAACCATTTATGTTTACATAACACAACTTCAATAAAAGCTCTTGAACAATGAGATGTGGAGGGCTTCCAGGTTGGTGAAAAACACTGATGTGCTAGCTAGGAGTGGTGCACCCAGAGAGGGCGTGGAAGCCCTGAGCTGTTCCCAGATCCCTGCCCCATACCTTGCCTGGTACAGCTCTTCCACTTGGCTGTTCCTGAGCTGTATGCTTTGTAATAAACTGATAATGACAGCTAAAGACTCCTGAGTTCTCTGAGTCATTCTAGTGAATTATCGGACCTGAAGAAGGGGTTGTGGGGACCCCTGAATTTGTAGTTAGCTGGGTAGAAGTGGGGGTACCCTGGGCACCCCATTTGTGCCTGGCATCTAGAAAAATCACATGCAATTACTAGTCACTAAATTCCAGACTTTATTTGGATTTCACCAGCTTTTCCACTCACATCCTCTTTCTCTTCCAGGGTCCAATCCTGGAAGCCTACTGCAGTTAGTTGTCATGTCTCCCCAGCACCTCTGGCCTGTGACAATATTTCAGTCTTTCAGCGTTTTTCATGAGAGTTTTAAGGAGTCAAATATTTTGTAAAATGTCCTTCAATTTAGGTTTTTCTTATGTTTTTCTCATGATTAGACTGGGGTTATGAATTTTCCGTGACAGTATTATGGAGGTAAAATGTCCTTATTACATTATGTTATGGTATCTAATATCCCTGTTGCATCACTGGTGATGTTAACTTTGACTACTTGGTTAAGGCAGTGTTTGCAGATTTTTCAGACAGACATAATTTCAAAAGGCTTATTTAAATAAAATAAATCATAACATAACCGTAATATGGTAAAGGCTTACTGTAATATAGAAATATGTGGTATAACCAAGAAATAGACACTTGTAATTTAATAACCAAGTATGGGGATTGTTTATTACTATAGCCACACCTAGTCTATCCTAAATAAATAAGAATGATAAGACTCAGAGAAGTTAAACAACTTGTCTAAGTTGACACTAGTAACGAATGGAACAGGGCTTTGAGCCCGGCCCGTCAGACTCAAAACTTGGCTTATCAGTCAGGCTAGGCTAGGTTGTGCTGCAGTGACAACTTACTCCAAAACCTTAGAGGTTTCGCACAATACAGGTTTATTTCTTATCATATTAAATCCTCTGCAGTCTGGGTACCTCTTCAGGGCTATTGTCATTCATGTGGTGTTTCAGCAAGTTGGGCCACTTTGACCTCATAGCTTTGCCATGTCAATGTGAGGCCTCCGTGTTCACTATGGCAGGGAACAGAAAGACGGGAAATCGCACAGTGACACTTCCCTACCTAAGCCTGGAGGATTGCCTGTCACTTCTACGTACATCTCCTTTTCCACAGCTAATCATCCGGCCTCGCCTAACTGCACAGTACAGGGAAGCATGATTTCCTATAAGTGCATTAAGGCAGAACAGACATAGGTGAGCTTATTAATGGCTCCCACCATTGATTATTTTTTTTCTAGCAGGCTGTGTTACCTTAGCTGCAAGGCTCAGAACAGCCTCCTCCCATTCAAAAGGCACCAACCCAGGCCTAGAGCTGCTTTTCTCAAACTGTGTTCTGTGGGAAGAAAGTAGCCCCAAGAAATGTGCCATGAGAAAAAGCATTGCACAAGCAAACACATTCTGTGAAGTTTGGGCTAAATGAAATTAAACCGGCTTCCTTACTGCAGAGCTGCCTAGACAGTTCACAAGCTAATGCTATTGGGAAACTCCCGAAGTTGGTGCAGAAAACAGTGTCCCCCAAACTTGCCCGACCTCAGAACATCTTTGTCATGCAGCATGTGGAAGAATGGATCGCACTTTGGGAAATGCCGACCTAGCAAATATTAAGCAGCAAAGAAATATTTATTTAAGAAAAATCCACTCTTATTTTCATACATTTCAAAAAAGGCCTCCCTATAAGTAAAAAACAACTTTTGCATGCTTTAGAGTTTACAGAGTTCTTCCACATTCATTAGGTCATTCAGATGATTAATCTTTTGAGTGGGTAACATGTTCTCCTGGTTCAAAACACAAAGAATGAGCAGGTATTCGATAAAAGTTCCCTCTCCTCTCACCCTTGCCTTCCGTGTGCTTAGGTTCCAGTTTCTCCCCCCGCTGACAGGCAGCTACTGTTTATTACACTATTCAGTTTCCATACAGACTTTATTTATGTACATGTAGGAAAATGCAACATAGTTTCTCAACCCTCAATTTTTTAACAGAAAAGGAAAATTTTATAGTACTTTAAAATATGAGGCTTATTAAAGTATAATTTACAGAAAATAAAATCCACCATTTTATAGCATACGACTCAATGAGCTTTAACAATGTCTGCTGTCAGGCAGTCGTGACACAGAACAGCTTCATCACTCCGAAATGTTTTCTCACACTTCTTTTGCAACCAAGCCTCTCCCTCCACCCCCAGCACCTGGCAACCGCTGGCTTGTTTTCTAGTTTTGCCTTTTCTGTAACGCCATATAAATCGCATCATATAATACGTAGTCTTTTTTGCCTGGCTTCTCTCTCTCACCATAATGCCTTTCAGATGTGTGTATAAGAAGTTCATTTCTTTTTATTGCTGAGTAGCATTCTTCTTGTTTGAAAGAAAAACTTTTCCTCTATCAACTTAGGTTGGAGTGGTCTGGGGTCTGTGAATTCATTGACAGAGAGATTAACAGGAGCAAAGGTTTATTACATATGCATGTGGGAGCACTTTATAAGGAGTGGTTCTTTAAACAGCTAGGGGTTAGAGTTTATATACTGGCTTTTTAAGGCGGTGGGGTGGGCTTCAGCAATAAGGTATGGAAGGTTTTGATTAGGTTTGTTTACACAATTCTTAGGATGTCTCAGTGCTAGGTTCCCATGATAAAAGTCAGCCTTCTACTTTACAGGAAAATCTCCCAGAGGGACATTTATGGCAGCTAAATTCTTGGAAAATCTGCTTTCATTATTAAAGGGAAGTTCAGATAAGACCTCTCTCTGTAGTTGTGGTCTGTCTAAATGTTTTCGGCTTAAAAGTCTTTATGCTGTTCCCTTCACACTGTGTGAATGAATGCACCACCATTTTCTTCCCCATTTACCAAATGATGGGCATCTGTGTGTTCCCAGTTAAGGGTGATTATGGATAAAGCTGATCTGAACATTTGAGAACAGGTCTTTGTGTACATGTTTTCTATAAACACTGTTATGGACTCAATTCTGTTCCTTCCAAGTTCATATGCTGAAGTGTCAACCCCCATACCTAGTTCATTTGGGCTGCTATAACAAAATACCATAGACTGGGGAGCTTATAAACAAAAGACATTTATTACTCACAGTTTTGGAGGCTGGGAAGTCCAAAATTAAGGCATCAGAAGATGCTGTGTCTGGTGAGGGCCCCTCCCTGGTTCATAGATGGTGCCTTCTTGTCATGTCCTCACATAGCAGAAGGAGCAAGGATCAGCTCTGTGGGGTCTCTTTTGTAAGGGCGCAGAGCCCTCATGACCTGATCAACTCCCAAAGTCCCCACTACCTGATACTATCATCTTGGGGGTTAGGATTTCAATGCATGAATTTTGGGGGGACACAAACATTCAGACCATAGCACCCCAGTACCTCAGAATGTAAGTATGTGGACATAAGGCCTTTAAGGATGTGATTTACGTAAAATGAGATGATGTGTGTGGGCCTAATCCAATATGACTGGTGTCCTTGTAAGAGGAGTTTGAGACATAGACAGTACAAACATAAAATAAATCTTTATTTTTTAAGCCACCCACTCTATGATACTTTGTTATGGCAGCCTTAGCAAACTAATACATAGAGTAAGTTGTTTCTTGCTTTTTCCCATTTAAGCAATATATTCTGGAGACATTTGCATATTAGCAAATGAAGACCTTCCTCATATTTTTTGGAGCAACATAGTAAACCTTTGTGTGAATTTGATCCTTACACCTCTGTAAGGAAAGTAATCCTAATTATCCATAGGTTAAAGCAACCAGAGACAATCAGAGACTCACAAGGTTAAATGACTTTTCCTAGCTCTTAAGAAGGAAAAATAAAAATGGGCCCTAGGTCTGTCCAAGTCCAAGTCTTACGTTGTTTACAGAATCAAGTCTAATGGCCTTATCTAGGCTTTCGGCTTTGCCATAGTTTGTTTTCACCATTTTAAATCAACTCTTCCTTCCACTAGTCCCTCAACAACAAATCCTCAACTTTATTCAGTTCACGTCACTTCACTTCACCCCTGTAATAGAAATAACTTATTTGAAACACTTTTATGTGGATTTCCATAGCCTGCAAATTTTGCTGCCCTAGGGATTTCTGACTTGGAAGCAACAAGTTTTAGTGCCTCAGAGGAAAGCAGATAACCTCTAAAGCAAGGCAGTGTTTACCTGGCTGCAGCTGCCAAAACAGATTTCTGTTTTATTTAGAATCAAGAAAATAGGCACCATCCTGTAACCCCAGGACCAGCCCAAACTGGGCCTTCTCTGTTGATAAAATGTTGAGTTACCCTGTGGGTGCAACAGAGCCAAAACTGCAAGTCATGCAGCCGAGGCATGCACGGTAGGAAAAGCTTTGACCTCTAGCACCACCCAGACCAAATGATTCCTCCCCGTGGTCTGGGGCATGACTGTTACCTGAACACCAGCACCCTTTCAAAAGCGAGGGGTCTGTTGGCCTAGGAAATGTACCTCAACACAAGATTCCAAATCAAGGAGACAGATTTGAGACTCATCTCCTAGCTCCTTGCTGGCTGGCCTTGCAATAAAGGTTTCCTTTTCTCAAAAGCCAGTGCCATAGTATTGGCTTCTATGAGCGTCAGGCAGCAAGCCCACTTGCTTGACAAACAGTCTAGTGTCATACTATTGGCAGTTTTAACAAGCAAGGGTCAGTCCTGGTTGCAGGAAGAAGGCCAATGTATCTTCCTAGACAAGGGGACTGCAGAAAGAAAGAGAGAGAGAAAGCAGTAGAGAAGCAACAGCTTCGACTCTGAGCTTAGATCTCCCCAGTGGGCCACGTGTTCATACAGGAAGTGGAGTTCTGAGGGGAGGAGACTGGCTGCACTTCACGTTTGGTACTCTGGAAGGACATGGCCTCGCAAGTCCCCCCGTATGAGCCTGTAAAGTAAACTTTCTAGCCCAGCTAGAGCTTTCTTGAACTGCTCTAGGTTCCCATGTGCCATAGATGGGTCCCAGAAATTGCCATATGTGCTGCAAAGAGTGTGAGTTACAGAAAGTGATTGTACTGGCACCGTCTGAGCCTCTTTGGATCCCACCACAGCAATGAGTGAGTAGAGGCTTCTGGGAGAGAGCCAAGGCCTGGAGCAAGTGGAGGACACGGCAAAGGCTCAGAGGGATGCAGGGAAATGTCGAGAGCTGAGCGGGGGCCAGCTCAGCCAGGGAGCAACATGGATGCTAGAATATGGTCCTTGTCCAAACTTCATTACCAAGTGCACAGGGTCTGATAAAAACTTAGATCAATTATTCATGAAATAAACTACATTTTCTTTGTCCATCTGATTTTTGTGTGTACCAAGCCAACATGTAGAGGCAAACTCACTGCACACAAAACTGTCACCATTCAAGGGAAAAATGCTTCTTGCTTGGGTTGAAGAGCCAGTTTAGCTTTTTGCGTCACTGAAGTAGGGTGTGGTTTTTTCATTGGTATGTATTGACATGTTGTCCATGGGATGTCTTAGTTTTAAGACACGAGTTTGTGCCTTAAAACTTTGCCAAGTCCCATTTGGATTGCCCTGAGGGAGATGTTCCCTTTTATCAATGAGCAAGCATCCTTAGAAGTTGTCCTCTGAGGTGGCTAGCAGTTGTTGCAGGTAGGCAGCAGCCTGGCCCGGGAATACAGTTTCCAGAACCACTTGCATCCAAGTCTAGTCACAACAGAACCAATGGTGAGGAGCAGGAGTGATGAGTGCCTGGACCCTTTTGGAAGCTCCCTTCTCTCTTTCCTCATCCACAGCCTGGCTGAAGAGGACTCTGACACCCTAGCGGCTGGTACAACTTGGGTTCCCGAATCACTGCCATCAGGAAGGTGTTGCATTGGATTATCACAGGGAGTGAGAAATAAACTCCTACTGTGTTAAGCCCCTCTCATTTGTAGCAGTTGCCAGCATTCCCTTAATGAATAATTCCTCAGACAGAGGATTAGGAAATACTCAACATCCAGAATGGTGGTGCTGGTGTGGAAGGGTACTTGGGAGGAACTTGTGGTGCTGAGACATCCCCCTCTTATAATTCATGGATCACTATTATGTCTAGAGCACTGTACTAAGTAAGCATCGAAAAACAAAACAAGAGAACAAGCAACCCCTTCTAAGGCAACTTGCACAGCCTTCTCTTATTTACAGAACGCTTCCTTACTCATCATTCTCATCTGACCTTGAAAAAAAACTTACGAAGCAACCAGAGCCAGGAAGACTCATCTTTAAAGATGTGGCAATTGGGGGATCAATTGAAGGAGTTGATAATAAAATAATGCATAACTTAGCCATTTTATTTTAACCTAAATGTATATTCTTTTACCAACATTCTGATGTAGGCTTTCATATGAGTGTGGATCCACTGATTGGCGTTGTGCTTTGTTTTCTTTGCACGAACTTGATGATGCATAATGCATCATCTATAATTTCTACGTTTAGTTTCTCTAAAGTGAAATCAAAACCTAAAACACTTCCAAGGCATTAGGAGCTCAGAATTCTTCCGGATTATTATAATTTCCCCCAACCACATATGGTTGTTTCAACCATACCTAACTGGATAGCAATTTTTAAGGTTTATTTCCTTTGCTGTGATTTTCGTTGGTGTTTCAGTAGGTTCCATAGAAATAAAATCTTTTCATGCTCGTATTTCATTGGTTTAGATAATATTTTAAAAGATTACACAGTTATGTTAATTGGCAAATCAGGTTTGTGAACAAATTCTGCTGACATTTGATGAAAGCAGCAGTGTGTGTGTGTGTGTGTGTGTATCATCTGTGTGACTCAGTGAGACAGTCTGTGTGATTAGTAGAGGAAACAGAGTATTACTGGGTCCAATAAGTGACTACCCTTAGTGGTGGTTAGCCCATAAGACCCCTTCTCTGGACAGTGCAGCACCCTGCCGTGTGCAAGTCCTGGTGAACAGTTCCCAGGCAGGATTTCAGCCCCCACTCCTTCCCTCAGTCAAAAATCCTTGTGTAGACACCAACCTGGATGAACATCCTTACATGGCAGCTTAGTCTGTTGTATTTGTAAAATTTAAATATTATACCAAGATGGAAATAAATGAACTGACTACCCTAAATTTCCAAGTTGCCAAGTAGGGGAGCTAGAACTTGAACCTAAGCCTTTGTTACCCAATCCAGACTGGACTGGGCCACCTGGTCCAGGTGTATGGATAAACCACCTCCTTTTGTCTTGGTCACAAGACAAGAGCCTCTCCAGTCTTGTTCAGGCATTTAATATACTTGGCCAAGCCATGTGCATGGCTACTGCTGGGCCTCTACCACATGGTTTGCTCACCCTAGGTTATGGCTACAATTACTTAATGCTTTCCCTTCTCCAAATCCCTCCCTCTGCACTTCCTTGAACCCTCTCCTTTGTTTCAGGATTCTCTTGGTTAATCTCTTCTATTGAATTCTATGCCAAGGCTTTTAAGTATTACGCCTATCTCAGTGATCCTTCCCATTTCCTCCCTGCCCTACCCTCTACCCAGAGAGTCTGCACCAGGCATGATTTTGTCCCAATCTAGGCACAGCTAAGTGGTTCAAAAATGAACAGTGAAATTGATAATGGTTTGCCTGTTTGAGAGAGACAAAGTTGGGCAGCTGGGAGAGGCATGCAGAGAAAGAGAGAGAGAGTAATTGTCTTGGTTCCTGATAGTTTTCAAGTTCTCAGTTCCAGTTATCCATCCATCTATTCATTCATCAGTTCATTCATGGGACACACTTACACTGACTGCTTCCTGGGGTAGAACAAAGGGAAGCTACTACTGCAAGGGTTTCAGCTTTCACTCTGAGCAGGATGGGGAGCCACTGAAACAGAGCATGGCTTGATCTGGGTTCAAAAGGATCACGTGAGCTGTCCTGTGGAGGATAAACTGGAGGGGGCAAAAGTGGAGGCAGGTAGGTTAGTTAGGGGCTGTTGCCATCCTCCTTGCAGGAGGCGATGGCAGTTTCAACCAAGATGGTAGCAGTGGACGAAAAACAGCTGGGTTTGTGTCTTTCGAGATGGAGAAAATAGATTTTCTGGTGGCTTTGAACTAAATGTGGGTGTGAGTTGAATGCAGGTGTGAGAGAAAGGGTGGAGTCAAAGTAAGCCATTAAAAGAGTGGAGTTTTATCTCCTGAGATGGAGAAGACTATGGAAAGATCACGGTTTTGGGTAAAAAACCAGGAGTCTTGCTTTGTCTGGGTAGGTTGGAGCTGCCTATTTGACATTCGAGTGGAGAAGATGCAAAGGCAACTGCACACATCGGACACCTGAGTCTGGAATATCCTTGGTTCTTCTTTCTCTCACATTCCACATGTAATTCTCAGGAAACGTGCTTAAAACCATCTCACGATGTTTCTCCTCCCTCAGACTAAAAGCCAATGTCCTCACGCTGACCTTGGAGGCCCTGTGTGATCTGGCCTCCCTTTGCCTCTGGCCTTGTCTCCTGCTCACTGTTCTGAGCCACAGTGTCCCCTGGCTGTTCCCCAAGCAGGCCTGGTCTGTCCCTTTGCATTGCCTTTTGCATCGGTTGTTCCTCTGCCTGCAAAGCTATTTCCCCTGGGATCAGTAAAGCTCACTCCATCTCCCTCAAGACTTGGTTGAAATGTAACCTTCCGGGTAAGGCTTTTGTAAATCACCGTCCTGCTGGTCCTCACTCCTCCCATATCCCTTCCCTCCCGTCTGGTTTCCTTATGTCCCTCTAACATTACACATATTTGACTCATTTTATTTATTGTCTGTGTCCTTCCACTGAAATATCAGCTCCAAGAGGGCAGGGATTTTGTCTGCATAACTTGCTGCTGTATCTCCAGTGCCTGACACACAGTAGGCTCCCAGTATATGTTTGTTGAATGAATGAATAAACTCGACTCTCCCCTTTCCTTTGGTGCTTGCAAGATACTTCAGTATCTTCGTAACGAATTCACTTTTATTTAAGTTAGGGTGAGTGGAGTTTTTGTTTCTTGCAACAGGATGATGTCCGTCTGTCTTATATAAGGTCCTCTTCCTTCTTGTAGTATCTATAAGAGTTGATAGCTCTGCAATTCTGTGTCAGTGTTGTTTTGCCATGTGTCTGTCTGCCCCAATGACTGTAAATGCTTCAAATTGAGGACTATCTTTCATATAAGCCCCTGGCAGTGCCTAGGTCGTAGCATGAACAGCTGTCATTTATAGAATGAAATGATTTTAAGCTAAATTAACTTCCCTCTCATTCTAAAGGTGAGAGAAATTGTAAGAGAAAAACATCTATCAAAGGCTTGCAGGTAAATGACTCATTTGTATCTTAGAAAAGTTTGCTTTGTAGACAGGAAACCCAATTTATTCTTAAAGGCAAGGGCCTCAGAGGATGGGTGCTCAACTACTTGTGGGAATATTTTGCTAAACCTGGGCAAAAACAAAAACAAAACAAACAAAAAACCATAGCAATAACACATATTAGAAACCACTCTAAGGTCTTTAAATATATTAACTCCTTGAATTCTCAAAACAATCTTGTGGGCACTATTATCATTCCCATTCTACAGATGAGGAAATCAAGTCTCAGAGACATGAAGACACCTGCTCAGGATCACACAGCTAGTCAGGTTAGCAAGAGGGGAGCCAAGACTGAACTTGGACCCTCTGGCTCCAGAGCCCATCCTCTAAAGGAACATAGAGGGGACAGCATCTCATCTAACAGACCTTCTATGAAAGCAACTGGTGAGATAGAGCAGTGCACGCCTAGGAGAAAGGAAGAGAACAGTCTCTACCCTTTGCACAACCCTCCTTCACACGGAACCAGCCTCTGATCCCCCCAAGTAGAGCTGGTCACCTAAAGTGAGGGTGACCTGGCAGGTGGGCTGAGCTCTCAGAGTTAATTCTTGAACCAGTCTTCGACCTTCATAGGTTGGATTACCTTCCATCATGCACCTTCCAACCTTCCTTCCCTACTGCTCCGTCACCCTTCTCAGCCTTCCAGCACTGTGTCCCGGATGGCAGCGGACTCGCCCGTCTTGGGCCCGTGCGTCCACACCCAGGCAGCGGCTGAGCATGGTGGACACCTGGATATCACTGCCCTTGTGGGGCCAGCCTGGCTTCTTTCCTGGTCAGATTCTGAAGTGACCGACTTGATTTCCCCCTCTTCCACCCTTGCTCTCCTCCATCCTACAGGGTAGCGATGCTGTTACTATTGAGGTATGACCTGCCTGAACCCAACCAACTAACTCACCTCTGGACACCTTCTGAGTTCCACATAGTTCTTCTTCACCGTGTGAACCACTGCAGAAAATAAACCAGAAACATCAGTCTTAGTCCTTGCCTTTCAGCAGCCACAATTATTGGATACGATGACCGCGTGCAATGAATTACTAAACTGCACAGCAGCGCTATGAAGTGCCAGAGGTCAGAGAGTGGACCAGTTAGAGTGGCCCGGAGTAAATCACAGACTGTCCCAGCTGAGGGAGACCTTGACTGTCAACACGGTTTTCCAAAGGGAAAACAGACGTGCAGAGGTCTCAAGCCACTGGCTGGAGATAGAACAGCAAAGGGCCGGCGAGAGAGGGATGGGGCGCCGAGTTCTTCCGAGCCGGGGCCAAACGCTCTCCTCACTCTGCTCTGACTCCTTCTCTCAGCAGCATGGGGCGCGGGGAGACAGGAGTTGAGAGGGCCTTCCGATTAGGAGCTGGCCAAGCAAAGGGAAGTTGCAGGAGAGAGGACACTGTGGCGGAAAGAGTAACAAGGACAAAGAGCAGGAGGAGCCAGAAGGAAAGTCCACCTGGGAGAGACGTGAGCGGAGCAACCTGTTCTTGATCAAGCACTGGGGCTTGCAGGCGTCGGGGGGGATCCTGCCTGGATGCTGAGTGCTCTCCTTAACGAAGCGAGGAACTTGTCTCCTCAGAACGTCCATTGACCCATCCTAAAAACGCTGGCAGCAAAGCAGCCCCCTCACAGGATGATGGAGAGCTGCTTACGGGCAGTAAAGCTACTGAGGTGTGAAGACCTGCATATCAGAGCCATCGGATGGATAATTTCTCACAGAAAGCAGCGAAACTCCCCCACTTGGAGGGCACGTTTTGATGGGCTTAACAGAAATTCTCCCAAGGGTTCCTGCTCCCCGCAGGTACAGACTCTTCCAGGGCACTCAAGGAGCATCTGGGCGTCTCTGGGGCTGACTGCCTCCTTTGTGTGTTTCCTGAGTGTGTTTATGGACCTGCAGCTGCTCTGGGAGGAAAGAAAAAGTGCTCACCCCGTTTCCAAAATATTTTGCTCTATTACTTAATAATCTGATTTGATAGGATAATATCACACATATTTATGGCTCTTCTGAGGAGCTGGGGGTGACAACAAAAGCACTGGAACGGGACTTGGGAGAAACAGGTTTTTTGCTCCACCATGAACCGGCTGGATGACCGGAGGCAAATGACTTAACCTCTCTGGGCCTCAAACGGTTCAGACTAGATTATCCCTGAGGCCCATTTTGATCCTAATATTTTATGAGTCTAGGAAGACAATGTTGTAAGAGAAAAAGAGTACACACCCTCCGTGGTCAGATGGGCCAGGATTCAGAATTCCAGCTCGGAGCCTTATTGTGTGTCGGCCCTTAGGGAAGTTACTTAAGCGCTCTGAGCCTCAGGTCTTTTTCATACATTGTACGTAATGAGGGAAATAAAAGTGCTTATAGTAAGATAATGCCAGATACATATGTGCATTTAATAAATGTTGGTTTCTTTCTTTACTTTTTCCTTTATCTACCTCTAGCAACCAAAGGAAACCAGCTAACCTTCAAGTAAAGTAAGTCTTCCTCCTTCCCTTCCTCTCCCTCCTTCCTGTCTTTTCTTCCTCTCTTCTGCATACATTTCCTGAACATCTCAGTGCCCCAGGCCCTGGGTGAGACCCTGGGGACAGGCAGGTGACTGTGGTCTGGTCTGGGATGCTAAACTTGGGGAGATTGTGATAAATTATATAATGGAGACCGGCGCATCTCTGAAGCCGGGGGGGTTGGACAAAGAGGTTCATCCCTGGAGGAGGCCTCTGGGGATGCTTTGTAAAGGAGTTGACGTTTTAGCTGATTCCTGATGGAACTTTGTAGAAGCACTGAAGATGCAGTGTGTGTGTGTGTGGACACTTGTGTCTGCCCACTGGAGGTGGGGGCATCTGTGATGTGGCTTTGGGCAAGGGACTGGGAAAATGCTCCCAGGGATGCTTCACTGAGGCCAGAGGCTTTGCAGGAAGAGCTTGGCAAGGGCAGACTGAGGTTAAGACATTATCTTCTTAAGGCCCAATTAAACCGTGCATGTTTCTCAGGGAGGGCCATGGGGCTGAAGCAGCATAGATTAGTTTTTCAGCTTGGTTAGTCCTGCTGGGGCTACACAGCTCCCTGGAATCCAGAAGCAGACCATGGTATCTGTGGACCCATATCTGGTTTGGAAAATGGCGTTCCCAGAAGGACAATTTAGTGCCCTGCAGAACTAGCCTCTTGACTTCCCAGCTTTGCCTCTGTCCGACCCTGGCTACCTGGTATAGCCTTGAGCTCTTGGAAAGGTGAACTGATGGGTATTTGTCCTGACCAGAGGTCGACAGGCATCAAAATGCACTTGCAACCCTACCCAAGTGACAGAACCTGAGCCACGTAGGCCGAGCCAGTCCTGTCCCTTTTGCATGACATCTGAGCCACTCACAGCTACCTGCTCACCATCAAGCACTAGTAATCTAAGGAACCAGAAAGGTCCGCCTGGTCCAAGCCTGGGAGTGTTTGCTCTCCTCTGCCTTGGGCAGTCTGGCTCTGCCTCTGGCTTGGGTGCTGGGAACTTTTCTTTTCTTTTTTTTCCAGTTTAACTCTTTCCTTAGTGTTGCACTGGGGCAGTCTCTCTTTTCTAGGGAAGTAATAAGTGAAACGGTTACAGAATTTGGATTTTTTTCCCCTACCGATATGCTTCCTTACCTAATTGGATATAAAAGAGTTGATTACACAGAATTAAAGTCATTGCCTTGAAAGAAACCTCGTTTTGCTCATTTGCTTCTAAGTGCTTGCCATTTTAAACCAGGAAAATAATTTTACCTGGTACATAGGAAGCATTTCTCCTTCTCTCCCTCTTCCTCCTCTTCCTCTTCATTTCCTTCTCCTACTCCCCCTTCATGGGATCAGAGACTTTCCTCCAGGGTGGAAAGTGTTGGCTTCATCTGCGCTCAGAGGCGGTGATGGTTATGTTCCCGTGTTCCAGAGCAAAAGGTCACGGGAAGGCAAGGGGGGGACCTGCAGGGCATCACCTGGAGCTGGAAGCCACACAGACTCGAAGGTGTCCCTCTGGGGATTTCAGCTCTGAGATGAGCAACCGATCTCTCCCAGGGCAGCGGTTCTTACTTCCCTCTGAAAATTCACGCTGCTGAAATTGATAGTTTCTCACAGCTTTACTGACAGGTACAATTGTCGCCAGAAACAGAATAAAGAGACAATGCAAAATAGCTCCTCTAAACTGCCTTTAATTGGCTTTTAAAGTCATTTTCTTGAGATGGATTAATCACACCGGGACACATGTGTTAGTGCAGCTCATAAACCTGTTTTTTTCCCTATCGTTTTCCAGGGTGAATAGATATTCTGTGCCATTTTTGGTCCTTATGTAAAGTCCTGCTATGAGATTTTATAGGGGCCGGCTGATGGGACACATCCACCCAGGTTTTGGCACTGCGAGTCCAGTGGACAGGTGTGCCTTAATCCCAGAGGCAGGGTTTCTTTCCATCTTAAAGTGCGTATTAAATTCTTTCAGCTTGTGGAAAATGGCAGACCCCAAAACCACTATCCAGCCAGTGACAAGTATTCTGCAAACTCTCTCCCTGAGCTCTGTAGAGCTCACTATTATTATAAAATTCTATTTCCTATTCAAAGAAGCTTCTATGCGAGCGTTTATCTTTGTACCAGCTGCCGTTTCAGTGGTGAAGGAGCATTCCAAGCATAACTGGGCCCCCCTACCCCAAGTGAACTAGTGAATTAGACGAAATCCATTGGACGTGACAGTTCTTTTAATTTTTGTTTTAAAGCTCTGTTACTTGGAGGAGAAAACCATGGAGACGCAGCTTCCATGGAGAATTTAAGACTGAAATCAAATAAACCTTGCACAAGTTAATCTTAAGCACTTAATGGTATGCAAATTTGAGCTTCTATCCGTGTAAATCACTGTAATGAGAATCGGTTTCAACCAGCCCGATCGGATTTTGCAGTTTTCCTCTTGTTGCTTCCTCATTTTCCAGTGCGAGTGATGTGCAGGCATGCGGATGATTTCCCTGGGATTCCTGTGCTGACGGGTATGTTGCTGGAGGTGGGGAGAGAGCAGGAGGGAAGGCGGGGGACAGACGGCAGAGCAGCTGGGCTCTGTGGTCTGTTCACTTTATGGCTTCCTCCATAAGGCTTCAACTTAATTCTCCTCCAGCTGCAACACAGTGGCGAGGCGCGTAGGGACTCTGGTTTCTCCCTGGGCATCCTCTGGAGGCAGCCCACAGTGCGGACTTTCCCCGCCTGACTGCTTACTTCATCAAGCCAGCGAGGATGGTCTCGGGTGAATCTCCTAGCAGGTGGATGGAGTCTTGCAGAATGTAAAGGAATCACAGGAGTGACATCCCATCACCCAGGCCATACTTGATTGGTTAGAAGCAAGTCCTGGGTCCTGCCCACACACAAAGAGTAGAGATTACACAAAGACGTGACACCGGAAGCTGGGGATCATGGGGTAGTGAGGCATTCCTTATGGATTCCACTCCCAAGCATCCTAAAAGGGTTAAATAATGCCAACTTTCAAGTCACCTTGGAAGGACATCCTAAGTAACATCAAGGTCATCAAGGGTTGGTTCTCCTTGTCTTTCAAATATCCCCACCCACTTTCAGGTATTTAACAATCTTCTTAAATGAGCTGAGATCTTTTGTTGGTATGAATTGATTGAAGATAGAAGACTTAAATTTCAAATGCTTCTCTGAGGTTATTCTGGACTGGATGTAGTTATCTGAACTGGTCACCATTGTTCATGGCTAACATTGGATTTATTTGTATGAGAAAGGAGATGGGGTGGAGAAAAGAAAAGCTCCCACTGGATGAAGTGTGGGTTACAGACTAAGAAGAAGGACAAAAGACTTTGTCTTTTCCTGGGATCTTGTTCCCTACTTACTCAACAGCCGGACTGTCAGTAACGGTGGTTCATCACCGTTAGCTCAGAAAAAGCATTGGTCATAATGTCCCAGAAGAAAAACTCAGGGTCTCTGATGTGTTCACAGAGTACTGGGGGTTCCAAGAAAGCTCCATCAGAAGTTGGTAATCAATTGTTTAACTGATAAAGAGATCCTCACATTATAATAAACTTATTAGACACCCACCTGGGAAAAGGAGATAGGGAAATTGGGGAAACCTCCCGAATCTCACAATCCTTCCTTCCCTGGATGTTGCTCCAAATTTCATTAGTTTCTCCTAGTGCACCGTGAGTCCTCCTGGTGAAGCATTGCACCCTGCCTTACTAGTTATTCCCAGCCTAGTGTGAATAAGGGAAGAGGGAAATGGATTGCCTATATCCTCCATTACACATGGAGCAGGGGGAAAGCTCACATTTCCATGGAGAGAGAAGAAATTTTAACATGAAATGAATTTTACCTATGTCCCCTCCTTGCTTACAAATTTTCACTGGGCTCCCATTCTACGTTACGGAAAATAAAACCATTTCATTTGGCCTGAGTTACCTACACAGGTTCATTGCGAGTTCTCTATCACTTGCACACCAACCCCCAATAAAACAAAAAACCCAAAACGGCCCAAAAAAGGGAAAACCTTCAAAAAACCCCCCCTCCAACAAAGAAGGCCCCTCTGCTCTCTTAAGCCCAGAATTCTTATGAGATCCAGTGCAAGGACCACATTCTTTGAAAAACTCTGCCTAACTTTTCTAGGCAGGAGAAGTTATTTTCTTCTTGTGGTTCCCACACTGAAGTTGCCAGGATCCAATCATCCTGGGAAAGGTTACATACAGGTCAATGTCTCCCACCACCCTAAGAGTTCCTTGAGGGGAGGAACTGCCTTTTTTCACCTAATCTCTTTGATACCATCTCAGGCCCTGACAATAATAACCACTAACATTTATTGGGCACTTATTATATGCCAGACACTGGGCTACACATCTCGAATGGATTACTCATTTAATCTTTACAACCCTTTGTGTTACTATTCCTGTTCTCGTGATGAAAAACTCAGGTCCAGAGAATTTATGTAACCTGTTGAAAGTCATGCAACTGGAATTGGCAGACCCTGCATGTGAAACTAAGTTGTCTGATTCCAGAGGGTTTGCTCTTAGCTCCTATGCTGTGGCATTGCGCATACTCCGTACTACAGAATATGATTAATACATGTTTGTGGAGCGAATGGCTGAATGAATGCGCCACCTGCTGGAGTGTGGCCTTGCCCTTGGAGCCCCTTGCCAGCGAAGCCCTGCCCCTGTCCAGTTTGGCATTTCTACCTTGCAGTCTCTCCAGCCTTCGCTGAAGCAGAAAGACGCCTCCGACTGGCAGCCTTTATGGCTGATATCTCTATTCTTCCTCCACCCCACTCTGGACAGGCTGACCTGAGGAGCCCTTGGTTCCAGGTTGTTTGTGACCTGATACTTCAGCTTTGGGGCCCAGAAGCCACGAGCCTCTGGGCTGGCCCAGCTGCAAGGGTCTGATGGACATTCCACAACTGTCAGCACTACAGGTCCGGTCACTGCTGAAAACAGACTGGGTAGGAGGGTGGGGATTGTCTTGGCTTTCCCTGAAGATCTTTGTCAGGTGTCCAAAGCCCTGAGTGGATGCTGAGTAGAGTTGGCCCTTTGCCTCATAGGGCCAAGGATGCAGTGACCTCTGAGCTGCCACTTGCTGACAAGGCTGGCAATACTGCCATGTGTACTAGACCAGACATGGGGCTTTCCCCTTTCACTGGAGGCCACTGAGACCCTACATATGTGCCTGGTGCTGTGTTCGGTGTTATGGATATAGAGGGCTCCACTGGCCCTTGGGAAACTTGGAGCCTAATGGCAGAGATGTCCACATAACCTCACTACTGTAATACAGCATAATGAGTACTTTGTTGTATATGGATGTACTTTGGAGATATATAAAAAGGAATATTGAATTCTGGCAGTAGCCAGTGTAGTATTATGTTAAGCCACCAAAAGAAGAAGACATGGTTTAGTGTGAGATAAATAAGTACAACGCCTGCATAGCAGTGGACACGCAGTAGTGTAAACATAGTACTAGGCAAGCAGCAGGTGCCCAGTGACCTCAGATGCATTGTCAGCAGCAGCAGCAGGAGTAGCATCCCCAGATCTAGAAGAATGAAGGAGTGATCTCCAGTCACAGAAAACAGGAAAGGGATCAGTACTCCTTTAAAAGGAGAAAGTATTATTAACCATGGAATGAATTTAGGAAAAGTATTGAAAAAATAGTAAGTTGGGAAGTTGGGAAGACACTGAGCTTAGTGTTAGGAGATTTGGTTATAGTTTCAGTTCTGTTACAACTCGCTGTACTAACTATGAGCTCTTGGTAAATAGTCCTTTCCCCCATGGATTCCCTTTTATAATTTA
>NW_012144967.1:9286899-9287770 GCF_000956105.1 Propithecus coquereli
CATATGTGCCTGGTGCTGTGTTCGGTGTTATGGATATAGAGGGCTCCACTGGCCCTTGGGAAACTTGGAGCCTAATGGCAGAGATGTCCACATAAACTCACTACTGTAATACAGCATAATGAGTACTTTGTTGTATATGGATGTACTTTGGAGATACATAAAAAGGAATATCGAATTCTGGCAGTAGCCAGTGTAGTATTATGTTAAGCCACCAAAAGAAGAAGACATGGTTTAGTGTGAGATAAATAAATACAACGCCTGCCTAGCAGTGGACACGCAGTAGTGTAAACACAGTACTAGGCAAGCAGCAGGTGCCCAGTGACCTCAGATGCATGGTCAGCAGTATCAGCAGGCGTAGCATCCCCAGATCTAGAAGAATGAATGAGTGATCTCCAGTCACAGAAAACAGGAAAGGGATCAGTACTCCTTTAAAAGGAGAAAGTATTATTAACCATGGAATAAATTTACGAAAAGTATTGAAAAAATAGTAAGTTGGGAAGACACTGAACTTAGTGTTAGGAGATTTTGTTATAGTTTCAGTTCTGTTACAACTCGCTGTACTAACTATGAGCTCTTGGTAAATAGTCCTTTCCCCCACGGATTCCCTTTTATAATTTGTAAATGTAGAAAGATGGACCGCATCGTGTCCGAGTGCCCTTCTAATAACAGAGTCTTCAGTATCTACAATGTCACATTCATAATGTCTTGCAATCAATAAAAAATGATCAGACATGCATAGAAACAGAAAAATGTATTCCATAGTCAAAAGAAAAAGCAGTTGACAGAAACTAGCTTACTCTAAGATATTGGAATTAGTACTTTAAATATTGTAAACATCAATTTTAAATGTATTCAAGAATTTAAAGAAAAA
>NW_012144967.1:9288489-9313120 GCF_000956105.1 Propithecus coquereli
TATGTGAATGAATATGACAGACTGCATAGTTTTTCTTCCCATAATCTCTTTAATAGACACATTACTGTTTTAAACCAAATTAATATAAAACAGGGTTCATAACAAACAGATGTAATAAATATAACAACAATATCAAAAGGACAGGTGGAGGAAGGCACGTGATGCCATTCTGTTGCATGGTTATTACATTTCACATAAAATGGTACCATATAAACTCCAACTAGACGGCAGTAAGTCAAGGATGCATAATGTAATCATGTCAGCAAGCACTAAAATGCAATGCCTAGAGGTACAGCAGAAAAGCCAATGGCAGAATTAACATGGAATACTAAAAAATATTCGATTAGTCCAAAAGAAGGCAGAAAAGGAGGAAGAGCGGAACTGAAAACAGATAAGACAAACAGAAAAACGATAGCAAAATGATAGACCTAAAACTAACCATGTCACTAAGTACATTAAATGTAAATAAATTAAACACCCAAATTAAATGGCAGAGAGGGTCAGACTGGATATAAAAGTAAGACTCCACTATATTCCTTGCACAAGAAATGATTTTAAGTGTAAGACACAGACAGGTTGAAAGTAAAGGACTAAAAGAAAGTGTACCGTGTAAACCATAAGCATAATGAATCAGGAGTGGCTATGTTAATAGCAGGCAAAATAGACTTTGAGACACAAGTGTTACCAAAGATAAAGAGGGACATTTCATTATGACGAGAGTCAGTTCGTCAGGAGGGCACAGCAATCACATGTTCCTATTTGCCTAATAACAGAGCTTAAAAATACACGAAGCCGAGACTGACAGCCCTGAAGGGAGAGAGAGACCAATCCACCATCATAGGACACAGAGGACCTCAACAAGACTCTCAGCTAGTGTCGCAGTCCATGCAGGCTGCTATAACTAAAATACCATGGACCCGATGGCTTGAATGACGAATACTTATTTCTCACAGTTCTGAAGGCTGGGAAGTCCACGATCAAGGCACTGGGAGATTCAGTGTCTGGTGAAGGCCCTCTTCCTGGGTCGTGGAGAGCTGTCTTCTCACTGTGTTGTCACACTGAGAACAGGAAGACCCCTGGGCTCTCTTTTATAAGGGCACTAACCCCATTCATGAGGGCTCTGCCTTCACGGCCTAGTCACCTCCCAAAGGCCCTACCTCCCAATGCCATCCTATCAGGGATTAGGATTTCAATATGATTTTACATCCATCCACATTCAGTTCATTACAACCATCTTGACCTGACTGACAGTTTTAGTATGTTATAACCAACAGCTGCAGAACATACATTCTTTTTTATATACACATAGAATTTCCTTCAAGACAGACTATATACTGGGTCAAAGATTTAGTCTTAATAAATTTCGAAAGACTGAAATGTTGTAATATTTAGAATATGTTCTCTGTCTATAATGGAATCAAACTGGAATTAAATTTATGATAGGAATTCTGGTAAAGTTCTAGTATTCGTGTATTTAAAAACATATGTCTAAATAATGCCAAATTTTAGGAAATATTTTCAGCTGAGTGATAATGAACACACACATGAAAATTTGTGAGATTCAGCTAACACAGTACCTAGAGGGAGATTTACAGCTTTGTATGTTTACATTAGAAAAGAAGAAAGATTTAAAATGAGTAATCTTTCCACTTAAAGAAGCTAGAAAAATATAAGCAATTTAAATCCAAAATAAATAGAATGAAGGACATGATAGAGAGTAGAAATTAATGAAGTAAACAAATAAATAAACGCTAGAGACTATTCCAGAGCCAATTACTCTTCTAATGTTCTCTGATAAAGTAACTCAATGGAACGAATATGTATTTGCTCCTGGGACCAGTGGTCCCTTTTGTGGCAATAAAAACACTTTGGGGTTCTGAAATAAGAAAAGCCTGTGTGAAAAGTTGGGAAGATTTAAAAAATGCTTTATTATTTTTTTCTACCAGAAAAGACAATCTACAGTTAAACAAGCAAAGTGGTCCTCGGGCCTGTCTAAAAAGTTTACATTAGAAAGCAAGGCTTGTGTGATTCATGGGAAACTCCTCGCGAAAGCACAGCGTTGCACGATTGTCTTGCCGTACGAGCGCATCCTCATTGCAATCCTCATCGCTGAGCACTACATGGCAAAGGGGCAGGGGCTGGGGCGCCGCTGCTGTGGGGTGGGGGTGGCTGCAGGGTGAGCCATATGCACAGGAGGGTCAACCAACTGCCACACAACCTCCCCTCTCTGTTCTAGGCGTAGCCCGCCGTAGGACTTTGCATTCCACCACTCTCCATAGTTCCTGAAGGATCTGGGCTTTTGCTTCACATCATCCAGGAGGAAGGAAAAATATTCTAAGATAGATCAGGAGAATAAGTTATCACCTGGACGCCCTGTTTAATAGATCAGGATTTATAGATAAGGCACAGCAGAGTGATGAGCTGAGTCTCAGACACACATGGCTAAAGAGTCTTAGAATTAAGCAGGAGGGAGCGGTGGTCAGGCACACCCAATGGCAAGGGAAGCCTTTCTATCACTGTTAGGCCCCAAATTTATGCCAGAAATCATTCCCTGATAGCATTCAGCAAGGATATTTGTTCACCTAGTTTGTCCACTCTGGGCCCCAGAATTGAATAGCCAGATTCAGAGTGGTCCAGATGTGACAATATTTGAAAAGTTCTTTCAGTGTTTATTTAGTGAAAAATGACCAATTTTACTTCATTTGGGAACAATGTGCAATTTTTAAAATGTAGCTGTATATAACACACTATGTAGAGAATAGAGTAGATTAAATTCCTTCCTGTCTTAGTCCATTTGGGCTGCAAGAGCAAAATACCTTGGACTGGGCGGCTCATAATAAAAAGAAATTTATTTCTCACAGCGCTGGAGGCTGGGAAGCCTGAGATTCGATTTCTGGTGAGGGCCTTTTTCCTGGTTCCTAGATGGCACCTTCTAGGTGTGTCCTCAGATAGTATAGAAGGAGAAGGCAGCTCTATGGGGTCCCTTTTGTAAGGGCACTAATGCCATTCATGAGGGCTCCACCCTAATGACTTAATCACCCCCTCAAGACCCCACCTCCTAACACGATCACATCAGGAGCTACGATTTCATCACGTGAATTTTGGGACAACACATTCAGACCATAGGACGCCCCGTTAGGAGCTGCCTCTCCTAACTAGTGCAGTTGGAGATGCTCCCCCTGCACCTCTCTGTTGCACCCTGTGCTGCCCTTGTCACCAGATCTGGTTGTGGTGGAGACGTCTATGCGTCTTCGGTCCCCTACCCTCAAGTCCTGAGCTAGTTCAGAGACTCCAGCGTTGGTGAGCTCAAGCCTCCTAGAAGTTGGGCTTCCCTTCGGCTCGTCGCATGAGGCGCTGGCCGTGGTGGGCCGTGCTGTCACTCTCTGGCTCTCCAGCCAGAATGAGGCCAAGCTTCATCGGCATCTTCTTAGCTTTGTCTGGGGCCTCAGCTCAGGCAGCTGCAGGCTCTCCGTGGTGCCTTCAGTTGTGCACGTGCCTTGTGGTCCCGGGAGTTCATTTGAGAGATGCTTGGGAATAATGACCAGGACTCAAAACAACTTTCCTTGTAGGACAGAAATAGGGCTGTCAAGTCACCTCCTCCACCGAGCACCCTCTAATTCAGGAGGAGTCCAGGGCATCACTGCTCAATAGTTTCCCATCCACTCATTACCTTACATCTGTCCCTTCTGCGCATATTTGCTCATTTAATCCTCTCACCAATTATTTGAGGTAGGTATTATTGAATCTGTAACAATGGTACTAATAATCACAATATATCAACAACAACTGCACTTATCGAGTGCTCACTAGATGGCAAGCAGCGATAAGAACACTGTGTTGCTCCAATTAATCCTCTCAGTAACCCTGTGAAGTAAGCATTACCATCCCCCCCCTTAACAGATGAGAAAACTGAGGCATGGAGAGCTTAGGTAACTTTCCCAAACTCACATCGCTAGTAGGCAAGGGAGCAAATGTTTGAACCCAGCTGTTCTGGGTTTAGAGTGAAGAGGGGCTGTCAGAAGAGCTGGTCCCACGTGTAGTGGTGGAGAAACTCTCTGCTCTCATGTCTCCTCTTCTGGTACCTGTGTTCTAGAGCACCAGGTCACTGCATCCTTCAAGGCCCAGCTAAGGCTCCTGGAGGCTGCACTCCCATCCTCACTGCAGGGCTGGTGCTCCTGCTGCAGACCCTCTCCTCTTGCTGGGAAATAAATCCCTCTTGTCATTTATGAATTTAAGTCCATTGAGAATTTCTCTTCCAGAGCCCTTTCAAATACTCCAGCCTTTCCCCTCTCAGTTCAGCCTCACTGCCATCTTGGTCACAGATACAATGTTCATCCCCTTTTACAGGTGATGACATTACATTGAAAAGACACTTTGGGGATATGAGGCCATGCTGGGGATATGGGGGCATATTGGTCTCGCCTCTGGCTGCACCTCAAGCCTTTTCCACATTCGGTACTGTTGAGCCAAGCCTCCCAACCTTATTTTTGCATAGATGGTAGCCGGGACCCAGGGGAGGGAGCTTCCACTCCTGGCTCTGTTATATTTCACCCTGTAGGATCCGGTCCATCACCCAAGGCTGTCGAAATCTTTTTGGATTCTAGCTCTGTCATCTGACATATTTCTATCTTTCTTAACTGAGTGTCATCAGAAAATTTGATAAGCATGTAGCCTTTATTTTCATCCAAGTCATTGATAAAAATGCTGAATGGGAAAGAGCCAGAGGGCTGAATACTCTAGATGCTATTACAAAGCCCTCTACATCAGTGGCAATTTACTAATTACCACTCTGAGTCTGGCGTTATTGAATCTGCCCAGTTGTATAGCCCTGTGCTTATTTCCCCATCTTATTCACAAGATTTGAGAGTCTTGGGCCTGAGATCACGGGGTAGGAGAACAGGTGTGCAGCAAAGGATTAATCTTGCCCAAAGAAAGGTGTGGCCCTTGCCCAGCTCCTGGGATGTAATCTCTAAGCCCTTGCAGTGTCCTGCCTGATGAGTGTCTTTGTTTCTTGGGGTTCTGGGCCAGGCCGGATAGTCTACGTGAGCTTCATGGCCACATAGAATCGGCTTGGCCTCTGGAGGGCTGCAGACCTGACCAACCCCCCATAAAAACCCTGGACACCAAGGCTTGGGTGAGCTTCCCTGGTCGGCAATACTCTGCGTGTGTTGCTCACGTTGTTGCTGGAAGTGCTGTCTGCACAGGTCCCGGGGAGAGGACAACTGGCAGCTCGTGCCTGGTCTCCCCTAGACTCGGCTCCATGTGCCTCTTCCTTTTGCTGGTTTTGATCTGTCTCCTTTCACAGTAATAAACCGTAACTGCGAGTATAATGGTGTTTCTGAGTCACTCTAGCAAAGCACTGAACCTGAAGCTGGTCTTGGGGACTCCTGAACTACAACAAGAATCTCTAGATTACAATAAATATGTCTTTCTTTGAAGCCAGAGGACTGAGTTCTCTCGGGCTTCTGTTTGGATCCACTCCCTGGCTTCCCTAAATGCCTCCTTCCAAAGATGGAATATAAAACAAGTACAAAGCACAAAGCAGCCTTCCCCCTGGCCTGTCCTAGCTGGTTTGATGAGTGCTCATTCCAATCTGCTCTGGGGAAAATGTTGTCTTGCCCAGGAGGAGTCCGAGCCTGGGTCTCAGCTCCTGCCTTTTAGGGAAGTCGCTACTAAAATCCGAATGTTAACTGGGCAAGAGCTTACCGTCTACTATCGCCCATTTATATTAATACTTCAGTCCGCTAACAGAACTGGGCTTTCTTTAAGACAGAATTCGGGAGAGGGAAGTGGGGATGGGGCACTGCTGAGGCTCTCCCTAAGGATGAGCGTGGAGAGGGTTCTGCTAGGCAGGGAGCAGGGGTGCTGGGGTCCCCACGAGGCTCTGTCAGGGTGTAAGGGAAGAGAGCGCTGGAGGCGTGGTGGGGAGCTGACAGCAAGCTGGACCTTCGCCTTCATTCTGTTAGAAAATCAGGGTTAAAAGCAGCACTGTATTCCTTGTCTGGCATCTGTGTGTATCCACACGGACAAGTGGGCAACGCCTTTGCAGAGGATGGAGGTTTGCCAGGCATGGAGCGTGAGGGCGGCCACGCTGGGCATGTGAGGCAGGTGTGCCACCAAGGAAAGAGGTGGCTCACTCCTTTCCACATTTCACAAGTGGACAGCTGAAAACCAGGCCCTTGGCCCTGCAGGGGGAAAAGATGTCATTAAGTCAAAGAGTGTGATCCCTTTCCATATGGGGCTGTGACCTCATCTCTGCCCTGTGCAGTTCCAGGGAGCTGAACCAAGATGCTCTTTAAAATGGAGACAATTTTATTTCAATGCTAACATTCGGGAGCGTGAACTCAACACCTACAGTTCTCTCCTCGGAGGTCGTTTTCGTGACTTCTCATTGCAAGGGGGTTTTTATCTTTAAACTATGCTTTAGTTCTATGTGGGGAGAAAGGTTCTATATTTCCTTCCCTCAGTCTCCCTTTTCTTCATCCTCTAGTAGAGAACCATGGAATAATCTGCTAAGATAATCACATGGGACACTTCCGTCTTCTCTCCACCCTGGACCTTAGAGGATCAGAGAACACATGCCCTAAAAAGCGTCACCCTCCCACAGAAGGCAGAAATCCTTGGGGAGCCTTTATTTCTACCTCCTGTCATCAGGGGTGTTAGCAAGTGTAGGGAGACAGTGGTGGAAGGGGAGGGGAGAAGGGGGTACACCCCATGCCCGCCACCCCCACTGTGTAAATGTGAGCTCTTATAGTCACTTCCCAAGATGGGAGGTCTTCACATTTAAAGCCATTAAGAGTCAAAGTTTCTCGAGGGCAGGAACCACATGAATTCACCTTTGAGTTGAGGGGTTTGGCCAGGCCTGACCCCTGACTCGGGACTTCAGAACACTTAGGCCAAGCAAGGTCTGGAAATGCAAACTCTCTTTCCTCAGTGGGCACATGTGCTTGAGAAGTTGCCCCCAGAATGCTTCTGATGCTCATGAAAACCCCCCAAACTCTGCACGGGGGTGTTGGCCGGGAGCTCCCTTCCCAGTGGCCGAGGCTCTTCCACCTAGCTGTACAGTCAGGAACCTCACTGAGCTCCGCACTCCGATTTCGCGCATCAAAGTTGTGCTTTGAGCTTGCTGAGTGCTAGTTATTGGGTCAAAAATTGTCAGACTTGTCCAACACGCAGGCTGTTCCCGGCAATGTAATCGATATAGTCAAAATTGGAGATTTCCAAACTTTAATCCTCTGGCCATTTTGTTAACTGGCTCTGAATCCCCTCGGGGGTCTTGTTAAAATGTAGATTCAGATTTAGGAGATCTGGGGTGGGGCCTAACAAGCTTCCAGGTGACTCCCTGACCGCACTTTGAGAAGCCAGCATACAAAGGACTCCACGACACTGAGGTGTCGACGTGGGGAGGAGAAGCCAAACGCTAGACCTCTTCCCACACGTCCCCAGCAGAAGACGCGGAAAGGGATGAGGGATCCTACACTGATCTGGAGGAAGCTCACCCAGGGCATCTGCCCTCCACTAATTTGACCAAAGTGTCTGCAGCAGCCAGAGGCAGGAAGGTGTAATGGTTAGTGCTTGTGCTTGGCGTCAGCTTGCCTGTTTGAGGCTTGGCATGCACTCTGAAGCTCTGTGTTCTTGTGGCTTAATATTTCGGTGATTCGATTTTCTCATTTGTAAGGCAGGGACGGGGGTGGCAATAATAGTACCCACCTTTATAGGGTTACTGTGAAAATTAAAGGATTGTGTAAGGGACCTGTCCATTGAAAATGTCCAGAGTAGTTATTTTCCTTCTCAGCCACAGCTCCTGTCCCTAAGCCTGGGACCTCAGGGGGCCCTGGGCCTCTGTGCCCTGAACTGCCACAGTTGTGCAAGCGCTCTTGGGTCTCCTGTTACCCGGGAGGCGGCAACAGACCAAAATAAAGGGGTGGGGGGGCAGCGGGGAGCTGAGCGAGCCTCTGGAGGGAGTCTGACCAGGTCAGCTGGGAATGCCTGTCAGTCGTCCAGGGTGGCTTCTCCTTCGCCCGGCTCCTGCATGGGCCTGGAGGTGGGTGAGTGACTCACGCCAGTGCCCTCCCTACCTCTGTGCCCAAATGCTCAGCCCTCCCCACAGCCGGGGCTCGCCTAATCCCCACAGTGGGAGTCGGGGGGCAATCACGCCTGTGCCGAGGTCTAGGGTTGCACCGCGGTGACTTCACACTCAGCAGCATGTGCAGCTGAGGCCTCTGTGCAGCCGTCTCCTGCGAGGCGGGCAGCGGAGGTCAGCTTGGCAGCCGCCGCCTCTCCAACCTGGAGCTGGCCGCAGACAGCGGTTCCCTGGGACCCCAGGAGGAGATGGCCGAACAAAAAGCCAGTGGGCTGCAGGTCCTGCTGCGCACGCTTCAGGTAGGAAAGGGTAGGGTGGGTGCAGGAGCTCGCAGGCTGGTCTCTGCCCGCCCGGCCTGCCTCGGAACCGTGCACACGCAGTCCCCGCTGGCAGCCGGCGGCTGGGTTTGCTAACGGGCACAACACAGGAGTCGGCTCTCACCTTGAAGCTGACCGAAGTGATGCTATGGTGTTTAAATATTAAACATGATGATGTTGATGGTTGTTCTGCTTAATTATTGAAGCTGGTGGGCTCAGAAGGTTCTGGCTAAAAGATCCAGGTTTGCTAGAGGTAGGGAAGATGGAGAAAAAACCCTATCTGGCAAATGAAGGGGACCTGTTAAAGCTATCCTTGCACCAGGCCGGAGAGCTGCTGAGAGCACATAGAGCTGTCTGGGAGGACAGGGGCAGCTGGGGAGAGGACCCCTCTGGGTTTCTCCTGCTAAATGGCTATAGGACTAGCTCCCAAATAGTGTTCTACATCAGCATGCGGATGGGATGCCGGCTAACGGGGCACGTTCCCAGGCAGGATCTGGCCAGAGGCATCTGAATTACTAAGAGCAGGATCCGGGGAATCTGCCTTCCACCTGGGTGATTCTAGTCACTTCTAATTTTGAGAATCCTTGTTCTAGAGCAGTGGTTTGCAAATTTGCACATTGAAATCATCTGGAGAGTGGTAACAAATACCGACACCTGGGACCCACCTCCAAAGATTCGGATTTCACTGGTCTGGGGAGCAACTTGGGCAGTGGATTTTGAAAACTTCCTGGGGCGGGGGGTCTCGATGTGCAGCCAAGGTCGAGAACCACTGCTCTATACTTGGGCAGCTGCATGCACTTAGCTGGAGTCAGAGGATGCCAGTACTCAAAGAGGCCCAGGGGGTCTTCTACCCCAGGATCTTAACTTCAAAGTTCACTGACAGGGGTCACAAGGTGGTGGGCATCAGGGCGTCCGTGTCCCTGTTCCCGCATTTAGAATGTGAACATTTTCTACTTATGTTCCTTTTCCCCTGCTGTGAAAAGCTTTCTTAGTTTTCCTCTGATTCTTAAGGAGATCTGTATCCCTAAAAAGTTTAAAAAACAGATAAATCCAACCTGGAGGTGTACAGATAAGGAAACTGAGTCTCAGAAGTGAAACAGGCTCCTCGATGTCATGTGACTACTCAGTAGAGGAGCTGAGACGAGCGCTGAAGAACTTCACGCTCCAGACGGCTTAGTGATGCACATAGAGCAAGAACGTATCTGGCCAGGGATGTTGGGGGTGGCAGTGGACCTCAAATTTGTAAGGTAAGTCTAAGAATTTTTATCTGGCTAGATGTGATTTAATAATCAGGTGTAACAAGCCAACATTCTGAGCGTCCTTCTCATTTCTAAACAGTTAGATGGAAATCTTGATTAACTGTGATTCAAACAACTGAAAGCCTCCCATAAACAGAACTTTCCTCGCACAAGCTGTCTAGGGAAAAGAGGAAAATAATAAGTTGGTATTAAGGGTTTAGTAAAAATGAATGTCCTGGAGTTCGCCTGGAAGGCACTGCAGGTTGGGCTCAATCTGCCGTATTCCCACCAGTAAGAATTTATAATTGATATTTAGAATGATCACTCCAGGGCACTACAAGATTCTCACTTATCAAAGAAAGATTTAATTATGCTCTCTAGACCCCACTTAGTTCCCAGTTAACCAGAACATTAAAATAACAAGAACATGCTTCCTGTGAACACTCTGGTTGATCAGAATTTGCTTGCAGAATTGACCAGGGTTCCTGGTTTGGCCCCCACAAAATGCCTCCATGAGCCCTGTTCTTGTCTCCAATAGTAGAAATTAGAACTCTGAAATACTTAAAAAAAAGAGAACCCAGACCATGTATTCCATGGCATAATCTTTCATGATAGATCTGATGCCCTGTTACCCTCCCCCTGCCCATGGACTTAAGCCAGGTGAGTCCACGTTGTTTCTGAGAAGGGGTTAGCTGAAACACTCTCACCTGAGGATACCAAAGTTCTTACCATTTCAAACCAGTTCCTCTCTCCTTGGCACAAAGGTGGCAGGCAGAAGGCTTTGCATTGCTCCCCAAACATTCAAGGAAGATAGTGAATAGGTTTGAACCGAATGTGAGCTTAGGTCTCAGTTGCCATGTCTTCGGGGAGGGCCCCAGAACATCGCCAAGGGAAAGAGGAAAGAGAACCGAGGGCCAGAAAGAGCAAGTATGGGCGTAACAAAATACCCCCCTACTGGAGAACAGCACCACTTCTGCCTTTTTGGGGGCATAAAATAACCAAGTCACTAAGAAATACCAGTTTTCTGCCTACTACCTTTCCTGCACAAATGGGGAAGCGGTAAGTAATTTTTCCTTCCTTCATAGCTTCATCTCTGTCCTAAAGCTGTAAGAATCAGATTTCTACCCAGACATTTTCCAACTTCCTGGCCTTTACAGCTTGGATTTGAGGCAGAAAATCAGACTGACTCATGAGTGCCTGGGCGAGAGGGAGGCAGCCCACAGCACAGGTGCGAGAGGCAGAAGGGACTGGATCCAGCCCCATTGCCGGCACTTGCTGGCTGTTTATCCTTAGGCAAGTCCCTCGACCTCTCTGAGCCTCCATTAGTATATCTGTAAAAGGAGGCCCATAAAAACGCGTTCCCTAGCACTTTGTATGAGGATTAAGAGAATATATTTGAAAAGCGCCTGTAAACTATAAACGGCTGTTCAAATGACTGCGGTTTTATGATTTCCCTAGCCGAGCGCACAGTGGAGAGCCTGGGAACACTTGTCTACACTTTTCATCAACCTGCCCTGCTTTTTTCCTGGGCGAACTCCAATATACATGGAAAAAAAGAGAGGTGTCTCGTTTGTCCCGCTCTCATCTCTCCATGTGGTTTGAGCTAATGGAGAAGATGGGGAACTGCCAGGGTCGAGGGTGCGGGCTCCTCGCCAGCTCTGACGCCGCGAGCCCTTACCCAGCGGCGTCCCACCAAATGCCAGTTAAGTGCCTTATTGAAACATGAAAAATGTGTAATTATTCGGTCAGCTTTGGCACTGTCTGAGCTGTGATATGGGCACGTTTTTGCTGTTTGCACTCGTACTTTATTATAGCTGCTCAGACCGAACTCCAGGTCTGCATCTTTGCCAAAATGTGCATCGATAACTCCTTTTCTCAACCTGGGCTCCAGGAACATCATGTATTATGGATTGTGAATGAGGCTGCAGGATGTGGGGCTTCCTGTCTCGAGTTAGCAGGGAGCTTAGGTAACCCGGACTGGGGTGACCAGGCCACTTTTCCTCTTGGACTTGATCCTCCAAGGATTATTTCCAAGACAACAGGTGATTTCAGCCCCTGGGCTGCAAAGAGGCAAAAGGTGGAAAAATGATGACTGATATGTTTCATTCATAGCACTTAGGACGTTTGCTTTCAAAACATGTGTTTGAAAGTTTCCCTTGCAGAACTCTGCACAGAGGACGTGGGAATAGCCAGCTCTTGTCTCCGTAGGGCCAGGTGGAGAAAAAGCTGAGCTTTCCCCTTGGACTAAAATGGCAGGGTTTGGACAAATCAAGGGAGAAATTTTCCTTTTAGACAGCGATCACCATGTGGACTTTCCAAAGCTCCCTAGGATTTTTCTCTGTGGTGAAGTTTGAGGCTTTCTGAGTTTGTTGGAGACCTCAACCACAACACAAACACGGAAACAAACTGAAATCTGTTTTCATTTCAAGCATTGGTAGAAGCAAAAAAAAAAAAAAGGTAAAATTGTCAAGAAATACCTAAGGAATGGCTTAGGTATGAGGGGCGACGGTGGGGTGGCGTGTAGGCCTATGCTGAGCTGGAAGTGGGGAGAAGCCGTTTTTGGCGTTTTGTTTTTCAAGACCTTGTTGCTTGCAAAGTTCCTCAATTTTCTTGGATTTGGAGATTGGAGAAAATAAGCAATTGTTAAGCTCGTTCCAAGTTTTCACCTCCATTACCCAACGTTCCTCTCTCTGCTGCCTGGGAGGGGCTGAGGCTGCTCTCTGGTCTTAGAGATGAGGACGTCGAGGGTGAAGGGAAGGTGAAGATGCTCCAGGCTCAAGGACAGAGACTTAGTAAATCCCGAGAGGAGGGATGTGAAGCAGGTCCTTTTACTCTGAAGTCTTCCCACTGGTCTACATTGCTTAGGTGACCTAGGGCATGCCCACTTATTCTTTGTCTAGAAGGCATTACCTTAATCGGGCTGAACCTGAAGGTTGGGGGAATATGAGTTCCTCTACAATAGAGGAAAGCTTATTTAGAACCAAAACCACTTTCCCATCCTAATTCAGTATAGGGGTAAGGATCTCCTAATAAAGGAAAGTAACTCTGTCGATTTGGGTCAATTGGATATTTTCAACGCCCATCCATCCATTCATCCATCCACCCATTCATTCACAGCTTTCCACCTTCTAAAAGAGATTCAGAGAAGACTATCAAGTAGAATGATATGCTAAGAATAGCAAAGTCTTTGGATCTTGGCTCAGCCACTCAAAACTTAGGTGACTCAGGACAAACTATTGAATCTCTCTTTACTGAATTTTATTCATCTGTAAAATGAGAATGAAAATACCTACTCACAGGCTTATTATAAATTTAGAGAAAATTCGTATTAAGGGGAAAGCACAGAGGTTCATGCCTAATAAATAGAAACAATGGTTGTAATTAAACACAGTCCCTGCCCTCATGAAAATGCAATGTTAAAGAGAAAAGAAAGGAAGATCGAAATATTTGTAAAGCAAGTTTGCATGTGATGAATGCCATGGTAATGGCAAACATCAAAAGAAAATTGTATGGAAGTTGGCAGAAGAAACCCCTCCTGGCTGGAGATTCAGGGAAGGCCTTGGAAACGGGTCAGGTTTCTGCAGGGGGAGGTGTGGTTGCCAGGGCGAGGAGGGTGCCCAGCGATTTTCCCCCTCTTAGGAAAGTGGGAGAGGACTCGGAATTTGCCATGGCATCGAGTTTGTCTGGAACAGGAAGTTCACAAAGAGGAAGAAAGGAGATGGAGATGGAAATTTGCCCAAATGCCTGAGGGTCTTGAGTGTCAAGATTCAGGTCCAACCACGCCCTTGGTGGCGGTTGCCTAGCCCTGCATATGGGTTCTGGGGCTCAGGATATGCAGCCGAGGTGTCATTCATATAGCTCTTTGGACTGGGGGCGTTTGCCAGGACTGTAGCATGACTGCTTTTTTCTGATCAAGTAATGTGATGTGTCCTCACCCGCCATTCCTGACCAGGCTTTTGTCCCTGGACCTCTACCTATGCCTGTCCCTGACTCTCAGCCTGACCTTCAAGCCCTCGGGTCACTTATCTCCTCATCCCTGCGTGCCACCCCACCTGGAACCTCTCCCCAACCCTAACCCACCCCGCCCCACGGGGAGGGGCTGGGAGGAGTTGAGGCTCAGGGATTGGAGGCGGAGAATTGCTCTAAAATACTTGATTTTTTGTTGTTATTTTTTTTAATTTGGAAGAGACACAAGTTATTTTAGGGGCAGCATTCAAATGTCCTCGCATCCGAGCAGCTCTGACAGCGTGGCTGAATTAAAACAAACCTAATTGAGTCAAAAAGTCCCACCCCCACTCGGGAATTGAGAGCAGTTGGTATTTCTACCTCCTGAGCCCAGATTTTGGATCTGTCTCCCTGAACACCCACCTCCGCAGCGCAGGGCACGAGGGACGGGGGGACAGCACTGCTTTGAGGTGTAACTGGAAAGCTGGCGGTGCTGGTGACACGCTGAGGCAAAGGGCCAGCAGAGAGACCCACGCCCACAGCAGCAACCCGTAACCTGGCAACATTTACTCCACAATTTACTCCGTTTCTAAAACTGGAATCGCTCTTATGAGAGCCAAACACAGTCTCAGTTCAAGCCCTGGGCGGGGAAGTATGCTAATGAGGGAGAGAACTTGGTCTGGGCTACCAATGACGGTCTCTGTGCTTGTGGGACAGGCAGCTATGCATCAAACAGACCGGTGCCTCTTCATATTTCAGAAATGGGTGCATGGAAATGCATCCTCTTGGGTGTGACCTCCGTATCCTTATGCCAGACCTGAAACGCAGGAAGTGGAGGGTTTGTGGGATCTGCGCCCTTTCACTGAGCAAATTCTGCATGCTTCTTTCAAAGCTATAGGTCTGCCACCAGGCTCTCATTGGAGAAAAGGGTGGGATGAGACAAAGGGGTGGTTGCGAGCAGAGATGCCAGGAATTAACAGAATGAATATAAAAGAGGATGTGGTGAAAAACAGCACGGCTCAGAGTATGTGTTCAATATGTCTCATTCCCTCCCTCCTTCGGTTCTTTCTTCTTGCCTTTCTTTCTTTCTTTCTTTCTTTTTTGATAACTGAATATATCTGTGTAAGCAGCCCCCAGATGAAGTAACAGTAAACTCTCAGCATCCCAGAAGGACCCCTCATGCCCACCTCCAGTCACTGCTCCCTCAATGTGCCCACTGCCCTGATTTCTAACAGCCGGGTGAGTTCTGCATGTTCCGTGCATCACATACGTGGAATCCTACAGCAAGTCCTCTTCTGTGCCTGGCTTCTCCTGCTGAACACTGAGGCTCCTCCATGTTGCTGTGGGTGGTTCGTTCCTGTTGCTGAGTAGCATACCATTGCGTGAATATATGATACCGCCACATCGCTAACCATTCTAGAGATGGTGGTATTTGTGGTAGTTTCTTTCCAGTCTGGGGCTAAACCAAAGTAGTGCTGCTATGAACATTCTAGTACAGGTCTTTGTGAGCATATATGTGCATGTGTGTTGAATATATATCTAAGAGTGGAGTCGTGGGGTCACAGGTGCATATATGTCAGCTTTAGTAGATAACAAGTGGTTTTCAAAAATGCTTGCTCCAAAATAAACACCTATTAGACATGTAGACACCATTAGCTTGTGAAAGGTCTGGACAACCACACATCCTTTCCAAAACTTGTTTAACACATACTTGCTAGTTGAAAGTGCTTTGAGATGCTTTGTAGCAAAGTCAAGGGACTTTGTAGCGTTTATGCTTCATGCATTCAGTTCTACCTGCTTGATCCCTTTCATAAAAATAGTTAAAATAATAACATTTTTTTACCTCAATATATTCCTTTCATTTTTTAAAATTTTTGCATATTACAGGGGTACGAATGTTTAGGTTACACATACTGCCTTTGCCCCACCCGAGTCAAAGCTATAAGCATGTCCATCCCTGAGATGGTGCGCACCGCACCCATTAGGTGTGAATATACCCATCCCCTCCTCTCCCCCTCCCATCTGCCCGACACCAGTGAATGTTACTACTATATGTGCACATAAGTGTTGATCAATCAATACTAATTTGATGGTGAGTACACGTGGTGCTTGTTTTTCCATTCTTGTGATACTTCACTTAGTAGAATGGGCTCCAGCTCTATCCAGGAGAATACAAGAGATGCTAGATCAGCATCGCTTTTTGTGGCTCGGTAGTACTCTGTGGTGTAATAACTAACATTTTTAAAACAGTTTCTGCAAGTCAGGAGCTGTGCAAAGGCTTTCATATACATCATCTCATTTAATCTTGGCGACAATCCTATAAGGCAGGTAATATTATTATCCTCATTTTAAAGCTCTAAAATGGAAGATTGGAGAGGTTAATGAATGTCTCATGATCACAAAGCAAGCAACAGGCATAGCTGGAATTTGAGCGGAGGGAATCTCATGCTGGCAGAAGTGCCCTCACCAAGCGTATTAACTCTCTAGGGAAAAGGAGAGCCATTGAGAAGGTTCTGAATAGATTTTGCCAGGCGTAGGTGTCTGCTTGGGAAGATGGAGATCCTCACCTGGCACATCCTGCAAGGACGGTCGCTGTCCCCACAGGCTGGGAGGATTGGCCAAGAGGGCACAGAGCAGGTGCCTAGCACAGGGATCAGCAAGCTTTTTAGGCTTTGCGGGCCATGGGATCCTGCGACTATTAGTTGAATTGAATAGTTGCAACTATTCAATCCTGCCGCTGATGCTGTGGACGATATGCAAATGAACAGGCATGACTGTGTTCCCGTGAAACTTTATTTACAAAAACAGGCGGTGGGCTAGATTTGGCCCATGGGTCATAGTTTGCTGACCCCTGGCCTGCAGGCCTTTGGTCCACAGGCCTGGTGGAAGGTGGGGACAGGGTGGAAGGGCAGTGATGGTGCACCAGGGAGCCAGGTGCTGCTGCAAGCTGCCAAGTGGGAACTTACCTCTCTGCTATGGATGTTCTCAATGCCTAGACTGCCCTTCGTGCAAAAGCATCAGATCAAGTCATGCCTCTGGGTACAAGTCTTGCAGAAGCTGAAGAGCATAGTTGAGAACATCATCTCCTGAGTCTCCCGCTGCTGCCACCGCTTCTCTGGATATCAGTGGAGATAGCGCGTGTGTCTACCAGCCCTTGGGGGGTGGGCTTTTGCATCGTTTCCATGCCATTTATTAATATCAGTGTGATGAATGACTGTTCTGCAGATATTGTCTGTGCTCAACAGCACTAGTGGCACAAGATAGATGTTCAAACCAATTAGCTACCCACTCACTGCATGCCCACCTCTCTCACTTAACTCTGGCTATTCCCTGATATTTCTTTTTGTGCTCTCTCCTGTTTCCTATCAGGGTCGTAATCTTACCTGTCTTGTTCACTCTTTATCCCTACTAACTAAAGCATTGGCTGGGACATAGTAGGTGTTCAATAAATTTTTGTTGACTGACTAATAAAATGAGCATGCATGATATGTCAGTAAGTTGAGGATATAATATATAGCATTTCTAACTCATCTTGGAAATGAGATAATTTTTTTTTTTTTTTTTGGTAAAAACCTGCTAGTATCTCATAGGAATATTAGGAATCCATGGAGCACATTTGGTTGTCAATCAATGCCATGTTATGTCACTGCTATTTAGTGAGGGTTGACTTTCTCTTGGGCTGGAAACTGGCCTCAGAATGTTGAAACTGTTCTGATGTGAGTGGATTTGAAGTGAATTCTATTGGAAGCCTAGGGTCATTCCTCTGCTTGGTTAATGCCACAAGCTGGTGATTCTACAACCTGTCTGTAGGCCTTGAGTTGACATGAATTCTGGTTCTGACTTGATTGGGAGGAAAAATACAAGCAGCAGATGCGGTGGAGGTTTAGAAAAAGGTCCTTCCTAGAGGCTCAAGGGAGCTGTTGTGATTCTGATCCTCAGGACATATGGCGATAAGGACAGCTTTAGCTTTGGGTTTCAGATGAATGGCAGGGTCAGATTTCACAGTCAGGGTATCTGATCAAACTTTTCCCTGGGGACTTGGAGGAAAGCGGCTCATCCAGTAAACAGTCAGTAATGAATTCTCTCCTCACCCTTCACCCCCAGCTACCCATTAAAACAATGTGTTATCATCTCTAATCGCCAGATTGGATTAATCAGTGCAAGCTCAATGTCCTACATTTTTGAACCCAGGGCATCCTTATCCCAGCGCTCTAAGGACAGAATTAAGCCAAGCAGACCTGAGGACAATGAAGATATCTTTTACTTTTCACAAGAGCTAGATTGAGAAGAGGTTATAAGCAAATCCCACTTTCTTCTGGACTTTCATTATTAAATTATAAATTATATATTATACGTTCTAAAGGAAACAAATGTCCCAAATGACAGGTAAAATTTTAGAGTAAGAAATGGCTAAGATGATGATGATATTTGAAGGAAAATAGGTATTAAAATTTGAGGAGTGTTTTTACTGTAAGCCCCTCAATGTTTGTTGAGCACTTACTATGTGCCGGGAAATATCTTAAGCATTTTCCACGTCTTCTCTCATGTAATCCTCACAACAATCTTGAGAGGTAGTTATGACTATTATTCCCATTTTACAGATAAGGAACACAAGGCACAGCTTAAGGTCTTACAGCCTTTAAGTAGCAGAGTCAGGCATAGTCAGACTCATGATTCTATAACATTCTACTCATCAGACTATAGCATCCATTTTCCTTTAACCTGTCCTTTCTCCACTAAACATATTTTCCTGATAAAAGTAATACAAGATCATCATTTATAAAAAAATTTAATTTTTAGATATAAATTGGAGGGAGTAAAAATTTGCCCCCCATCAAATCTTGCTCCCTAAGACAAATTCATAAGGATTGCTAAATATTCTTTTAGATGTTCACGTACATAACAATGGGAATGTTTTTATAACTCTATATATTTATCATTTTAGCAAACTTATTCAACTTGCTTTTCCTATGTATCAATGTACTTGAACACTTTTCATGCTAGCACATATAGACCCAGATCAGTCTTTTATATAGTTATATAGTTGCTTAGTATATGGATATATCATAATTTAAATAAATAGAAGTATTTTTTCTTCTAACATTTCACTTGAGCTTGACTTTATGTATGTTCTTTATTTTCATTTTTTGACGTTACATATGTTACATTTTAATAGTCAACTTTATCAAACTTTTCTTTCATGGATTACTTTTGGCTACAAGAGTTTTCCCCCATGATTTAACTCTTATACTTAATGATGTTTAAATTTTACACAATGTCATTCCCTCTTTCTTAAATCTTGTTGCTTCATGGAGCTTCTTTGCCATACTACACTTCACTAGCTTGTGCCACAGTTAA
Source organism: Propithecus coquereli (assembly GCF_000956105.1). Classification (NCBI taxonomy): domain Eukaryota; kingdom Metazoa; phylum Chordata; class Mammalia; order Primates; family Indriidae; genus Propithecus; species Propithecus coquereli. The sequence goes on from NW_012144967.1 coordinate 9,307,431, forward strand.
CAAATTTACAGCCTTAAAATTTCTGTTACTGGAAGGTCCCATTTCTTTACCACCCAACAGAGATCAGTATGATAACATGTGGAAGTTTTAAATTTGATGTAAATATTTATTTAAAATGAATACATATAGGTTTCTTGGCTGGGCTTCAAGAGACCAAAGCTGATTTTGAGCACTGCCACTGACTTTCTGTTTGACTTAAATCCCCTGGGTCAGCATCTCCTCTGTCCTGATGGTTTTCAGACTTCAGTGCCAGGAGATTTTCCCAGCAGCAGCATCTGTCTCCCTGGTAGGTTGTGACTCTCTTGTTATTGTTTATAGATTTATTGAATGCCTCCCTGTGCCAGATGCTGTATTAGGTAGTGGGTGGAAAGTTTCTCAGAATTTTGTCAGCAAACACTTTCCTATTGAAATTCTTGCAAATGCCAATATCTGATGTCAGGATGAAAGAGATCAGAAAATGCCGTGGTCACTCTGGTCCCCTCTGGTCTGTGACCACCCTGTTCTGCAATGACCACCTAAGAAGGCAGTAGCATCATTACTCCAAAGCTCTGGGGGCAGATCTGAAGACCCAGCAGCTGTAGCATGTCCAGGAACGGCCGCTCACCTCTGTCCATTCATATGTGGTCTCTCACTCCTTTTTTCTTAACTACAAGGCAGTGAGTTTTAAGCTTTTAATTCTTTTTTTCTCCCTGGAGGAGGGATGTCACAGATTCCTCTTGAAAGCTAAAGACATTTTTCCCAGATAAATACACACAGAAAATTGTGAACAATTTCAGGGTAATAAGTCACTCCATAGGGTTTCACTTTCTCTACGTCTACACTTGTGTTTCATCTTAGGGAATGAAGCCCTTAAAGATTAGAATAATGGAGCAAGTTCTAGTTAAACAAATCCTACAGTTTTTTCTAGTTGTGATATAGCTCTCATGCCTCTGAACCGGACACAATGTTCTTTTATCTCCACATCCCAACTTGGTCTTGAACATCTTTCATACTTAATCTATATTTTTGAAAATAATAACTACTCTTGATGATCAACTGAAGTGTTCTTTTTCAAAAAAAGTCTTTTCTGATAACACAAGATGGTATCTCTCCTTTTTCCAAAGTAGTACCCAAGCATTTGTACCTCCCTTAAATCATCTGTGCTATGCTTGGTTGTAAATATAGTTGTTATTCATCTACTCAACAAGCATTTATTAGACATTCATAACCCCCCAAGAATATGACACGGTTCTTTCCTTCCCAGAGATAAGGGGGAACTAGATAAACATTTGAGAATCTAGTTTGAAAATTGTGGACCCTCTCCCTAGATAAGCATATGTATGTACTTAAACCAAGCATTTAAATCTCAGATTTGTCTACAGTTTGATTGAGAACCCATGCCATGTGATTGCTTGAGTGGCTATATGAACAAATAATTATAAAATATTGTTATAGATGAAGAGGTAACAACAACCTCAGCGTCGTTTTGGAAAATGGAGGATCTCGTATGATCTGTAACCTTCCATGAACCTCTCCTCCTGAGTAATGGTAGATTAGGTAATTCAGACCAATCCTTGCACGGGAGATAATTTAAAAATATGGATAAAATATAAATACTTTTTGTAAAAAATATCAATGTTCTAATGAGATAACTAGCTTATATGGATTGAGGTCAGGAGAAGTGAGAAACTCGGAGAGAAGACCAAAACTTTGGTACCTTTGCCTTTGTCTTGGTCCATTTGTGCTGCTATAACAGAGTGTCACAGACTGGGTAACTGATAAAGAACAGAAATTTATTGGCTCATGGTTCTGGAGGCTGGGAAGTATAACATCGAGGGGCTGACATCGGGCAAGGGCCTTCTTGCTGCGTCATGACGTGGTGGAGGGAAAGCATCACATGGTGGGACGGCAAAAAAGAGAAAGTGAAATAGAGCAAGGAGGTGTCAAACTTGTCTTGTTATAACAATCTCACTCCCCTGTTAATGGCATTAATCCATTCATGCAGTCAGAGCCCTCATGGCCTAGTTACCTCTTAAAGGTCCCAACTCTTAACACTGTTGCATTGGGGATTAAGTTTCTAATATATGTTTTTTGGGGGACACATTCAAACTTTAGTAGCTTTGGAGGCATTTACTGTTTCCCAGGGTGTGGCTGGAAAGGGTGATTTGTACATTTGATGGCCTTGCACATCCAGGAGAACAAGAGTTGGAATGTAGGGCTTGCCAAGAATGGAGACCCTGGTAAACTACTCCCTGCTTTAGGGCTGAGACCTGAAAGTCTACTCCCTAGAAGTAAAAGTGAGCCATACATAAGCTAGTCTTCACACAGAGCCATTATTCAACTCATCTGGGTGGCCCAGAAAATCTTAAGACTTGAAAAGGTGGTCTCAGATTCCTAAATATTCTAAGTGCCTGGTAGCTGAAAATTAAAATCTTTATTGATGGAAGAAAACATCATATCAGGCCTTATGTTAATTCTCCAAATAATGTAAAAACCAGGTATAAGGGGGAGATAAGCCAATATGAGTAAACACCAGAAGAAACAACAGATGATAGGATTAGATCCACTGGTACTCCAGACACTGGAATTGCCAGACACAGAATGTAAGAGAGCTTTGGTTACTATGGTCAAAGAGATAAAAAAGCCAAGTTTGAAAACTTTGGCAGTGAACTATAAACTATAAAAAGTGATACAGTAGATTTGAAAAGGAACCAAATAGAAGTTCTTGAACTGAAAAACGAAAGAACCCAAACTGAACTGAACTGATAGGCTTAACTGCAGATTAGACTTGGCTCAATAAAGAATTGAAAATCAGTTCCTAAGAAACTATTCACAATGAAACACAGAAAGTCAGAAGAATTGAACATGCCGAAGGGCACATAAGAGACATAGAGGATACAGTGAAAAGGTCTAACATACATTTAACTGGAGTCCGGGAAGGAAAGGAGAGAATGAGGCAGTAACAATATTTAAGGAGATAATGACAGAATCTCAACCCTTCAGTCTACTGTTCATTCTCTGATAATAGCAACAGTATCTCACTCAGGTCTGTACTCCCTGCAATAGTTAGCAGGACTTTATTAAGTGTTTTTTGAATTTGTTAGGTGAGGAAGCTTTCCTATTATGTTCTATTCCACTTTTTATCTTTGGAATGATGCCTGAAGTTCTTTTAAAGTGGTAGGTATACTCTTTAAAATAATACTAGAAGATACGAACTGCTGTCTGATGTGGATAGGCGTTCACATATCTGAATCTCTGTATTTGCAGTTGTCACTTCAAAAACTAGAGTTAAATCTTCAATTGACACTATAGTTGAACTTTAAGTTCTCATGTGTAACCTGATGATTCATTTTTGACCAAGAAATTGCCTCGAACTCATATATTATACTCCATTTTGTTTCTCTCTGTGTAAGTTTTATAGTAGCCTTTAGCAGTGAGCTATAAAATTCTAATCTGGTAACAGGTAATTAAAACATTAATATTTACTTGCATTTGACTTGTTCTCTTTAATTATACGGTATTCTGATAAGTAATTCATATTTTCCTTTGAAATAGAGAGGAAACATCATGTTTTACAGGTTTCCTGGGAGACAGATTCTAAAACAAAGATTTGCATGCAGGAAGCTTACTGGGGAGTGCCTGGATCCACACGTGGGGGGATGAAGGCAGAGGGACAACTGGATGGCAATGTAGTCACAACAAAGGCTCCAGCTGATCCCACAGGGAGCTCAGAAATGGTCTCATCCTTCAGCAAAGGGCCAAGGCTGTACACCTTCTCCTCTGCATCATTGACCAGTCATTGGATCAGAGCTGCTTCCAGACACGAGGCATGGCCGCTATGATCTGTTTCTATCCACACAACACTTCTGACACCAAATGTGTGAGGTTTTTCCTCACACCAACAACCAATTCTCCAATTTTCTGGATACCAGCTGGGAGTCCTACAGCTTAATTCAATTCTACACTAACACCCTGCAGTTAGCATCAGATCCCATAAATTAAGGGCTCAATCCCATACGACTGCTGCCATTCAGATGCCAATCACAAGTTCCAGACTACTGGAATCAACTGGCTATACATTCAAGGGGGTTCCCTTGGCCTTTCTGGCAACCAGTCCCCATCCTGAAGCTCTCTAGAGGCCCAGTCACCAGCCAACTCATTGGCATACAAAAAGACACTCTTAGAGCTCTGGAGATTCCAAGGGTCTTAGAAGCTCTTGTGTCAGGCACCGGGGACTACGACCAAATATTTTAACAGAAGATGTTCCTATCGTCCCTATCACTTAGGAAATTATAAGCATTTTAGGATCTCTGTGCAAGGAACTGAGGATGAAGACCAAATATATATTTCTTATTATATCACAATATTGCATGACTTTGGAGACTTTTTACCTGACAGCAATTCCCAGAGAAGGACACTGCTGAGAGCTGGCAGTCACTAATATTCCCTCCGATTAGAGGGTGACTGCTTTGGTCCTGAAGGGGAGATGTTGTAGGAACACCCAAAGCATCCACCACATGTGATTGCTGATAAGACTGGGCATAATGAAAGCTCCTGGCTTTGCTACTACTTGACTATGTGACCTTGGGCAACCACATAACCCCTTGGGTCACAATTTCCTCATCTGTAAAATAAATGGTAGGGATGAGATCAGTCATTTGCATGCCATTTTCATGATTTTTTTCATATTTTTGAATCAACTCTACTATTGTTTACTTAACATTATTTTTTTCAGTAAATATATTCATTTGAACCTAACTTCATTTAAGGTGAAACTTTATATGTAGCCACTTGTATACAGCTACTAGCAGTAGGACTTAGCACACATAGGAAGTAGCCACAAAAATAAATGTAATATAAACAACATAATGTTATTAAACTTCAGCTAGCTACTGTTGCCTGTGGAATCCCTGAGCCTCAGGTCTGCTTTCTGTTTTCTAAAAAGATTAGCAAATATTGGAGAGGTATTGGAAATAGACTAATAACTGAGACTTGAACAGACATTTCCCAAAAGAAGAATAAACACTTTTCTGAGAATAAACATTTTTCTCTATGTGCTTTAGCGATATTTAATGCTATGTCTCCTGGGGCACCTAAATCCAGGTCATATACTGTCAGTAGGAGGTTTCTGACCTTTCAAGAAAGTACTGGATTAGATAGTCTTTAGGGGAAAATTATATTGTTCATGATTCTTTCCTTGTGTGAGAGGAGTGCTGGGGAAAGATATGAATTATAATTTTTTTAGGTCATGCATCTATTAGATCGAGTACTAGCCAGAAGCCTGAGGAAATGAGTTTATTGAAGGGGGTTCCTAATATTATGAGCATGCCACATCTGAAATGTAGCCATGATGACTAGCAAAGAGAATTTAGGGTTTCAATATCCCTGGGAGAGGGGGCCTTTCACAGACACTGCCTTCTTGGGTAACCTAGTATAGCTATGCCCTCTGTCGTGTCTTCCCCTCCTCTGGAGCGGCTATGTGAAGTCACCTGTTCTATGATCCTCTCATGGTGAGGCCACCAATTTCTTTTTTTTTTTTTAATTTCAGCATATTATGGGGGTACAGATGTTTAGGTTACGTATGTTGCCCTTGCCCTCCCTTCCCCCCGCCCCCAAGTCCGAGTTTCAAGTGCGTCCATCCCTCCGATGGTGCACATTGCACTCTTTGTGTATGCATATACCTGTCCCCTCCTCTCCCCTCCCCCCTGCCC
>NW_012144967.1:9314025-9323533 GCF_000956105.1 Propithecus coquereli
CTCTTGGCATCTCCTGCTGAAATCACCTACTCTAGGTAACCGGAGGATGACTGAATTCTGTGTCAGTACCCATTCAACCCCGTAAGTAAATTACGAGGACGTATACCATTGCCTTACTTGGAGCTAGCAAAGGCATGTGCTCATATTAGTGGGGCCACCACCCATCCTTTAGTTAGATCTATATTCTGAATATTCCTGAGGAATTCAGACCACAAGACCTCTTGGCTTTGATCATAACGCCAACTTACGTCAATATGTAACGGTGATAATGACAACTATTAGTCAGTTGTAGGGAACGAAGAAGGTAGGAGAAAGAGGAAGAGGTACAAGAAGGGAATGGGGAAGAGGAAAGCAGGGGGAGGCACAGGCCTCTGTTGAGCACTTACTGTGTTACGAGTCCTCTGCAGCTTTGAACACAGCCTCTATGTGACGAATGGATCCCTCAGCTTCAAAGCTCAGGTTCAATTAGATAAACAAGTGTCTCTTATTCTTTTCTAGACTAACGCTATCTCAGTTCCTCTTAATGGCTCTTTGAATCTTTTCTTGGTTATAAAGTCAACAAGATCTGTGAAAATGAGTTAGTTTTAAGTATGCAGTTTTATTTGGTACCTCTTACAAGTCACATGGAGTATCTGGGGTTACACTAGTATTTCTAGAGTGACCTGCTCACTCAGCCCTCCATCTCTTCACATTTCATCTGAAAAAAATCACTTTTCTTTTTGCTTCCAAATGTCTTGCTCCCTGTGCTGTTATTTAATTCTGCAAATGGCACAGGGACAAAATTTTTATAAACAAAAATGTATGAATGTATGTGTGTTCAGTCTGACGTGTGGGCAACTACTCTGGTGTCTTATAATCTAGTGTCCTGTCGTATTTGTCAAGTGCTTGGATATACAGAGATAACAGGGTGATGAATGTGGGGCTTACGTTACATGTGCTTGGTCTTTGTAAGAATTTATTTGTAGAATTGTTTTCAGGAAAGCTAAATTCCCCATTACTCAGAACAAAATGCATTGGGATGCACCCATGGAACCCATGGTCAAAGCAATTTTCATGCATGGTGTGCTGAGGGTGCATGAAGAAGGGGGGCTGATATGATGCAGAAGGTCATTGGATCTGCCTTGAGTACTAATCAGAGGTCGGAAACCTCCATCTGATTTTGGGATAATGCGTTCCTTTTTCACGTGGTTCTAGTGGTTGTCAACCAAGGGCAATTTTGCCCTAGGAGATATTCGGCAATGTCTAGAGACATTTTGGTTGTCATAATTGTGCGGGATGCTACTGGCTAAATATGCCACAACCCTAGTCTGCTAATCATCCTATAGTGCACAGAACACCCTCCACGATCCCCAGTAAAAAATTATCCAGTCCAAAATGTCTATAGCTCTAAGGTTGAGAACCCTGCTGTATTCAATCAGCCCTTCATCCCTTTTACTAATCTAGGCTGAAATTTAAAATCACACAATACCAGAGAGCACAGTGTAATTCTTTCCAAAAAATACTTTCCCTGAGAAAGATAGAGACACTCTACTTGCTAATTCTTGGGGTTGCTCACAGAAGGATCAGGCTAGTGGATCTCAGGACAAACAATGTCTCTCCAGAGCCACTCATCCTCACTCTTCGCAGGCAGGGTGCAGTTGAGCCCTGAGAACCAATTGGCAGTGATCAATGCTGTTTGCTTTGATGTATTCCTGAGGCTAGTGAAACTGTTGAATTGTGTGAGTGACACATGCCTGGAGGCGAGGAGTGTTATAATTCACAAACGGGAGAAGGAGACCAATTAGAGTTGATTAAAAACAGAACATGCTGTGGGAAGCATTCAAAGCCCAGAATCTTTCAGCAAGCTGTGTATGCATGCCAAGATCCCAGCATGCCAAAAATGAAGATGGACGTGGTGTCCCATGGTTTACAAGTGCACGGGAGACCACGGGGCAAGGTGAAATAGGAGAATTTTGCAAACAGCTCTGGTCCTCCATGGTTTCTATTCTGTTCTTATTTCTTCTGCAGCATGGCTAAGGAGCTTAATTTTCATCTGTAGTGGCCAGACACTGGCTTTAGCCCCAGAGAGAGTGAATTCCAATCCTAGTTCTATCACAAACAAATTATGTGCCCTTTGGCAAGTTCCCCAGCTGCTTTAAACTTCTGTGTCCTCATCCATAAAATGGGGAAAACATCTACCTGTTGTGAAGATGAAAGAGATAGCATTTGTGAATGTGCTAGCACAGTCATGACACTCCCTAGATGCTTGATGAATATTCACTTGCCTCGTTTACACCATTGCTTTTCTACTCACATTTAGTAGCATCTGTCCTCTTCCGTTGTTGTGTAGGGCTCAGTGAGGGGAGAAATGGGAGGAGGAAGGATGGAAAACACTTGGTTCAAATCTTCTCCCTGGATTGGAAAACGGGAATTTCTAGGAACAAACTGGCGCCATTTTGCCCTCTCAGAGCTTTCCCAGAATCTCATGCTCATATGGGTTCCCGTTCCAGTGTCTTGTAGAATAGTACCTCACTTTTTAATAATTCAATTCTCTTGGAAGATCTGCTCTCTTGAAATAGAATCGAGAACAAAGACAATAACCAATTAATGCGCAGGAAGATACCAAATGGATACATGCTGTAAAATCTGCACACCATGCTAGGAGAGCCCCACCCCACTATAATCAGGGCTGCCTCACCCCCATTTTGCATACAATTAAATAAGCCCTTTGATCCAATTTGCAAGCCAATTATCTCACTGGGACCAGCAGATTAAAACAAAGGGAAGACATTAGAGGTAGCTCCTTTGACAAAAGCAAGGAATGGCAGTTCTGCCTCAGCAGAGACCTAAGTGTACACACTGAACATAATATTAATTTTCATAACAATGAGCATTCATTCTCACCAAGAAAGGTGAGATGATTTTGGAAGTCTTCTGTTTAAGGGGATGGGGATTTTCTCTTAAAAATGTTTATAATATATAGATACAGCTACAGATAGTTTTATTGATTAAAGACATGAAAACATAAGCTAGTCTCACCTTTGAAGAATGATTTAGTGCTCCAGGGTGTAGGAGGTCAGAGTGGTCCCTATAAATACTTCCTGTAGTCCCTTAAGGCAGAGGTCCCCAACTCACCTATGGTGAGTTGTATGGTTATTTCATTATATATTACAATGTAATAACAATAGAAATAAAGTGCACAATAAATGTAATATGCCTGAACCATCCCGAAACCGTCCCCTTTCTTCCTGGTCCAAGGAAAAATTGTCTTCTGTGAAAACAGTCTCTGGTGCCAAAAAGGTTGGGGACTGCTGCCTTAAGGCATTGATGTGCCCTTAACCTAGGAAGCCAGGGACTCAAAAGCTCACTATTAATTTTCCCTATGTAGCTCTTTGTGCTTCAGTTTTCCTTCCTGTAAAATGGGAATGCATCGAGGTTCAGAGAGATGATTGGAAAATGCTCTGAGATCTTTAGCTAACGAAGAAGGAAGAGCATGTTGAAATGACAGTATCATATCTAGGATCCTTCTCTTTTTTGATTAAAGATCTCTGGCCGTAAAATGGATATTGGTTACTTGAAAGGGTAAAACGAAAGAGAGAGCATGTCTACTACAGCTCCTTGGTATAATGAGTAGGTACCCATTAAATGTTGCTACTAAAATAAAATACAGTATTATAATAATGGTAACCGGGGGGACCCAGGTTCTGGGGGGCCTGAAGCTTATACAACTTCAGGTCTCTCTTTAAGGAAAAGAGTACAAAACTACAAGTACAGAATTAAGTATGAATGGGGATATTTATCTACAATAAGAAACCTTTAAAAAGTAATGATTTTTAAAAAGCTGACAAATACCAAGCTTCACAAAATCAGAAAAATAATGTATTTTTAAATTGACTTCCTGGTATTTCTTTTAATCTTTTTTTTTTTTTCCATATCTTTTGTGGCTGAGTTTTCTTTGATTGCCCTATTCATATGACATTTTATATAACACCTGTTTCTAAAGAGAGTATGAGGATAATTCAACCTCTTCTCTAGCATGGTTGATCAAAATTTATTTTTTACTATTAATAACTAAAGAAAAATTTCTTTCAGCTCCAGTTTGTTTTTTGGGTAATATCCTAAAAAACATTTAGGATTATTGTCAAATTTGAGAAAACCTCTGTCAAGCTTAAAGAGCTGTAAGTTTTGAAAGAACATTTCACAGAGCAGCTTCTGTGAAAGAACATTTCACAGAGAAACATCGCTTGCCTTGTTTCTCCTCTATGACTCACATGCAGTGCTAGACCCTGTAGACAGCGTGTCCATCATGATGGCACCTTCAGGTCATGATGCTGGTTGAGTCTGCACAGCTAGGAAAGCTCTCGGAAGCCATTTCTATAAACAGTGGGCTAGCAGTAACTTACCTGTACACAAAAGTTACTTCAAATCTTAGAAATAAATCCCACTACACCCAGGATAAATAGATCCTCAACTCCCATGTCATCCAAACAGGGGGCTTAACTATGGTTAAAATACCTACCTCTTGCAAATTATACAAAAACATATGCCTATGTAAACACATGGCTGGAATTCCACTTAGATTTTGAAAGATTCCTACGGAGCGAGGGGCTCCAAAGCCTAAGCTGCATAAGGGTCATGGTAAATCTACTTCTGATCATAACAAACCGCACTTGGGAGAGGATTATAGTTGGCCTTGAACAACATGGGGGTTAGGGGCACCAACCCTGGTGCTGTCGAAAATTTGAATATAACTTTTGATTTCCCAAAACTTAACTTCTCTTAGCCTACTGTTGACTGAAAGTCTACTGATAACATAAACAGTCAATTAACACATATTTTGCATGTTATATGTATTATATACTGTATTCTTACACTAAAGAAGCTAGAGAAAAGAAAATGTTATTAAGAAAATCATAAGAAAGAGAAATATGTTTACTGTTCATTAAATGGAAGTAGATTATCATAAAGGTCTTCATCCTCATTATGTTGACGATGAGTAGGTTGAGGAGGAGGAGGAAGAGGAGGAGTTGTTTTTGCTCTTTCCTCAGAGATGGAAGAAAATCCATGGGTAAGTGAATACGCACAGTTCAAACCTGCGCTGTTCAAGGGTCAACTGTAGTAGACTTGGGCCACCAGTTTGCTCAAGAACTAGCTGTGTGATCTAAAGTTAATAATTTCACTTTTTTTTTTAATGGAGCTGGAATTCTCATGTTCAAAGTGAAAAGTTAGAACTACTGAAAGTGTAAGATTCCTGATACAACAGTATGCGATTCTGCGAACTGTTTCTGAACGAGCCTAGCGGGGTCAGGATGGATGGGGAAGAGCAAGAAGAAATAGTTGTTACTGCATCGAGAACCATCCCTCCTTCTCTTTCTCCTTCAGCAGAGGGTCGCTTAGCAAACCAACTCCGAGTTTTCCCAACACAGACAAGCTATGAAGACACTATACCACTGAGTATCACTACAATTAGTGGCTGGGACAGGCCTATCCTTTTTATTCTCCCAGGAGCCAGACATAAGGAGGGAACTGAGCTGTCTGAATGACTTACCCAGGCATTTCTCTTTGGAAAGCCACCAGGGCAGGAGGTAAGGATAGGAAGAGCTTTTGCCTTTCCAAGCAGAGAGTGACACACAGTAGGCAAGGAACAACTGTTGTTGAATCTGAAGCCTCATGCCTGCTCCTCTTGGCTTGCTATCTTTGATAAGGGAGGAAGAGGTATTCAGAGAAGAAATGACATTAGAATTTCATTGTGAAGGCCCAGTAGAAGTTTCCTGGGAGATGAGGTGGGGGAAGGCACTGTGTAAGAGCAAAAGGCACGCACTGAATTGTCAAGTAAAGAAATGGGCCTGCCTACCTGCTGGCAAAGGGAGACTGTCCGTTGATAGACAGGTTGATAGTGCAATATATGGGTGTTTATATCATTCCAGATGTTCTTTGCATTTATCCATCCAAATGCCTACTGGCAGTGAATTTCACACATTTAATATTATAACATGAATATCTTTTCACATTAATCAAAATTTCCTACAACAACATCGTTATCAATGATTGAACATTATTCTGTTGTATTATGGCAATTTACTTAATATTAGGCATTTAGAGTGTTTTCAGTTTTTCACTACTAGCAACAGTGATGAAGTGATGGAGCTCCTTGCAAATAGGTGTTTGTCTTCATCCCTTGGGAATAATTGCAGTAAAATTGTTGGGTCAAAGAGTCTGTACATTTTAAAGGCTTTTGATTAAGTACGTCTAAATTGCCTATCTAGGAAAGTTGTAGCAATTTACACTCTTCAGCAGTGCGGGAAAATGCCCACTTCCTCTCACCCTCACCAGGGCTGGATTTTATCCTGCTTTTGAATCTTTGCCCATTTGAGAGAGGAAAGATGGTAATTCGTTTTAATTTGCATTTCTTTGATTACTAATGTGATTGAACATTTTTAAAAATAAGCCTATTAGTCATTTGCATTTCTGCTTTTGTAAGTTGTCTGTTGATTTCTTTTGGGTAAGGGAACCTTTACTTTGGGAAATTCTCCTTTAAAATATCAGGATCATATTTTTAAAACGTTATCTTTTGTTCTCATATTTCAAAAACACGCCTCCCCTTGGAAAGATGAAGAAACAGCCTAAAAGGAGGAAATGGTGTCCCTGATAATAGGTGGTGAGTCTCCAGCAATGGAGCCAGGCAGATTTTAGGCTTCACGTCCCAGCTCTTGTCTCGGAGATGCCTCTCAGGCTTTCCAATGTGTTCGTGGTCCTACAGTGCCTTACACCTGTGTTCGAGGGCTGAGAAAAGGCTGCCAGGCAGTCTAGATATTTGAGTGCCTGCATTACTGTGCCCCAGCCTAGGTTTTAAGCTCTTAAAAGGCCAGGAAAGTTTCTTCTTCATCTTTTAATATCCTGCCACACCTAACACAGTTGCTTGTCCATGACAGGTGCTCGCTATGCGAAGTGAACAAATGGGAATGTCACTTCCCAATAGTGCCATTTCATTATTATACTACTAGGCAATTTTGAATTTTCTAGCCTTTTTTCAAACTTGCTGGAGAGTCTTAGAAAAATGACCCAACTTTACAGGGCTTCTCCTTCATGTCCCAAAGGAAAGGCTGGCAATATATGTTTATAAGGTGCTGTGCGTTATGTTGGTTCTTTGAAAATGCTGAAAATTATTGTAGAGCTAAACAACAATTAGGAGCATTCTACACGTAAGTCATTAACTACACTTGAAATAAAACATGTGAGTTAATACTGACATTTCAAGGACTATATTTGTTAATAACTGAGCCTTAAAAAATTGAAATTATTTACAAACTTGGCTGAAATGGGAATCCAATAGCTGTTTCTAGTCTTGTTGAACAATCCAATTAAGGAACTCTTTATATAGAACATGTATGCCATTTTTCCATTTGAAATATTGAGATGATGTTATATTTAAAATCTGCCACTGGTTATTTGATAGTGGCTCTGTGTCTTCAGCCTGGGACTCCCAGGGGAAGCAAGTTGCACTCTGCCTTGGCAGGCGTCCAGAAGGAAGAGCTCGGAGGTGTCATTTCCAGGAACCTGTGGGAGGTGGCCTCCATCATCTGCCCCAGTCTGCCTGTGTGTGCCCATCTGCTGGAGACACTCTCTGTTGTTGATTTAACGGGACGTCAGGAGCCCTGCATTTGTGAAAAGCAATAGGAACTAAACTCCTTGTGGCCCAAATGTTAACTTGACCTCCATGTGACATAGATATCTTACTTCCATGATGAGAGCTCCTTTCCAAGAGCTTGGCCTATAAAACAAAGAGAAATTTTGGAGATTCCAGGAAGGGTCTTTTCATTTATGTCACAGTCAGCTTCATGCATCTGAATCTTATCGAAGCTGTAGACTTTGCTGGCTTAAGAATACCACATACCGTGAGATGGTCAGTAAAATAACCACGTGCTTGCTGAGCTTAGAGCACATGACAACTCACACTGTGCTTGCCCCCCTCAGAACTGTGTAAAGCATGCCAATTTGTATCCTGTCTGTCATACCTCGGGATTGGTATCCCAGAGCATACCCAGGCTAAGGTCCTTAAACAAGTCTGTTTCCCAGGGAATTCATGTGGGACCTAGTTCTGATGAGATTCTCCGTCAGAGAGGCCTGAGCTTTCAATGAATTTGGCTCTTCTGTTGGAGTGTCTTTACTGAGCTCCAGGATATGCTGTAACGTGAAAGGTGCAGAAAACATTGTGGCTGCTTTGGCACTAACTGCTCACCGTTGGGTTTTGGATAAACACCTGCCTGGCACATCAAGTGAGGAAGATCTGAGGTAGTATCTTGACTGCTAAAAAATAGCTACTGCTATTTCAAAATGACACATGAGACTACTTTTGTTTTTCTGAAAACATCTTTCTTGAAGGATATTTGAGCCATTCTCTGGGTGGCATTGTGACATCCATCTTGCTGCTAATCCCAGGATCCAGGTGAGCACCATGAAGTCACGGTGGTAGATTGAGACTGTGAAGATGGACTTTTAACAGTGGAGTCCCCTCCAGCCCATTCTAGACCTGCCGGTTAAACACAGGGCCACTAGGTTGTGCTAGAGTATAAACATTGCAGGGATGTACATTTCCTGGCAAATCTTTACTTCGTTGGCTATTTCTTTCATTCTTTCCCTTTTTTTTTTTTAAAAATAAATTCCTCTGTTCTATGTAGCTTGGAAGAGCATACCAGAAACATCGTTGTGATCAGTGTTGTTTGCAATGAGGGACCTTTGAGTGACACTATTGTGATTTTGTAAAGGCTGGAGGTAGTGATATGCTCAGAATTATTTATACTTACACCCAGATACCACTTACTCACCTTCCAACATCTGGTGCCCTTGGGTGAGGACTATTTCTTCTGCTCAATCTTCTTACCGGCTCCTCATTTTCTGCCTGACTTATCAATGCTGGAAAGCTCAGGGCTATGTTTTTTGTTCTTTTCTCTTTTCTTTTGTATATTCTTCCTGGGGCACCTTCCTCAGTCACATACCATGTATATGTCATGTATGTCATGAGCAATGATGCCCGGCTATTCCTCTAGTCCTGGATTTTCCATAAAACTCTAGACTCACCCATGCAGGATAACCGAACATTCCAGTTTTCTGGGACAGCTTTGCTTCACACCTGCTATACTGTTATGATTACTGGTAGCTCCCATTTCTCTCTCAAAATGTTTCAGTTATGTCATCCTACACGTATGCCTCCGACAATTTGACATCTTCATTTGAATATCTTATAGGCATCCAGATTGCTATGTCTGAAACTAAGCTCTTAATTTTCTACCCATTTTCCTTATCTTCCCAGTTAATGACATCAACATCCACCAGTTGCTTAACTCGGTTGTTTAGGACTTTTCCTTGATTATTTTACTTTTCTGATCTAAGCAGTCAATAAACCCTGTGGATTCTACATTCAAAATATATCCCAGATCCACTCAATTCTATCTCTTTCACTACAATTTCAGTCTAAGCCACAATCATCTCTTACCTGGATATATCTTAAAATCCATTCTCTACATGGTAT
>NW_012144967.1:9323583-9328087 GCF_000956105.1 Propithecus coquereli
CTCTAGCATGGTTGATCAAAATTTATTTTTTACTATTAATAACTAAAGAAAAATTTCTTTCAGCTCCAGTTTGTTTTTTGGGTAATATCCTAAAAAACATTTAGGATTATTGTCAAATTTGAGAAAACCTCTGTCAAGCTTAAAGAGCTGTAAGTTTTGAAAGAACATTTCACAGAGCAGCTTCTGTGAAAGAACATTTCACAGAGAAACATCGCTTGCCTTGTTTCTCCTCTATGACTCACATGCAGTGCTAGACCCTGTAGACAGCGTGTCCATCATGATGGCACCTTCAGGTCATGATGCTGGTTGAGTCTGCACAGCTAGGAAAGCTCTCGGAAGCCATTTCTATAAACAGTGGGCTAGCAGTAACTTACCTGTACACAAAAGTTACTTCAAATCTTAGAAATAAATCCCACTACACCCAGGATAAATAGATCCTCAACTCCCATGTCATCCAAACAGGGGGCTTAACTATGGTTAAAATACCTACCTCTTGCAAATTATACAAAAACATATGCCTATGTAAACACATGGCTGGAATTCCACTTAGATTTTGAAAGATTCCTACGGAGCGAGGGGCTCCAAAGCCTAAGCTGCATAAGGGTCATGGTAAATCTACTTCTGATCATAACAAACCGCACTTGGAAGAGGATTATAGTTGGCCTTGAACAACATGGGGGTTAGGGGCACCAACCCTGGTGCTGTCGAAAATTTGAATATAACTTTTGATTTCCCAAAACTTAACTTCTCTTAGCCTACTGTTGACTGAAAGTCTACTGATAACATAAACAGTCAATTAACACATATTTTGCATGTTATATGTATTATATACTGTATTCTTACACTAAAGAAGCTAGAGAAAAGAAAATGTTATTAAGAAAATCATAAGAAAGAGAAATATGTTTACTGTTCATTAAATGGAAGTAGATTATCATAAAGGTCTTCATCCTCATTATGTTGACGATGAGTAGGTTGAGGAGGAGGAGGAAGAGGAGGAGTTGTTTTTGCTCTTTCCTCAGAGATGGAAGAAAATCCATGGGTAAGTGAATACGCACAGTTCAAACCTGCGCTGTTCAAGGGTCAACTGTAGTAGACTTGGGCCACCAGTTTGCTCAAGAACTAGCTGTGTGATCTAAAGTTAATAATTTCACTTTTTTTTTTAATGGAGCTGGAATTCTCATGTTCAAAGTGAAAAGTTAGAACTACTGAAAGTGTAAGATTCCTGATACAACAGTATGCGATTCTGCGAACTGTTTCTGAACGAGCCTAGCGGGGTCAGGATGGATGGGGAAGAGCAAGAAGAAATAGTTGTTACTGCATCGAGAACCATCCCTCCTTCTCTTTCTCCTTCAGCAGAGGGTCGCTTAGCAAACCAACTCCGAGTTTTCCCAACACAGACAAGCTATGAAGACACTATACCACTGAGTATCACTACAATTAGTGGCTGGGACAGGCCTATCCTTTTTATTCTCCCAGGAGCCAGACATAAGGAGGGAACTGAGCTGTCTGAATGACTTACCCAGGCATTTCTCTTTGGAAAGCCACCAGGGCAGGAGGTAAGGATAGGAAGAGCTTTTGCCTTTCCAAGCAGAGAGTGACACACAGTAGGCAAGGAACAACTGCTGTTGAATCTGAAGCCTCATGCCTGCTCCTCTTGGCTTGCTATCTTTGATAAGGGAGGAAGAGGTATTCAGAGAAGAAATGACATTAGAATTTCATTGTGAAGGCCCAGTAGAAGTTTCCTGGGAGATGAGGTGGGGGAAGGCACTGTGTAAGAGCAAAAGGTACACACTGAATTGTCAAGTAAAGAAATGGGCCTGCCTACCTGCTGGCAAAGGGAGACTGTCCGTTGATAGACAGGTTGATAGTGCAATATATGGGTGTTTATATCAGTCCAGATGTTGTTCTTTGTATTTATCCATCCAAATGCCTACTGGCAGTGAATTTCACACATTTAATATTATAACATGAATATCTTTTCACATGAATCAAAATTTCCTACAACAACATCGTTATCAATGATTGAACATTATTCTGTTGTATTATGGCAATTTACTTAATATTAGGCATTTAGAGTGTTTTCAGTTTTTCACTACTAGCAACAGTGATGAAGTGATGGAGCTCCTTGCAAATAGGTGTTTGTCTTCATCCCTTGGGAATAATTGCAGTAAAATTGTTGGGTCAAAGAGTCTGTACATTTTAAAGGCTTTTGATTAAGTACGTCTAAATTGCCTATCTAGGAAAGTTGTAGCAATTTACACTCTTCAGCAGTGCGGGAAAATGCCCACTTCCTCTCACCCTCACCAGGGCTGGATTTTATCCTGCTTTTGAATCTTTGCCCATTTGAGAGAGGAAAGATGGTAATTCGTTTTAATTTGCATTTCTTTGATTACTAATGTGATTGAACATTTTTAAAAATAAGCCTATTAGTCATTTGCATTTCTGCTTTTGTAAGTTGTCTGTTGATTTCTTTTGGGTAAGGGAACCTTTACTTTGGGAAATTCTCCTTTAAAATATCAGGATCATATTTTTAAAACGTTATCTTTTGTTCTCATATTTCAAAAACACGCCTCCCCTTGGAAAGATGAAGAAACAGCCTGAAAGGAGGAAATGGTGTCCCTGATAATAGGTGGTGAGTCTCCAGCAATGGAGCCAGGCAGATTTTAGGCTTCACGTCCCAGCTCTTGTCTCGGAGATGCCTCTCAGGCTTTCCAATGTGTTCGTGGTCCTACAGTGCCTTACACCTGTGTTCGAGGGCTGAGAAAAGGCTGCCAGGCAGTCTAGATATTTGAGTGCCTGCATTACTGTGCCCCAGCCTAGGTTTTAAGCTCTTAAAAGGCCAGGAAAGTTTCTTCTTCATCTTTTAATATCCTGCCACACCTAACACAGTTGCTTGTCCATGACAGGTGCTCGCTATGCGAAGTGAACAAATGGGAATGTCACTTCCCAATAGTGCCATTTCATTATTATACTACTAGGCAATTTTGAGTTTTCTAGCCTTTTTTCAAACTTGCTGGAGAGTCTTAGAAAAATGACCCAACTTTACAGGGCTTCTCCTTCATGTCCCAAAGGAAAGGCTGGCAATATATGTTTATGAGGTGCTGTGCGTTATGTTGGTTCTTTGAAAATGCTGAAAATTATTGTAGAGCTAAACAACAATTAGGAGCATTCTACACGTAAGTCATTAACTACACTTGAAATAAAATATGTGAGTTAATACTGACATTTCAAGGACTATATTTGTTAATAACTGAGCCTTAAAAAATTGAAATTATTTACAAACTTGGCTGAAATGGGAATCCAATAGCTGTTTCTAGTCTTGTTGAACAATCCAATTAAGGAACTCTTTATATAGAACATGTATGCCATTTTTCCATTTGAAATATTGAGATGATGTTATATTTAAAATCTGCCACTGGTTATTTGATAGTGGCTCTGTGTCTTCAGCCTGGGACTCCCAGGGGAAGCAAGTTGCACTCTGCCTTGGCAGGCGTCCAGAAGGAAGAGCTCGGAGGTGTCATTTCCAGGAACCTGTGGGAGGTGGCCTCCATCATCTGCCCCAGTCTGCCTGTGTGTGCCCATCTGCTGGAGACACTCTCTGTTGTTGATTTAACGGGACGTCAGGAGCCCTGCATTTGTGAAAAGCAATAGGAACTAAACTCCTTGTGGCCCAAATGTTAACTTGACCTCCATGTGACATAGATATCTTACTTCCATGATGAGAGCTCCTTTCCAAGAGCTTGGCCTATAAAACAAAGAGAAATTTTGGAGATTCCAGGAAGGGTCTTTTCATTTATGTCACAGTCAGCTTCATGCATCTGAATCTTATCGAAGCTGTAGACTTTGCTGGCTTAAGAATACCACATACCGTGAGATGGTCAGTAAAATAACCACGTGCTTGCTGAGCTTAGAGCACATGACAACTCACACTGTGCTTGCCCCCCTCAGAACTGTGTAAAGCATGCCAATTTGTATCCTGTCTGTCATACCTCGGGATTGGTATCCCAGAGCATACCCAGGCTAAGGTCCTTAAACAAGTCTGTTTCCCAGGGAATTCATGTGGGACCTAGTTCTGATGAGATTCTCCGTCAGAGAGGCCTGAGCTTTCAATGAATTTGGCTCTTCTGTTGGAGTGTCTTTACTGAGCTCCAGGATATGCTGTAACGTGAAAGGTGCAGAAAACATTGTGGCTGCTTTGGCACTAACTGCTCACCGTTGGGTTTTGGATAAACACCTGCCTGGCACATCAAGTGAGGAAGACCTGAGGTAATATCTTGACTGCTAAAAAATAGCTACTGCTATTTCAAAATGACACATGAGACTACTTTTGTTTTTCTGAAAACATCTTTCTTGAAGGATATTTGAGCCATTCTCTGGGTGGCATTGTGACATCCATCTTGCTGCTAATCCCAGGATCCAGGTGAGCACCATGAAGTCACGGTGGTAGATTGAGACTGTGAAGATGGACTTTTAACAGTGGAGTCCCCTCCAGCCCATTCTAGAC
>NW_012144967.1:9329467-9331182 GCF_000956105.1 Propithecus coquereli
TGTTAGAGCTGGATTTGAATCTGAGTTCCCTCTCGTGCTAAAGCGTAAGAGTCATTTGTTTGTGTTTTCCAATCAGTTCGTTGATATGATGGTTAATTTATGTGTCAACCTGACTGGACTAAGGGAAGCCCAGACAGCAGGTAAAACGTTATTGCTGAGCGTGCCTGTGAGGTGTTTCTAGGAAAGATTAGCATTTGAATCGGTAGACTGAATAAAGAAGTCTATGTGAGTGTGTATCATCCCGTCTGCTGAGGACAAAAAGGCAAGGAATGATGAACTTGTTCTCTCTTCTTGAGCGGGGACATTGGAGCTCCTGGTTCTCCGCACTTCAGACTCTGGGACTTACACCAACCAGCAGCGCGCCCTCCTTCCTCAAGAACTCAGGCCCTCAGATTCAGCTGGGAGTTACACCATCAGCTCCCCTGATTCTCAGAGCTTTGGACGTGGACGGAATTGCACCACGGCTTTCCAGGTTCTCCAGCTACCAGATGACAGACTGTGGGACTCCATAATCACATGAGCCAGATTCTGTAATCTCTCTCTCTCCCCCCACATCTATCCATCAATATATGTATATATATGTATACACACACATATGTATGTACATATTTTGTTCTGATTCCCTATTGATTCACACTCCCTAGAGAACCCTTAACAGTTTGCAACGAGTCATCTTTCTTCATCTGGCCTCAGAAATACTTTCTTAGAGGATTTTGTGTTTCTTGGACCATCTGCTTAATAATTTATCAATTGTCATCATCACAGTCTTGTTGCAGACTTTCTTCATGTGACTGTATCGATCAGAATAAAATTTGGCTGTGGCTAATGGAAAAACTAAAGCTCCTGTTTCATTCTTTCTTACATAAAGAAGTGTGGAGGTTCATGGACCTGGTGCTGGCACTCACAGCTCCGGCTTTTCTTCTGTCCTGATGCTGGGACGCGTGGTTGTCTTCCTGAGAACACCCTAGACTCCAGGATGGCTGCTGGGAATCGCTCCTGACACTGGTCTGTTACTGAGGAAGAGGGGGAGAAACCAGCAGTCTCTGCTGTCATCACTGACTTTGTTTTCTTTGTTTCTCATTATTTGTGGACCTTTTTTTTTCCCAATGGGAGTCTGAATATGTAGGGAATAAAACATGAAATAAGGTTTATTTGGCATCAGATTGACCTGGCTATAATTTCCAACTTTCCCTGTGATTAACTTTGTTTTGTTGGGGAAGTGTCGTAACTTTTATGAGCTAGATACTTTATGCAATCATCTCATTTAATTCTTGCTAAAGCCTCCAAAGTAGGTGGTCTCTCTATTTTACAGATGAGGAAACCAAAGCTTGGAATGTTTTTGAGTGCATATCAAACATTGTATACTACGCAACTATTGACACTCCACACGGCACACGAGAGGTATTCAAAGAGGTATTCTTGCTTACCTTGTTTTAATCTAAAGTTTCCCTCTTGACTATCAAATGGGACACTTCTACCTTCATTTTTTTCCTTTATCTAGGTTTTTACAGAAAAAAAACAAGCTCTTGTGATTAGAGGTGATAAGAGAATGTTAAAGGGGCTTTAAAATATTCATAACCTGAAATGCCTTCGGATTTGGTGGTTCTGGATGGGCCTGGGGAATCAGTACTTTAGAAAGTTGTCGTATATCTTCGTGGGTGAGCTTTCAGTGCAAGAAAAAATAGCTGCCAAGACATGCTCTGCTGGTCTGAATT
>NW_012144967.1:9334987-9370297 GCF_000956105.1 Propithecus coquereli
TCCCCTTTCCTTCTCTCTGGGGTTAAGGCTGGCAGGGGAGAATAAGGAGAAAAGCAGAAAGACTTTAAATTGGCAGGTAGAGTTTCAAAGCACAAAAATAATTGTATGCAAGGCATGTCTCCCCTGTGTTTATGCTCACAAAAGGCTGTCTTTGCAAGAACTCTACAGCACCATGCACACTGTTGGCCCTCTGCAAATCAGCACCAACGACAACATTATGATTATGCTTCAAAAACAAAGGCAGCGAGAAGTTGCATCCTAAATATCCTTTATTTGGTTGCTCTAGGAGTGCCTGTTTGAGTTCAGCATTGGAGACCCAGTGCAAGGGTTAAAAATATACTTGTTAAAATCTAAAACCCAGTGTCTAACTTTTGTCATAACCATAATGAATGAGAATGCCTTCCTGGAGGCTTGGGCATTCAGGGAGGTGATGGGGCAGGAAATGGGAGTTCTTTTCTTGGATTCTGTTCACAACGCAGTCTAGCAAGGATAAGGAGGCCTAGCAAAGCTTTTTTTTTTTTCTTTTTTGCAGGGAGGAGATGGGACATGATTGCAAATATGTGCTAATAAATAACCATAAGCCTGTCAATTTCTCACATACTCAGATTTAAGCAACTGTGTTAAAGAGGGTCTCTTAATGTAGGCATAACAATAATAATAGCAACTCCCATTTATTTAGCATCCACTATTTGCCAGGCAGGGTACAAGGGACTTTATAGTCATGATTTCTGTTATGGGTCCCACAAAAAGACTGTGGGAGGAGTATAATGTAAAACTCCAGGAGTCTCTGAGAGGGCACATGAAGGGGATATAACCGCAGGCGGGGAAACCAAAATCCAAACCCGCAGGATCCGAAGTCCTTGCTCTTCGCTGTAGGTGGCATCTCACCCTGGCATGGTTAAGCCTCATTTGGTTGCAAGCAACTGTAGTGCAGTTCTGGATTCCAGCAAACCCAACTTAAACCACACTTTGGGTTTACTAAAATAAACTAGTCTCTAGTTTACATATA
Organism: Propithecus coquereli; assembly: GCF_000956105.1. NCBI lineage: Eukaryota > Metazoa > Chordata > Mammalia > Primates > Indriidae > Propithecus > Propithecus coquereli. The sequence goes on from NW_012144967.1 coordinate 9,335,997, forward strand.
AAAGGAAATTTATTATATAGAGATACAAAAGTTTCTCACTAGTTGCTAAAGTGGGTCTGTTTCTCCTGAATGAACCGCTTAAGTCGAGGCAGGACTCATGCAGTTTTTTTGTCTTTGCTTTTCTGTACACCTTAGTTCACTTTTCTTGGGTGGGCTTTTCCTTCACGTTTCCTTCTTGCTATAGGTGGGCTTCGTCCGTCAACTCCCCCCACATCCTGCACCATGCTGCCAACACTTCCTGAGTTTAACACGATACAGCCAAGACACCCAGAGAGGGGCATCAGCTTCAATAGTGCTGAAAACTGGATTGACTGGCCCAGCTTGAATCAGTTTCCCACCCTGGACATGTCAGTTGGGGCCAGCAGGGAGGTTAAAGCCGTATAAACATGACTACACCTCCAGTGGCCAGGTGGTAGGAAAAGGGAAGAGCATATCTCAGAGAAGTAGCATGTGTGCATACGCATTTGCACATCTGTGCCTGTGTGTGCACATTTGTACATCTGTGCCTGTGAGTGTATGCATTTGCACATCTGTGCCTGTGTGTGTCGATTTGCACATCCGTCCCTGTGTGTGCATGTTTTCCTGCATGTGGGTACATACTGGCAGACAAAAGCCCAGGACACCTGTGCAGACTGCAAGTGTCTCCTGGTTGTGGGGTTCTGGTGGGTGCAGAGTTTGCCATACATAATTTTTAATTCTGTGCCTGTGGATGGCTCCCCATGATGGACAAAAGTGGAAGGATTATGACTGAAGAAAGTCAGGGAAAAGAAGAATTTGTCCACAATCTGTTCACAGCATCAACTCTAAATGTCCATTAACTATTAATAAACCAACTAGACTTTCATTCATTTATTTACATATTCATTTATTCATTCATTCATCCATTCATTTATTCAGTTACTCATTCTTCATTTACCATATAGAGCACGTGAAAAAAGGCCTTAAATTCAGAGGCTCTCCATTGCCTACAGGAGGAAACCCAAACTCCCCATCAGGGCCTGATTTCCCAGATCACCTTCTGCTTTTCCCCTGCATGTTCTTGGGGCTCTCAGGCAAGCTGCAATGCTCTTTGCCTTGTTTGCTTGATAAATGAACACCTCTTGGCTTTGAGGCAAAGTTCCAGCATTCGCTCCCCAACCTCTTCTCTCCAATGCCCTCTGTGAGCGTAAAAAGGAACACTCAATGTATTTTGTCATATTCTCTCACTCAACGCCACCAACAATCAACACAGAAGACGTCTGTGACCAAATGTGGGGCGTATCTCTCCCCATGACCAAGCAAGCGATCCACGCTGCAGCAGGCACTACCTGGGTGTTCTCCAATTGGATCCCGACACCATCTACCCGGAGATAGCGTCAGATCCCGCAGGCTGAGGGCTCAGTCCCCAGGACTGCCTTGTTCCCCTACATTAGTCACAAGTCCAGGCCTGTGGAACTTCTGACCAACCAGCTTCAGTTGGGGTTCTTCCTCTTTGGGTTCACGGAACTCAGGGAAACACGTTTAGTGATTCATTACAAACGATATTTTAAAGGGTACATATAAACAACCAGATGAAGAGATAAAAGAGGCAGCGTCTGGAATGGTTCTGAGCGCAGGAGCTTCTGTCCCTGTGGAGTTGGGTGCGCCAACTCCCAGCATGTGCATGAGTTCTTGTTCACTTTCCTGCCACCCTCCATGTGTTCAGCTCTCTGGAAGCTCCTTGAACCCTGTCCTCTTGGGCCCTTTATGGAGACTTCATTGGACAGGCATGACTGAAGCGTGGACAATCTTGTTGAAATGTGATGGGACAAAAAGGACATGATCTAAACCCAGCCAGGCCTGTCTGCTCAGATCCTTCCTGGCCTCTCTGTATAACATTCCTCCCTCCAGGGTATGGGGCAGGACTCTCTCTGGAATGAGGGTCTTGTGACCCACAATCAGACTAGAGTCCTGCTTTGGGCAGGTGAAGGAAGGACCGGAGAACGTCACAGAGAGGAATTCTGCTTACTGTAACAGACACTGCGGAAGTTATGAGTCAGGAACCATGGACCAAAAAAAAGATGTTATATACGGATATATAAAATCTCATAATAACACACACTTCTTGCCCCTGAAGCAAAGCTAAGAGACTTTTCCTTAATGTTCCCATAGTACTCAGTGAGCCTGTCTTTAGGACAGCCATTAACCTATTGTGTACCTGTGTGTCAGTGAGGAAACGGTGTCCCCTCCTGGAGACACTTTGTCAAACGCTGGAAAATTGTTGTAGTAAGTATGCAAATCGATGCCGACTGTGATGGCAGGTGTGCTGTCTTAGGTGTGCACCATCGAGCAGAGTGCAAGCGGCACGACTAGGTGAGGTGGCTGTGAGCCTTCGCTCTGGAACAGCCCGCACTTACCTGTTTGCATGTCTGTCTCCACCGTTGTGCCATGGGTACAAATTATATGTCACTAATTGTGTATCCCTAGTACCTAGCAGAACTCGTGGCATGGTTTTGGTTCTCAATAAATGTTTGTTGAATCAACGCAAAAATAAATAAAATAGAAGGCAAGGATATTAATCACTGCAGAGCTATCTCTTCAGTATAAAGTGCGTTCCCACCCCAAGGATATTAGGAACTTTTGGGCTCACGTATTTCCCAGTACCTACTTCCCTCTCCCTTTATGTTCCATTTGCTTTTATCATTTTTTATGTAGCAGTAGTCTGTGGCCATTTTAGAAAAATTAGAAAATTGAGTAAGAAAAATTATTTGTCACGCCACTGCTCAGGAATAACAACTATTAACATCTACTTTCCCAGATATTTTTCAATGCAAAAATTTATACATGAAAGTGGGTTATTTTTAAAATAAATGTAATCATTCTCTTTAAATGGACATTAGGCAAACGTGTACATGTGTAAATGACAAAGAAATAGCCACCTCTAAAGAGGATCTTCTTTAAGATGATAACTTCAAACAGCGGTGCAAGCTGCTTTGGGAGATGCTGAGTTCCTTGTTCCTAGATGTATTTTAAAAAACAAACAAAAAGATTAGAAAATTCCTCATTTACATGTTGTAAGGGTGACCCCTGTATCTGACAATAGTTATATTAGAGAACTAAAGTCTGAGATTCTGATCCATTTGGAGAATTCTCATGGATTCCAAGGGGAACCCATGTTTCTAAAAGTGTCTGCTGTGTTGAGAGCCAGAACAGACAGCATTCTGCAGCCCTGTCTCAGCCAGCGCGATGCTCAAAGGCAGCCGCTCAGAGGTTAATCCTTGAACACACTCTCAGGCTTACTTACACTTTTCAGGTTGACAGATGAGTTTTCGTTCCCACGACCTGTTATAGTCCAGTGAAGCCTAATGTAGTCATTGTGCAATTAGCATTAAATTAGTTATAGGATAAAATGAAACAAATCTGGCTTTTTGAAAAGGGGGACTTTCATACAAGGCCAAACTTAAGGGAAAGAAAGCCAGAGAACATTTCAACTCAAAAAGCAATTTGCTTTGCAAAAGCAAGTTGGAAAATTACAGCCCATCATACCTAATTACTGCACACATTTGCGTCTGAATGCGTCTCCCTCCAAGGAACTGTCTCCAAGTTCCGTTCCCTTCACCTCTCAGCAGCCAGAATCCACTGCTGATGGCAAAACAGTCACTGGAGCAACATGATATTGTCCATTTCCTGACATGGTCGCAGGAGGTTCTGACAGATTGAGTGTTGGAGAGGGTCCTGTTCCAAGAGAAGTACTGGGCATGTGGTTATGAAAAATAGGATGGAGAATGTAGATATTTCCATGAAAGCTGAATGGACTCAATGCAGTTCTCCCTCAAAGTTCAAGGATTTAAAGGATATATGTAGATACTACCCCTCCAAGAGAGGAGCTTAATTCTATTGCTTCTCTCCAAGTGGAGGCTAGACTTAATGACTTGCTTCCCAAAAATAGAGCATGGAAAAGGAAAATAGTAACTTCACGATGGAGAACCATGCCAAACATCACTTTACTCAAGAGATAAACCAAGTAATGACATCATCAGTGATGTCATGGGGTTACTATGTAACCCAGATACGTGATGGAAAGGACCTCTGAAGACTGACAACCCCAGTCTGATGATGAGAAAAAAATCAGACAAACCCAATTGGGGGCCATTCTACAGGATTCCTTTTCACTACTTCTTGATACTGTCAAGGTTGTGGGGGAATAAAAAAAAGAAAGACTGAGAAACTATCACAAAGGTCCTTCTGTTTCCTCACTGTTCATCTCTGTTAAGCCTATTTCCATGATGGAGCCTTTCAGGCATCTGCTACCTCTCCCTCAACTCCCATTAATGATTCTCACACATTGAATTCAGTTTGTCCTTGACTATGAAACTTGTCAGTATGTCTGTATCCTCTTTAGCCTGGTTTGCAGCTGAATTGAGAACTCCTATACTGGTGGCATCCTTTGAGTTCCCTTCATCTGTGGATCAATGTATTAATGAATATTATATAGTTTGAATAAACGATTGCTCGAATGGATGTCTAGAAGGACAGATAAATGGACACTCTTGTCAAGTTCCTGCTTATGAGGGAAGTCATGACTCTCCACGGCTGCACTTAGTGACTTTCAACTAGTAATTGTCATTCACCTAGGAAGGGAGATGCCACTGGGTCTCTCTCTGAGTACTGGTATTGCAGCTACGTCTCTCGGATTCATTGAAAGGATCAAAGTCAAAAGCAACTTCCATCGTCATGACATTTACTTGACAATTCAACATAAAGCTGAATTCCAGAAAGGAGAAATGAAACAGATTTGTACTCCTTAAATGGGAGCGTTGAACTAAGAGCTTATTGAGTATCTCCTTAGTTGTTGGAATTCAGCCCTGGCAATTAGAGAAGAGATGCCTGATGTCCTGTTTATGGGCTACGTGATCCCGCACAGCTGCAGGCACTTTTCTAGACTATTAAAATTGTGACTTAATTGGCTAATTGTCAAACAGGGCTTTGGTTATTGAATCCTTTAATAGACTATTTTCTTTCCACCGCCGTGTTATACTATTTGGTCCTTGAAGTCTTGATTCGTAATGGAATTTCCACCTTCACCCTTTGAAGCACTTTTTTCCTATTATCTTTCCCATTTATTTAACATTTTAACTCATTTATTTTATAAACCAGCCTGCGGACATTGATTTTCTGGAATCTTTTGTTTTTTTGGGTGTGAACTATGAAAAAAATAAAATATCATTAGTTTGTACTCAGCATTATCTTCATCTAAAATCATCTCACCTGCTTCCTTTACTTCATGAAATATAATGTGGGTACTTGAATAATTTGCTGTGAAATTATCAACAACCAAGAGGAATCCACCTGAAGTAGGCACAGTGTCCCTGGCAGAGTTTTAGGGTTATATCTGTGGGCCTTTGTGTCTCCCGGATGGGATGTTCATATTTGCAAAGATGTACCCAGAAGTTCATAAATAGATGGTAGAGTCTATATGAATTTAATAATACTTTAAGCCCAAGTTCTTGCTTGTGAGGGATGAGACTTCTCCAGGAGAATGTTTTACAAAACACCCTTAACCATAGTGATGACTAAATTTTGAACATTTTCACTGGAGAAGAGGTCAACAGGACCTGTAATAAAGATATAGATGAAAAATATGTTTAATTCTTTAATCTTTGGATGATCTGGGAATGAAGTTATTGAGCATTAGGAAAGATAAATAAGATACCTAACTTATTTCCAAACTGCTTTCTGTTTAGCTGTTACACTGCTGTTATAATTAATATAACAAATCTTGCAAAGTATGTTAATTGTAGTTGGCCACATAGCACTGACATTCCTGGATATATTTGGTGGGAAATATTTTGCTTTGAAGATGAGAATTGTTAGGATGAAATCACCATTGAGGTTCCTTAGAGGAGCTTGGTATGGACCAGGTGGTCGACCAAATTCATGATATGGCTTGAAATACTTCCGAGATGTTCCTCATGAGATGAGGAGGCCATGCTATCCAAAAAAGGATGGGTAATCTCTTTTCACAGAAACTTAAAGCTGAGTATTGACAAGTGCTTTTCTGAGATACTTACTGCTTATCTGGCCTTAAAACAAGGGAAAAATGGCAGGAATTCTAAATGTCTGACCCTTAGCATATCTGACCTTAGCTGTTAATGATTATGTTTATGAAGTAACTCACTCAAGTAAAAGGGTTTTGTGTTTTCATCCTTGGCCATAGGCTGTGTGATATACTGACTCCTTGTTACCGTTTAAGTTTTTTCCATATATAATGTTGTGTTTATTATTGAAGTTGAGGGTTTAGTTCCTCTTGAAATGTACAATCAATCATAGACTCAATCTTTCATGAATGAGGTGAGTCCTCATATGGGAAATTAGAACTTGGAAAATTTCCTTACATTGCAGGATAGGAAATCCAATGTCTCCTGATCTTGCTTACTTTGGCCTATAGTTTGATGAGTATAGACAGGTGGCAAGAGAAAGATGGCATCCATCAAAACAAGGTCTGCCAAGGGCATGTGGGAAATCACACCTCCTGGGAAACCCTAACTGGAAGAGAAGGAAACTATACTGTCATAGAGCCAAGCTAGCAATCTACCAAACCCATTCCCTCTTCTTTGAACACAAAAGCTGGGCTGCATATTCCATTCTTCCCTGTAGTTATGTGTGAACACGTGACTGAATTTTGGTCAGTGAAATGAGCTTGGAAATGATATGTGTTACTTCTAGGCCTGACCCATAAAACCCTTCTGTGAAAGAGCCTCTGTATTTTCTTTCTGTTAGCTTAGAGGCCAATGAACATGTTGACCTTGGAAGGTACGTGAGAAAAGAAGAGCCACGGGACAGAAGGAACGTGGGTCCCCAAATCTCCAATTATAGAAACTCTGTCCACCAGTCAAGAATATTTCTTTTGGACTTTATATGAACTGAAAAAAAAAAAAAGCAAACTTTTTTATTATTGGACCATTCATACATTTTTTTTGGGTTTTTATAGTGGGTAACATTATCTTAACTAACCCATATACCTTGAAAACTTACTTTTCTATTTACCAGTTAATCTCAATTCAAGCTTGTAAAAGCTTGAATTCTGGAGACATTTGCAAAGTTTATGTCTTGGTTCTGTAACTCACTGAGTAGCTTGGGAGGAAGATGACTCCCCAGGAGCAAAGAATCCATCTCTGAGCTGCAGCTGTGCTGCCCCTCGCCATGTGGTGATGACGCATTTCCTCCACCCCAACCCAGCCTTACAGTGTTTGGGCCTTATTTTATTAATGGAGGCAGGAAGTTTCCATATAAGTTATGCTAACTCATCCACATGCCCTTTTTTAAATCTCTTTTTCTTTAGCCAAAGGAGCTCATTTACTAGATCTAGGGAAGCAATTTACACTTATGTAACAGAGTGAAGGGAACTGGGCCATATGACAATGATATTTGCTAACCTTACCATACTCAAAACATTAGTTGAGCAGACCCTTCCTAGACTGAGATATCTGTGAGAACTGAGACCTTATCGATTTATTTACAGCTGCATCCCCAGTTTTTGACACAGAGTAGCCACCCAATAAATGTCTGCCAATCTTATTAACACAGTGCTTTCAATAACTGAGCCAACATGGGCAAGTTGTGGAGAATATTGGCAATAAAACAAAGAAAAACTCTTAGTTTTTACTATCTAGAATGTGGTGGATGCTCTTTTTTAATATAACAGAAGCAATTACTGTAGAGGGAAGATGAATTACTGATCATTCAAAAATGGATGGAATATCTCATGCTAGACCCAAGCCATACCTCCATTTATTTCCTGGTTGTTGATGTATTTTTAAGCAGTTGAGTAGATGGTGGATACAGCTATAGAATGAAATCTGCTAAATTCAGCTAGGTTGTCACTTAACCCTGTATGTGCATATGTGTGTGGCGGAGCGCATCTGATTGATCACATGTCTGATCCAGAAGTCTAGTCCTGGCTTTGGGTGAAAGTGGGAAGCAGGTGGTTGCCTCAGTTGTCTGGGAGGAGGAATTTGTGGGAGACTCCACAAGGCTCCTGGACCAAAACCATATCTCTGACTTGGCTTTCACGGATCCCTGAAGCAAGGAGACCTTTATCGCTTTGATTTATATCATTATCCACATTATATATCCCTGGGAGGGATAATATGTCACAGAGGTATTAGTCATTAATGCTTTAGTGTAGTGGATCTCAACCAGGGCCAAGTTTGACTTTTGCAATGTCTGTAGATATTTTTGGTTATCACAAGAGGAGCTGGGAGTTGGGGATGGTCTCCAGTGGGTAGAGAGGCAGGATACTGCTAATCATCTTACAATGCATGCAGCAGCTCTCTCTTCCCCACTTCAACAAATAATTATCTGGCCCAAAATATCACTAATGCTGTGGTTGAGAAGTCCTGCATTCATTTGTAGGTCCTTTAGAGAAGAAGGTTAACAGAGTGGAGGTTTTGGGAGAGAGGGGGTGGGATGGACATAAAGACATAAATATAAAATTGTGAAAGTGGAGGATGAAGGCTGTGATACCTTTATGTCCCAGAGGCTCCTGCCCAACACATGTGAATTGAAAGGGAAAGCCTCAGTCCTTCCTGGGAAATATGCCAAATGTAGAGCTGTTCTTTTAAAATGCCATGATGCTGTTATATGTTAGCAAAGGTCAGCAGAGATGTGGGTTGGGGGGACTGCAGGGATCTTGAACTGAGGTCCACACTGGACTCTTTTACGTGTCTCACTCTATCTAACCTGGAGCCTAAGGGATACCTTTAGAAGAGCATCATGCCCTACCTGAGCTCTCTGAGGGCACACCTGTCCTCTGAGACTTGTGGGCAATTTACCAGCAAATGAACAGACGCTACCACTTTCTCTCCCATTCCTCATCTTCAGAGTCTGATACAACAGCTACACCACCAGAAATGGAAAGTTGGCCTGTTAGTATGAGGATCTTCTATTGACGCTGGTCTGACATCATAGAATGTCACTGGATCATGGAATTGGAAGTGGCCTGAGAAATCATATTTTCTTATTTCCTTACTTGAAGCATGAAGAAAACAAGTGGGGTCCAGAAAAGGTAAATGACTTATCTAAAGTCATAATGGAAAAATTAGGATTAGAACTAGGTTCACCACCTCTAAGTCTGATGTTTCTCTACTCTCTATCATGTTATGTTTTGCAAAATTCAATAACTGAGTAAGAGAAACTTGGTAAAATCTTTGTGAAATTTTTCAGTTTAAATGCTTGCTATAGATCTTTTGTTTTTTCACTGTCATACATTCCAGATTTAGTATTTAGAAATCAAATGCTCAGTGCTTTTTATTGATCTGCTGTTGAGATTGGTTTGCATTCTAGTCACCATTGCTGAGTAAGAAATTGTCCCAATCTCAGTGGCTTAAAGCAATCATTTGATTCTTTTCACTATTTGGCAGGCCAAACATTTGGAAAGGACTCAACAGGGCAGTGGTGTCTCTTTAGTGGTTGTAGTCAGGAATTGGCGGGGCTGCAGTTATCCAAAGCTCCAACTGGTCTGGACGTGCAAGATTGCTCACTCTAGTGGTTGACAGTTAATGACAACTCATCCTTGTTCAGTTGAGAGCTTAACTGACTGTACTAGAGCACCACATGGGTCTTTCTGTGTGGCTTGGGCTTCCTTACAGCATGGCTGTCTTAATCCTCTTATATGAAGGCTTAGGGCTTCAGATGCCGGTGTCCCAGAGACCTGATGACTATTTACAAACCCTCAAACTGTACCTACAAATTGAATTTTTTAATGACCTAGTCTTGAAAGTTAAGAAGTGTTATTTCTGTTACATTCTATTTAGTAATAAGATACTTGCTAAAATTGGCCACGATTCAAGGATAGGGGACATAGATCCCACCTCTTGGTGGTAGGTATGATAAAGCATTTGTGGTCATATTTTCATATTGTCACAGTTGGATTCTAGAATCAGAGTTTTCAGTAAAGAAATATTAATTTGGCTATTTTACAATGTCCTCAATTTTTTTTTTTGAAATTTGCTGGGTTTTCAAATTCAATTAATAAAATATGAAGAAAGGTAATTCTTGCTTGCCAGAAAATTATTCAACTTCTCTTGGCCTCAATTTCCTTATCAGTATAATAGGAATAATGGTACCTAAATTGTATGATGAGGATTTTGTTTTAAGGATTAAGCAGTAAATGATGTCTGAAACAAAGTAGACATCGAATGGTAATAATTTTAGTATCGTTGCCTATCGGGGATGCCAGTTTATATCTCGATGCCTATTTTTTAACCCTCAAATTGTACAGAACATCTCTGAAGGCAGTTTTTCAAAGGAGTGCCTTAAATGGGAGACATGAGGACGGTGGGGTCAAAGCTTTTCTGCTTCATGATTCTGCTTTAGACCAGCTCACTCAGAGTGAACTAGGTAGGGGACCCAGAAAACATTATCTTCCTAGTGTTTTTGAAATGAAGGCGCTTGAGGACAGGTTGGTTCAGTGGACGTGTAGAGGCAGGGATGAGCCTCCCTGTCCTGGATGCTTTTAATTGTCTGTGGATGTTTTGGAGGTGGTGGATTCAGAGGGCATCAGGGTAGCAAGTGGCAGCTGCTGGTTGAAGTACGAAGGCGGCAACTCACTTCCTCAATGTTGGTGCTGAGCCTGGGCTGGAAGACACCTGGAAGGATTATTTAGTTGCTGTGTTTAGAATCCTTTCAGAAAAGCTGAAAACTGTTTGACATTTCTTTTCAGTAATCCTTAATTCGAACCTGCAAGTTTTGTGCTATAATTTGTCAACTGTGCTTTGGAGAGACTTCACAGCCTTCCTAGAAATAGAGACGGTGTCTGCTTTCCAGTGAACATCATTTAAAAGAAATCAGAGAACCTTTCAGGGATGTGATGCTGTTGATTGCTGTCATTATTATTATGGCTGGGAGACGCTACCATTTATCGAGTGGCAACAAGTGTGCTGGGCGTTGTTGACAAAGCACAGGATTCCAGGTTGTTTCTGCCCAGAGGATACAACCTCACCCTCTTCAGATGTTTTGTTTACTTTTTCCCCCTTTCCCTAAATTGGGAACATTGCGATGTCAGTGGAAAATTGCTCTGGTAAGAAGCATCCCAAAGGACCTTCAGACCTATGTTTAGATTGTTCACCTGTTGTCTGCTGTGGCCATGGCTTCTACTCATTTACCAACATCTTAATTGAGCACTTATTGTAACTCAGGCAAAGAGCTAAGCATTTTTACATTTGTTATGGTATTTCTAACTGAATTGTATCCATGAGTTAGGTAAAATTGTTAGTCCAATAATGTGGGTAGGAAAATTGAGTCTTACAGAGGTTATGAAAACTGGCCTAAAGTCTATCTGAATGAAACGTATATCCTTTTAACCACTTCTCTTCTCTCTCTCTCTGCCTCAGCCTCTCTAGCCTTCTATATGTCCCTCAACTTTGCCAGACTTCTAGCAGCCATGGCACTTTGCTCACTACCCTCCTTTCCCCTGTTTTGCCCTGAGCGTCTTCCTTCCTGTCCGTTGCTCATTACTTCTTGCTTACCTCTCTGCTCTCAGCTTAAGCGTTACTCCTTGAGGAACCCTTTTCTGACTCATATCCAATAACTCTATTTTATGCTCACATGGCATAATAAACCTGGGCTATTTTCCCCAGTGACAACTTCACATTTATTTGGGTGACCTTTGCACACAATATGCCTCCCAACTAACCTGGAAGCTCCCTGAGAGCAGGGACTGTGTGTATTTATGCTACCCACGGTATTCGTAGCACACAGTGCCTGGGACAGAGTAAGCGCTCAACAAACATCTGCCAAATAAATGACAAATGGACCACATTCCATCTTTGCCCCATGCTGGACCATCAACACCCTTTTTACCGAGGAGGCGGATCATTGACACTCATCAATTAATCATAAAGGACCCAATATATGATTGGGGTATTTTTCAAGTTCTGGGGCTAGAGAACTTTGAGGAGAGATCCTGGTGAGGTGGTTCATTTTCAAAGGTTCCATCTGAGACACTCTAGCCAGAAAACATTGAATGCTATTTATTTTATTTTGTTTTATTTTATATTGATTTTCTTTTTCTTAACATTTTGTTATAAAACACATTACCCATCACTCAGCTTCCGTGATTGTGGCAAACTTCTTTGTCATATGCCCCCGCTATTGCCACCATGACCCCCATCATATTGAAACAAATGTCACTTCATGTCATTCATGGTTATTTCAGTCCATACTCTTTTAAAACACTTCTCTCTTATGAACTCATTTCAATCTTGGCAGGAATTTTTTTCCTTCTACCTAGACTAAATTTCTAATAATGCCATTTCTGCCCGTTTCCTCTTGCGTGGAGACAGAGTGGCTGGTCACTATTTTTGGTGCTATAACCATTTTTAGTCATTGAAGTTTGTGATTAGTGCTCCCTACAGTTATTCATTACCAAGTTCAAATTTAATAATGCCTTTTATTTAACCAGCGGACCATCTCTAGTGAGTGTTTAAACTGCATGACTGGAAGAACAAATTTATTTTTGGCAATATGGTTTTCCTGGTCTATGAGCTGTGTCCTGTGCTCTTGGCTTATGAGTTTGGAAGAGATTCTGTCTTATTCTTCAGAGACCAGAAATTAGAATTTCGTGGGTTTGTTCTTTCAGTCTGTGGGAACAGAGTGGCAGGGTATAATTCTCTACGCCTGTGATATCAGGAGTACCACTCAAAGTGGAATGAGGATGGACAGTTTTTCCCTCATCCTCTAAAACCAGGGCTGGACTTGTGGAGAAAATTGAGGGGAGGGGCACAGGATACTTCTTTTTTCTCTGCTTTAAGACTGTGACATCAATGGTCCCGATTTTTCAACACAGTGCCTGACATATAGTGAGCATTTTACATTTGTTTGCTTAGTTGCTAGATTGACAGAAAAATTGAGCTATTCCCCTTGAAAACTTCTGTAACAATGTTCTCACTGGGACATACTTTAAGGTAAATCCTGGCATCCAGGAGAACAGGCTCTGGCAGATTGCATATTACATCTCCATTCCCTCTCGTCCCATGCCGTACCATTCCATCTCATCTCATTCCATAGTTTCCTGAATGCCTACTCTGTGCAAGTCCCCATGCTAGGATCTGGGATGTCAAGAGGAATGAGTCGAAATTCTTGCTCTAGAAGAGCTCACGATCTAAGAGGAGCATGGAAGATTAAAAATGGCTGAAAATTCTTTGGAATCTGGGCTAGCATCAGTGACTTGATTAATGAATAGAATGCAGCAGAAGTGATGTTTGGCCTTCTGGGGATAAGTCAAAAGAAGTCTTAGAACTTCCATTCAGTTCTCTTGGAGTGCTTGTTCTGGGGAAGCCAGCTGCCATGTGAGAAGTCCAAGTACCTTAAAACTGTCCTGCTGAAAAGGCCATATGTGGGCATTCTGTTCAACAGTCCAAGGTGAGCCCAATGCTCCAGCCATCCCTGCCAAGGTGCCAGACATGTGAGTGAAGCCATCCTAGGCCCTCCAGTCTAGTGCGTCTGCCAGCTGAGGGCCACTCAGTGACCTCAGGTGACACTATGGAAAGCAGAAGAATCTCCCAGCCAAGCCCTGCCCAAATTCCTTGCTCACAAAATCAAGAGATTTCATTAAAGGGCTCTTGTTCTAAGCCATTAAGTTTTGGGGTGGTTTGTACCCACCAACTGTATGCCACAGTAGACAACTAAAACAGGGAGGTAAGAAAATAGTGAATATCTATTATAGTAAGAATACTAATAAAAGGTGTGTACAAAGTATTGTTGGAAAACAAATGTAGAATAAGTCATTTTGTCCTCAGAGAGACCAGGCCACCACATTGCATTACTTGAGGGGGCATCAGTCATGTAATAATCTTAGTGAATGGTGTCCCCTGGAGTTGTGCAGTGCATAACCTATGCAAATATATATGGCAATTGTGGGTGACAGGTGCCAGGAAGGTGGGTTAGCTAGGAAAACTGTATAGAAAGGAAACGGGAGCTGGGAATTGAAATATGCTGTGAGAAGGAGGAGCACTGGTACTCAAGCATACATCAGCCAGAGCAAAGCCTTGAAGGCATAGATGCCCAGGATGCTCTCGGGGCACAGTAACTGGAACTGTGTAGTCAGCATGCTCAGTATTGGAGTGGGGGAGTGGCTGGAGATGAGCCTCTAAAGGCAGAGTGATGTGAACAGTAATTTTCATAGCATGGTGAGGAGTCCGGAGGAGGAAGGCAACAGGGAAACATAGAAGATTTTAAAGCAAGGAGCGACAAATCAAACACAGTATTTGAGAAAATTGCAGTTCAAAACCCCACAGACTGTGAAAGACACTGTTTGTTCTTCCAACTGCCTGCGTCTCCCTGAAAGCTTGGCAGATCCATTTTTTATAGGAAAGTCTTAAACAACAGGGGATTACTCAATGATTCATTTAAAAGGATCATTAAAGGAAAATCAAGGCACATCACATCCTGCCTTCTTTAATTGCTCATTTATTGTTACTGTGGGTGAGATAACGGCTCGGTGTTATTCTTCTAAATACTGTAAAATATTTATTGGTAAATATAGCAGTGCATAAATTAATGCCAGTTGAGATTTGGTGGGGCATTTTTTTCTCCATTGATAGCCATCATTTTTACTTAAAGAAAAACAATATTGTGCTAATCCATTCTGGCTCAGAGCTGAGTGAGAGCATCGTGAACTCAACGTGTGTGATGATACGTCTCTTGTTTTCTGTGGGACAGCAGGATTTGCTAGGTGGGCTGGCTCTATGGTTGGTTTGTGAAATCGACTTCTTTCCCATTTATTAAGACTACAGTGCTCAGGAAGAGGGTGTGTGGAAGTGTAAAATTTTCTTCTTTCCACTGTCATATCTGAATTCAGTAACAAATTACCCAACTAAAAGTCACTTCTACAAGTGAGGATATTTATTATTTCACTTATCTGACAGTTCACAGGTAGGTGGTTCCATAGAGTTGATTTGGTGGCTTAACAATCACCTAGGACCCAGGATCATGTCTTCCTACAACAATGTCCAAACACAGGAAAATTTTTGTTTTGTTTTGTTTTTAATATTCTTTTTTTTTTTTTTTAACTCCAGAGAAAAAATTTTTCCAGGATTCTTCAAGAGAATTCCACTCAGGTTTTCTTTTCCTGCTCTGGGTTCATAGCCACCTCTAAACCAATCACACAACAAAGAGAAACACTTAGAGGAGATGAACCATGGCCCCTTCTCCAGACAGGGGAGAGAGACCCACATCTTCCAAAGGCATTTGCTGCCCCATATTTGAAACAAATGGGGTTTCCTTGGAGGCAACTACAGAGGAGTGGCTGATGTGTGTGCAGTGTACAGTGTTGGCCACTGGTCGAAGCAATTTAGGGGTCGCGATTTAACACATGCCATATGCCCAGTTCTGGCAGACACAGCAGAAGCACATAGGACAATCCTTGTTCTTGGGGAGTGTTAGTGGGCGTTGTAATAAAGCAGCCCATTCCTGAGCTTCAGAAATTGATTTAATAAAACATATAGATTATCTATTACACCTTATGAAATGGAAATAGAGAGATAATAAGACCTAGTTCTTGCCCTCAAGGAATTCGCGGTTCCCTTCCCATCTGCTTATTCACTCCCATCATGCTGGATGCAGATTTCTCCCCAGCCTCACCTCGCTCTGCCGTGCTCTGAACACACAGGGCTACAGCGCAGCAGGGACACCTTTTCCCTTCCCACGTGGTGTCTCAGATTCATCACAGGTGGACCTGGCAGGGTTAAATGCTCCTTCCCAGGACTCTCTCATCATCAATGTTGACCTTTGTCACAGCCCTGCCCATCTTGGGTCCTAACCGCCTGTCAGCCTGAAGCTCCACAAAGATCATTGAGATCCATTTGTATCTGCTGTGCCCAGCAGGTAGGTGACTGGAGCGTAGATGACTCTCAGTGAATGTTTGTGGGGTGAATGCAGGAATCATTGAATGAAAGCAAATTCCACCTGGATCTTTTATTCATTCCCTTTAGTCAGTTTATACCTTATGAATTTTTCCTGTTTACCTTTTTTCTTTCCTCTTTTTCTCATCTCTCCATTTCCTCTCTTCTTTTCCTTTTCCTTGCTTGTGATTCAGAATTAACGAAAGAATCCAGCATTGTAGAAGTTACCCAACATTTGCACAGCCTTACAAAAAGCTTTTTATCCTCCTCTTCATCACAGAAAGATAATGACATGCTGAGAGTCGATCCAGAAATGTCAGGGTCTATCAGGGAAACCACCCTAGGTACTTCCTTTTCTACCGTGAGCTGTCTTTGGGTCCACTTTCAAAGGATTGGGGGCCCACGAATTCCTCAAAATGATAGATCAGTTGCTGGGCTGCTCCTTGGTTCCAATTTCTAGATTTTCATAGACTAAAGAGGGGGATGCACCAACATTGGGCACATGGAGGGTGGTGTGGACTTGGGGATTCAGTTAGTTCTGTTACCATTCAGTGCAGCTGTGACGAGGGGCATTAGAATGTGTCTGCTGAGATTGCCCTTATTAGGCCAAAGCACCCAGTGGAGAAGCTGTCAGAGTAAACCCAAGTCTTTTTCCTGGGTAACTGAAGATATTAAGTACCTAGGGATTCCCAAAAGTCTCATTCCACCCAGAATAGGAGTCAGAGAGTTGAGCTTTTCTTCATCATGAATTTTCTTGCATTAATCTTAATTTGTAAAAATATAGCATAAAGATATTAATCTTGGTTACTGCTATTTTTTGTTGTTTTTTTTTTTTGGAAAAGATTTATTTATTTATTTCAGGATATTATGGGGGTACAAACATTTTGGTTACATGTTATGACTTTGCCACATCCAAACCATGATTTGAGGTGTGCCTTTTCACCCCTACAACGCTCACCGCGTCCGTTAGTTGATGTCTCCTTAAATTTTACACTGAGGCAAGTGGCCCTGGCTGGGGTTTTGAAGTCAACTTCCTGGAGGGTCTTAAAAATAAGACTGAAGAAAGCATAAACACCCTTCTGCCTTGGGACATGGTGTTGGGCTTCATGGCCCCTTTAGGGTTCTTTTTGGTTCAGTTTGGTTCTACTCAAAAAATATTTATTGCACACCTTCTCTGACAGCCCTTGTGCCCCATGCTGGAAATAGATATGGATGCAACTTGGTTCCTTCTTTAAACATTTGAATACCTAGTGGGGGTGGAGTGGGGAGTGAAATTGTAGCAAGATACCAATGCCATGGTAAGTACGCTGTCAGAGCTGAGCCCAGAGTGATGTGGAGACAGAAGGGACTCCAGACCCAACCTGTGGGTGAGGTGGCCATCTGTGGGGCCAGAGTGCCCTGAAAGGATGAGCTGGCATTGATCAGGCTCAGAGTTAGGGAACAGGGCTTCAGGAAGAGGTAATAGTATGATCAAAGCTCCAGAGGCAAGAAGTGTCATGGTTTGAGCAGGAAACTATAAGTAGTTCCATGTTGCCAAAGCATGTGTTTTGGATAGGATGTTGTAATGAATAACGAAGCTGGAGACATAAGCAGGACAAGATCATGAAGAGCTTTGGAAATCCTATTAATGAGCTATGACTTTGTCCTATATGATGGGGAATTATTGAGGTCTTTGAAGCAGATGAAGAGTATGAGTCTTACTAATGGAAAGGCTAAGGCTTTGCCTTAAATAATGTCTCCCTCACCAACTCCTAATACCTTTCAGGACAAAGGGCACTGGCCTGATTTTCAGGAGTGTGGCCTGGCTTGTACTTTGGGCTTTGGTATATGGATTACCTCTGGGGACTCAGCAAGTCCTCCCTGTCTTGGAACTCAGGGTTCTCTTCTGCATAACAAGGGGTAAAATGTCAAGCATTGCCAAGATTCCCTGGAGCGAAGATCACCATAACATCACCATAACAAGAGAACCCTGGGCTTCTCTTGAGAAAAATAAAAATTCATTCTTATTGGTCTGGGAAGTCTTTCCATGAGAACATTTTGGTGGATTTCTGTTTCATACCTCTTCCCTGAATTTAAAAAATAATCCAAGCCTACTGAAATAACAGAACTGTGTCCACAAATCACCCTTTCCCATGCTTGTTTTCTGTGTACATTATCATTGCTTATTCTTGTGTTCATTTTGCCGACGTTATCAGAAGATAGGTCCCCAAAGAGGAGTCTGAAGACTGCATATGGAGGCACAGCCCCTGGATCCCTTATTGAGTGAATCCCCTCATGCATCCTTTTGCTGCAGTAAGTCCTTCTCCATGGGAGGAAGTACAGTCCTGCCATTTCCACGTGTGTCCCTGACCATTCTCCTTCTTCCTCTTGTGTTACTTCTTAAAGATGTCTGCTTCTGTTCTCATTGCAGAGCTCCTCTGACAGAGAATCCATCCTGACCATCCTCAAGGTCCTCGGAGACCTGCTTTCTGTTGGTGAGTAGGATACACCCTCATCCCCGCACTTGGCGGATGTGGAAGCGTGCCGGCTGCAGTCTTTTCCAGAACCTCTGTGGCTGGGAGTTTGCTCTAGCTCCAGTTTCCTATCACAGACAGACTCATTAGCCTGTCTTTTTTCTTTAAGCTTAATAAGATCCAGAATAAACTGGGCCAATTGTTGGGTCTTTCAGTCTAGTCACCCACCCTATAGTGACCCAAACTTAGGAGGGAATTAGCCTCTGTGTGGTTATTCTGTGGTTTCTCATCTATGAGGCCAAGGACTTCCAGAGGCCTATGCCCACCCACCTCTGAGTTCTCCTGAGGGACAGCTTACCCCTCAGTGGTTCTACACGTTTCCTCTTTCTCCTCCCTTCCATTGTGGCTCATTTAAGAGAGTCAGATGTTGGCAGCTCCCTTGCATATGTCAGGTGGAGACAGGAGTATGAGGCAGGAGCTGGACCTGGAGGCATGGTAAGCATCAAGGTTGTGAAGATATGATGACACAATTGACTACACTGGAATCAGCTGAGTTACCTGGAGCATCAGATTCTTTCTGAGGTTGTGGGTCATCCCAGCATTCACTCAATTTGCATTTCTATGTATGCTGGCCACATTGTATTAGAAAGAAATAGTAACACCAAAAATAAATGACACTTCAAAGCCATAGAGCCTCAAGGGCACAGTTTTAAGAGGAAGGGGTCCTTCCGTAGGCTGTGGTGCCCTCCACTAGTGAGGTGACTTCCCTCTAGTCTTTTGAGTGAGTTCACCTGTGTAGGTGAAGCCGCTTGTCTTCTGGGGTAGTGCTGTCTTCAATTTGTCCAGAGATGTCTGAAATTCTTAGAATGCAACCTTGGAGTTCTCCCTCCGACACAGGTGGTGATAACTGCTCCTTTTGTAGAGAGTGCTGCTTTTTATGAGGATGAAAATTCAGAGAGTCGTCTTTGATAATGTCCAACCTGCTGGCCACCTTGGTTAGGTCAACCATGCCTAGTGCATAGAGAATCACCCAGGGCCAAGTTGAAATGTAATCACTGCTTTTATCCTTGGGCAAGGTGGAGGAGGTCTCAGTTCAAAATTGTTCTTAGGTAGAAAGATCAATAGTTCATCATAGCCCAGACCCTCTTCAGAATTCCCCACACAGGATGATTGGATGTTTGTTTCTCAAGGGTATACTTCAGTAGTTTCCATATTTTTCTCCCATCAGTTTCTGAAGGCCAGCAACAGAAAATCATTATACCATTAATAAAATTATTCCAGACGAGGCTATCATCCCAAACACTGTTACGGATGATCTAAACTTACAGCAAAGGGATATTGATACTCCCTCTTCTATTAAGCATACATAAGCCTTATGCATATTTACACACATGTACAGACACATACACTGAAAATGCAACAGATTCTCAGTTAAGTAGATTCTAGGCTCTATTTATTACAGCTGCTGCAGGTGAATATACCCAGGTTCTTAAGTATTACACTATTTTCCCATTTCACACCCCTTTTCTCTTATGTAATAGCACAACTTTAACCCAGGTCACTTCAAGAACTACACAATTTTGGTTTCTGGAATGAAATGAAACGATCTTTGCTCTGTCTCTAACTGTGAGGTCTATCTTTCACTGCAAGGAAAATGAGGGTTATTATATGTGGTTCATCTTTCCTCTGGGTTCCCCCTCAGGCACAGACCGGAGGATCCACTACATGATTAGCAAGGGTGGCAGTGAGGCCCTTCTGCAGACCTTGGTGGACACAGCGAGGACAGTGCCTCCAGACTATGACATCCTCCTGCCTCTCTTCCGGCTGCTGGCCAAAGTTGGCCTAAGAGGTACCCATACTCCAAGACCCAAGATGACTGAAAAGGCACTTCTGGGGTTGTTATCATGCAAATAACTGGGGAAGCTCTGGTGGGGAAGAACAGGGAGGAAGTGGCAGGAAAGTTCTGGACACCTTGGTGGTGATGGCAGGACCAGCCCCTAGGAGGGTAATTTTGTTGACCTAGATGTCACCTAATCCAAGGTATAGTGCTTAGGAAAGAGCCCAGAGCAGGAATGGGCTACATGGGATATGGACCACATTGGGGGAAAGAGGGGAGATACTCCAATGCAGTTTTTAATCATTTTTAAAATAAATGGAACATGTCTACAATTGTATCTGACATGAAAGTTCATTATATAAGCGTATGTAGTTTCCTAGAGTTGTTGTAACAAATTGTCACAAAGTGGATGACTTAACACAATAGAAATTTATTCTCTCACCATTTTGGAGATCAGAAGTCCAAAATCAAGGTGCTGGCAGGGTTGGTTCCTGCTGGAGGCTCTGAGGGAGAATCAGCTCCATGCCTCCCTCTAGCTTCTGGTGGCTGCCAGCAATCCTTGGTGTTTCTTGGCTTGTGGCTGCATCGCTCCAGTGTCTGCCTCCATCTTCACGTGGCGTTCTCCACTGTGTCCTCTCCTCTCTGTATAAGGACGTCTGTCATAGGTTTTAGGGCCCGCTCTAATCTGTATGACGTAATGTTAAGTAATTAATCATCAGAGACCATGTTTCCAAATAAGATAATATTCTGAGGTTCTGGGTGGACATGGATTTTGGGGGCCCACGGTTCAATCCACTACAATAAGTCACACAGAAGTGGAGCATCCCTAGTTGGAAGGAAGATGGGGGAGGGGCCTAGAGTTCTTGTCACTTAGGCTACAGAGTCATTACTCTCTCCCCATGGAAGATCCTGAAACACCTAGAACTTCTTGGAGCACAGTTTAAAAACCTGAGCACGCAGGACTCATGCAGGCCTTGCAAACTGGTCATAATAGTTAAGCTCCAGTGGTGTGCTGAGTCTTATATAGGTCACAAATGAGAAGCTCGGATCCTCTGAAAGTGGACCTTTGATGTCCCATGCTAGCAGCTATAGCCAAGGGCCCAGGGACTCTGGAGCACTCTTTCCTTTCACTGTCTGTATCTCTACTTTGAATCCACTCAACATTCCATAGATAATGACTGAGGACCAGGCATCAGTCAGCTCCTGTCCCAGACAAAATCAATATCTCTTTCCTCATGAAGGGAATGGGTCATGTAGGGTTAGTCATGAACTCTTTGCTGGTGTCCTTTGGTTTTGAGGTAAATATTGGTAAACCAGGTTTAGGATATTGTCTCTCTTTTACTCATTTCTACCTGCGATACATCTGATCGAAATGTATTCCTGCCAAAACAAACGGGATGACTTGGGCATCACACTGTGCAAAGGACACAAACAAATGTGACTGGTAGCACAGTTACCTGGTGTCATAGTGGGAACAAGGAACACAGAATAAGAGGTGCTTTGCCCTGCTTTTTATGTTTATTTTCTAATTATTAAGATAATAATGACTTATCTGTAACAGTAGGTGTCAAGTTATTTGGAACAATGATTTAGAGATATTAGAAGAGAAAATTTAATTTTCTTAAAATATTTTTGACTTTTTATTATGAAAATCTCTTATATTCCTAAAACTTAGATCTAACCATTGTTAACATTTTGCCATATTTCCTTCACCTATTTATTTTTATTTAAAATATTAAAAAAATTACAAAGGGCATTTACTCCTAAATTTTTCAAGTGCATTTCTTTGTGAAGAGATGCTTTCCTACATAATGACAATTACAAATCTAATAAAATTAAAAATACATGTATAATTTATATCCATTCCAATTTCTCCAAGTGTTCCCAGTCGTCTTTTACAGACATTTTCAAAGTAGGATCCAATCAAAGTTCACACACTGCATTGTATGTCATGTTACATAAGTATCCTAACTCTAGACTTTTCTTAAAGGAAGAACTTTATTCCCAACTAAACTGTAGTGCACGTATGAGGACAACCTAAATATAGGGGCTTAAGAGTCATACAACCCACCAGCCTTCATGTAAATATGTGTAGCCCGAATTAGCTCTTCTGATTCATTTGGTTCCAGTAGGGACATATTTAGAGGCAATTTTTTTTTTTTTTTTTTTTTTTTACTAAATATGTCTGAAAAGTGTCTTTGGCTATGATTATCCTCCTCCCTCCACCATCTTCCCCTTCATCTATTCCACGCCTTGTATAACCCTCAGAATCAATGTACCACACAACTAAGATAGATTGATTTGTGTCCTCAGATAAAAAGTTTGGCCAGAAGGCGCTGGAATTGGAAGCACTTGATGTGACATTGATTCTGGCCAGGAAAAACCTGTGTGATAGCCAGAACCTCCTCCACTGTCTCTGGGCCCTGCGTGTGTTTGCCTCCAGCGGTAAGTGGCTCTATTGAGGCTCCCTGGGTTGGCTTCGAGACCTGGGCTGGGGCACCTGGAAACCATGTGGGCATCTGTTTGGAAGGAGGATGTGGGTGGGGGATATATGTGGTCCAGACAAGATATATGAAGGAGTCTGACCATCCGGAGGCTCTGGAGGTGAGAAGTTATTTATTCTTCTCCCCCTTAGCCAGATGGAAGTCTTGAGCCTTTCCTGGAGACAGATTTTGATATTGCTTTTCCTTGGGAGTCACATAGGATAGCACTCTAAACTTTTCTATTAGTGCTACACCGTGCAAACGACCTATGACAGCGGAAGAGCAGACTTTATTCAGTCCTTATCATATTCAAGGCACAGTGTTATGTGTATTACATTTGTCAAGAATGACCCTCCCATCACAAACTTCTCTGCTATATTCCTGAAGTTACTCATTGATTACAACATCCTTTACCATTTTTTTTCAATCTCATGATCCTTTTCAACAGGGTCCTCCAGGTAACTACCAGGTACATCATAGCATGTGGGTTGATATGTATTTGCTATCTCCTAATTTGGATTATTTCTAATTATCATAGCAATTCTGTATTTAGACTCACAATTTTACAGCTTAGAAAAATAAGCTTAGAAGAGTGAAGTAATTGCTTGAATTCATGCAGATAAAAAGTCATGAGGGCTGAATTTCTAACTCTAACACTCATGTCAATTCTGCTCCATATGGAGATACTTTTTATTAATAGATTCTATACCTCCTATCTCACATGTAATGAGCACAGACTTTCGTTTCTCCTTCGAGAGCCCCCTTCCTGTGGGATGAAAGTGACAATTATTTAGATGTAATATACTCTGTAGGGGAAAGAACATGGGCTTAGAGCCAGAAGGATCTGAGTGTGACTCTGATTCTATTTCTTATGAGTCATGTAACATGAGCACTTAACCTGTTTAACCTCAGTTTCATCCTTTATAAAATTATAGTAGTAATAATTATTACTATTAGTCTGCCAGGGATGCCATAGCAAAAGGCCACAATCTGGGTGGCTTAAACAACAGACATTTATTTTCTCACAGTTGTGGAGGCTGAAAGTCTGAGATCAAAATGCCAGCAAGTTCGGTTTCTCCTGGGGCCTCTGTCCTTGGCTCCCAGATGGCTGTCCTCTCCCTGTGTCCTCACATGGTCTTTCCTCTGTGTTTGTGCATCCCTGGAGTCTCTTTGTGTGTCTAAAATTCCTCTTCGTATAAGGACACAAGTCAGATTAGGTTAGGGCCCATGCTAATGGCCTAATTTTAACTTAATTACCTCTTTTAAAACCCTGTCTCCAAATACAGTCATATTCTGAGGTATTTGGGGTTAGGTCTTCAACATATGAATTTTGGAGGGGACGCAATGCAGCCCACGCAGCACTTGTAGCCTTGGCAGATGGGATAATAGCATGATGTTCATGGGTGTGCTTGCCACATGGAAACTGCTCGATGATGGTCAGTTTCTTTCCCTGCCCTGCTCTTTTCCCTTGGTCTTTTGAAATAAGAGGATGACTATGCATATGGGAAGTAAATAGGTAACCTTTTCCTAATTATCCTAGGAACTACTAAACTAATCTGAATTTCATTGGTTAATTCTATTCATAAACACGGAGGGTCCTTAACGAGAAAGTCTTTCTGGAGAATAAATAATGGGAGAGATTCCTGACTTCTTGTTCACAGACAGAGCCTCCATCACCCGTTTCAGATACATTGACCAGAAAATCCAAGAGTATCTGGGAGAGACCGAATGTACAAACCCATCTCTCATAAAAGAACAGGGAAGCTGTGTCTTTGTATAAAGGACACCTCTCATTAATGAGTAGACAGAAGGTGTGCCACCCCCATTTGGAGCTTGCCAACAGCACAAGGTTTGAAGTATCTCATGGTTTCCTAAAGAATCATTAGGTTGAATAACTTACCTTCCTTACAATATAGGGTGGCTATGGAGATTTAGAGAAATTCCTTAAGCTGGATCTCTGAGAAATCCTGGGATGTGCTTGAGGGTGGGAGGAGATGGCCATTTGTCTCATATTCTAAGCTACATTTATTTGTACCAACTAACTGTTTCATAAGATATTTTTAAAAATTACGCTGTCACTCTCTATACATTGACTTTCCTGATGAGAGGCAAGCCGAGTTCAAAAAGCCTGTGGGTTACTGTTGCTTCAGTGAATTGCTAGCCACTGTTGAATGTCCCAGAAAGCTTTCTAAACAGCTTCTATCTTCAGGAGTTGACTGGGACCATATTGGGTCTTTGATAGCCAGTGAACCCTTTGGAAGCTCTCAGATGGCCAATGAGAGTATGCATGAAACTGCCAGAGACCTAACCTTGGACAGGCATCTAGCAAGGGCGAACTCAGGGAGGATTTCTTACTGTTATCTTCTCCCACTTCCAAGCCTAAAGTCTTCCATGTTAGAATTGGTGCTCTTAAAACTATCACCTCCCTAACTCAAGGCCAGAATTTTGTTGAATTATTTGCCAAGAGTTTGCTTTGGTATGTTTTCCCAATTTAGAAGTAAGAACTGAGTTAGTAGCCATAAGAGTGGAAGATTGATGGGCAGGACTAGGATGCCAAATCCCTGAATTTTGATCCAGGCAGTTATTGCCTGTTCTCACCTCAGGAGGAACATATGCACAGAGGATGTTCCAGGAGTGTACACTCTTTGTCACAGCTAAGACTTCAGCTTCAGTCTCTACCTGATGGACTGTATGGGGATGAGTGATATCAAAGCCTCCAAATTTCCATTTAGCTACTTTCCTGAGGCTTGGAGCCAGCCAGTATAGCCACCCCTGTTTCTCCACCCTTGTTTCTCTCTCCTTGCTTCTCTGAGACCTCTTGTTTCCACCCACTTTTCTCAGAACAAGGTTGGCCCAAAGCACAAAGCATTTCTAGGTTTTTGTCTTAAAAATGCCAGTGTAGTGGAAGAAAGAGAGAAGAGACTCACACCTTGGAAGACACAACTCTCTTTCCTTCTCCCACTGAAACATTTGCCCCCTGCTAGCCTGGCTCCATGTTGTGTCCTGTGCATTCCTCTTACTTTTTGACATGACCAGAGCTCTTCCCAAGGTGAGCTGAGTGGAGAGGCATATTGGGGATATTGAAGAGAGCCTGGGGCCTCCTTGGAAAAGAGAATGACATCCAGAGGCTTTATTGATCTGATCAGATACCCCTTTTGAATTTCTTTCTATCATTCAGATCTATCACTATGTTTTTATAACCATCCAATTGGGCAAAAAGGAAAAAAATTTCCCAGGCTAGTTACCCCTGAGCAGGAAGAATGGATTCTTCCTTTGACATTGTAAAGGAGGCATAGTCAAGTCATTGCCTCAGTTATGGGAGATCCAAGTGTGGGGCTGTAAGGGAACTTGCAACCAGGTTGGAAAAGAAAGGGCACTGTCTTGTTTATTAGGTTGCCCCTTATAGTTTTAAAGAAGCCAATCCAAGTTGCACCTTAACCTACCCACCTGTGACCATAACTATTGTGCTTTTATCTTTCTCAGTTACCACAGGAGCCATGCTGGGAATTAATGGAGCGATGGAACTGATACTTGACATCGTTACTCCTTATACCCAAAAGCGTACCCGAACGATCAGGTATGGAGTACCTTCATAGTACTTCTGCCTTCTTCGTAACAGACGGAGAGATGGAGATGGCTCCAAACATATTTTCATGATGTTTCCAGTTCAGTTTAGTGATGATTTCCCCCTTGGAGATATGACTTTATCCCTTCTCAGCTTACATCTCTTCCCACCCATGAGTCATTTCTTGTAATCTTCACAACAACCCTGGATGGGTTTATTAGTATCCTCATTTGCAGAAGAGGAAGCTAAAATGTGGAGAGAGCCTTATCCAAGGTCGTGGTGCTAGGAAATGGTACAGCTGAGATTTGAATCTAGTTTTCATACTCAAAACCCCATGTTTGTTTGCTTGGAGCCTTTAGGTGTAGACATTTTACTCACAGCAAATCTACCATAAATGAGTATATTTCTCAAAAGACAGTCCAGAAATGACCGAGTCTCTAAAGAGTGAGCCAGTTAAATTTCTGAAATGAGATCTGGGCCTTATAATAGTCCATCATGGTTGTGTGCTGGACTTGAGATATATTTTTATGATTGGAAAATGAAACTCAGCCTATTCTCTCTGCCTGTGCTTGCTGAAGTGGCATGAATCACCAAGTTAAAAAGGGAGATGGTTAGACATGAAGGCTTTAGAGATATTCAAACCATTAAGATCCATCATTTATGGGAGTGACTCAGCTAGGACCTTGAAAGAATATTAGAAGAAATTCAGACAATTTCTAAGATATATGGGGTCATTTGGCAAGCAGAATTTCCATGCCCAGCCATGATATTTTCTGCATCCTAGCATCAATCTTAGGCTCATGTTCCACCTGATTATTTTTCTCTTGGGTCACCACAGTGATGCCATTATCATCCATTCTCACCTGCAGTTCTCTACACCAGCGTTTGCTAGAGTGAAATATATTATATTTCAGTGAAAAAAAAAAAAAAGTCTTATCAAATAAATTGGGAAACACTGTGTTGAACAAATTTAGATAGGTTTCTTTACTATAAGACTTTTCAGAGCCTTTGTAAAGCCAACACATATTGAGAATATCTAAGATATTCAGGGTTATGGGATTTCCCAATATTGGGATTCTGTAGTATATTCTATTCTCAAACTGATTTGGCTAGGGAACATTTTTTTTTTTTTTGTGGAGACTGCCTTTTTTAGTGTGGGTCAACGCTCTGTGTATCTCAGTTTTGAAACCTCTCCTCTGCAGTGTGAATTTATTGTCAAGTGGAATTCAGTTAAGTCCTACCAAGGACCCTTCATCTAGTAGGTATAAGACTTCAGAGTAACAAACTCAGGGACAAAAAAAAAAAAAATTAAATTTCTTAATTTTTTTGTAATTATATTTTATTTCTGTCTTAAACTTCTATTTATGCCAGGTAGCAAAAAAATAAATCAGTGTTTTATCAGGAATCTAAGTTGAATCGTGATTCATTGATTCATTCAGGGTTTTCACTCCTCTCCCTCTGTTCCTGGGGCATCTAAGTTCTGAGAAGCTATGGTAGTGCCAAGGTGTCAATAGACAAGCACAGTTTGTCCTCACTCATCTCGTGTCCATTTGGATGCGTATGACTTGAACATGTCACCTTTTTGTCATGTGTGCAGGCTTTTGCTGATGACATCTGCAGTCTCAATGTGTCCTTTGGTCACCAATCCATGAACTTTGGTCACCAATCCATGAACTTTATCTTTCTGTCCTATTCACAAGGCCTCTTCTGCTATGGTGCTGTCATAACTCAGCTGTTCAAAAGCTCAGGAATATCTGGTTGCTTCCCTACATTATGTGAAAATCTGTGTGATGTCTGCTGGGCCCATCCACATACGAGTCTTACTTAGTCATCTCTTCCTTGTCAGTTGAGTGCCATGTTGTTTGGTGGCCTTTCCTAGGAAGCCCTTTCCAGCCAATAGTGGATATCAAGGCACTAGCCCCCGCCCTTCTGGGGTCCTGATAGCTTTTATGGTCTTCCGCATTCAGGCCAAGCAACAGAACAGAGAAGCCTCCTTCTCAGAGACTCACACTAGTTGCTATCTTTCTTTCTTTCTTTTCCTCCTGCAGAAGGAGTTGAATTCAGATGCAGATCTGATCAGGGTGCCAGAGGAAAATGGGAAAGTAGCGCCAGGGATTAAAGAAAGTGGAGGGCTTCCAACAACAAAAAGAGCCTTTCAGGGACCTCAGGCATATTCTGCATGTCTGGTTTGTCCTGTACATTTTGGGCAAGATGGTTCCCCTTCTTCAGCCAGATGCCAAATTGAAACCAAACCTCTGCGGAAGAGAGGCTTTTTCTCCAACCATTACAATATGGCTGTCACTGCCGTGGTGTTTATTAGGTGCCCTGCACCGTGCTAAGCTCTTAAGATGCATTATCTCCTTCGAGCTTCTCCTCTTCTCTGTGAGGCAGGTGCTATTACTGTCCCTGATTTTACAGGAAAAGAAATTGAAACTGAGAGAAGTTAAGTGACACTCTGGTTTTAAGTGAAAGAGCTGGGATTTAAACTGTGTCTGATACATGAGCCTCAGCTCTTAAGCCACCACTGGAGTATCTTACACAGTCTATTACCAGCATTTTATTTCTAAAACCATCATATGTAAGACAATCATAAGCAGTTAAAGTTTGCTTAAATTTCTGTTACCATCTAAATGGCTCATATCCATGGAACAATTTGCTTAATGATAGGGGAGTCTTTCTCCTCAATGGAATGGCTATTTCCTCTCAAAGGCTAAATATCTTTTCCCTCTGCTTTTGAAGCTTTTGAGTTCTTTCCCAAAGCTACCTTGTTTTCTACCTTACCCTCACGCCTCAGCAGCAGGATAAGAACGAAGGTGCTGAAACTGAACGACCTGCACTGTCGCCCTCTTTCTAGTTGATTTCCTGGCAAGTCATTTGACTTTTCTTGACTGAACTTTGAAATTTCTTAAAGCATGAATATCAAGTCTTACCTCCTAGGTCTGTGTGGGCGTTAAAAAATAACGTGCAAAAACCTTGTGAGCTTTGACAGGCTATCACACTGTTGATCGCTATTAGTACGAATACTGCTGGCTGTATCTGGTTGCGCCACAGAGCAGGATGCAGAGGCCAGGGAAGTACGTGAAGGGGAGCACTTCCTGCCCAGTCCTGTTTTCTCTCCTGAACTCCATCCTGAAAATAGTAACCAAGGTGCACACCCAAATGAATTCTGCTCCACTCCACTCAGATGCCTGAACCTGTGGGCTTCAGGAGTCTTGCAGGAAGGGGACGAAGTCCATGTCAGGACAGGGTAGCCCTACTGGGTGTCATCCTCCCAGTGCTAGCAAGCTATGGAGAGTTATTCCGGGATGGCTTTGTGGGAGCAGATGCCCCGTGTTGTGTCACTGTGACTCGCCCCTCCTGTGGAGATTAGACCTGCCCTACTTCTCCAGCATGAACCTAAAATTAGATGTGCAGCTGTCCTCCAATGAAGCCCTGTCTCCAGATAGTACTCAGGGCAAGATTTATGACAGAAGCTCCAAACACACACCTATTAGAGAGAAGGGACATATAGAGCAATGTCACTAACCCTTTGTGGCCTTGTGCCAGCCCTCACCCCAGGGGAGGCAGCTATTTCAGGCCTCCTCCACTTCCCAAATACCCACCACACCGCATGCACTTGCATTGGCTTGCGGCTGCTTCCCTCCCTTTGCTGCTCATGGCCACCACTCTGGTCCGAGCAGTTATGGTCAGATGCGGATGCCTAATGTAGCCCTCTAACTGGTCTTTCTTGACTTCAAAGCCATCAAGAATGTGCCCCAGCTTCCCTTTCCAGCCTTGTTTCTCATTCCTCCTCTCACCTCTCTTTCCAGCCAACTATCCCTGAGTGTGGCTTGCCCTATTCCGCCCCAGGTCCTTCCCTGCCTGGGGAGTGGCATTGCTGCCACATTCCACAGCAGACTTCCCACCCAATCTTCAGACTCCACCTTGTGCTACCTGCTCCATCTCACTAGAGAGAAGGAATCTCTTCTCCTCAATGATCCTCCAGACCTTTGTCCATACTTTCCTTTGACAGGCATTGTATTTCACTCTACTATGCTGGCCTGTGTGTCTCCTCCCTAAATTCTGTAGTTCCTAAAGGTAGAAATCAAATTAAATTTATCTTACTGTTCTCTATAGGGACTAGCCCAGTGCCTACTTCCATGACGGTAGGCTCTTAATTAAATTAAAAAGAAACATTTAGATTAAACAAGGTTTTTGATGAATTGCCCATGTAGTAATGAATAAAATCCAACATTTACTGAGCAGGTACTATGCTAGGTACTTCATATTTATGGTCTTTTTTCCCCTTGATCCCAAGCTGGCTCCATATGTAGGGTTCTGCCCTGTCCAAACATGTCTGGGAAGTCCTGCGGCAGGTCTACCAAGAGCTCCACCGCAGGATGGACGGACGGAGGTGCGTTCTGGGAGAGAACTCGTCCCGAGAGACTGAGAAGCAGCAGCTGTCAGCTAGCTATGGAGCAAAGTTTTACTCACTGGAGGGAAGGAAAGGTTTAGCATCTTCTGAATTATTTAGAGTTGTCTGGGAAACTTTTAGAGAATGGTAGAAGGGAAGGAGCTGAATTTGAGGGGCACGTGGGGGGCAGCATTCACATGAAATCTTTGCCTTCTGTTTGAAATAGGCTTCCAGTATTTGGTCTGTTAATTGCTTCTGCTGCGGCTTAAAATTTCTGGGGTTGCTTTTTATAGAAACAGGGAGGAGGAAATGACCCTGGGCCAGAGTGTGCTACCTCTCGCTAGCGTGTTCAACTGTGGACAAGCTTGTTTGTTTGCACTAAAGCTGTCTTTGAGCTGTCCAAACTCACTAAGTAGGAAAATTTATTGAGGCAAAGACAGATTACTTGTCTGCGACTGACTCATCTTGTGACCTTAGGAAAGCTTGTGTTCCCTCTATGTTTCAACACTTTCTGCTAGGAGCTGTCCCTGCCTTCCCTCGTTCTCAGGAGGGGCCTGAGGGTTTTGGTAATGGCAGTGACCATTTCCAGTGGCCATTCGCTTAGCCTTTCCCAGAGCCCAGCCTCATCCCCTCTGACTGTGTTGGACCCTTGCTCTGTAATATCTAACCCAATCTTTGAAGCTTGATTATCAGATGTTATCACCAGTATATGTCCCAGACTTTAAACTCTGCTGTCTTGCCTTGTCTCGTGAATGTCAGAGTCAATCAGCAACGGGTACGGTCTTCCTAGCAGAGGCTGCTTCTTGACCCCTGTTGTGTTCTCTGATCATTGCACCACAGTGGTCACAGGGGCTCAGGACTGAGAGATGGTGCCTTCGTGCCTCACCTTCCTTCTCTCTGGAGCTGCCCCAAGGGCACAGGACGTTGGGAAGTGTGCTGTTCAGGCCGATGCAGGTCTCACCCTCAGGGAGGATAACATCTTTAGCATCTCCAACCCCTCAGTGCCCTCTCAGGTCTCAGCAGGGATGCTGTGTTATGATTGATCTCTTTAGGCTCCGTGTCCCTGTGCCCTGGCCTCTGTGAGACTGCGGGGGTCAGAGGCTGTGTGCTGCAGAGCACCTGGACTCACACACCTCGTCAGTAGGAGGAGGTGGATGTGTTTGGTCTTCGGCAAGCTTCATAAGCACATTTTTCAGCTTAGCCTCCTGTTGGCTGTCCTAGCAGCTCCTTGTGCTCAGAATAGTATTAGGTGATCTTCTCATTTCAAAGGTCTGACGTGCCAGGCCTCTCTGGCATTCCAGCCTTGCCCGACTGCGGGATTACTGGGCCTTCTTCATCGGCAGCTTTTTATGGTGATTTCATCCTCAGTTCACGAGCTGAGAAAATTGTCCTGTTCTTCCTTTCCCTGCCCCCAAATCACTGTCTTTTCTCGAAGCCAGGTCTCCTGGACTTCCTCCAGCCATCACGCCATTCCACTTTATCTGATGCTAGAAGCTGAGAGATGAGTGGAGACTCAGCCAGAGCTAATGGGCTCCCTCGGTGACTCAGCTACTTTGTCACAGAGACAATGGTAATCCAAGTTACAAGAAACAGATTTTTCTGTTTCTCAAAATAGCTATTGAATTCCCCCTGGGTTTTCATCCCCCCGCAACCCCCATGAAGGGCTTTGTGACTCTCTATTCAACATAATCAGACTCTGTGGTCTCCGGGGCATGGGCTCACATTGGAGGTTCAGAGGCCGTGTGCTCCAGAGCACTTGGACTCAAATACCTTGGAACAGGAACAAAAAAATTCCACCCCAGCCTCACAAGTGCTGCTACTGGGGGCGTGTATCATGGGCTCAACTTACTTACAGAGTGATTATTGTGTCTGCAACCTGACTCCAACCCTGTAGCTGATGGTGGAATGAATAGTTTCCTACATGAATTAAACCTTGGCAACTAGATTTATGAGGTTAAAGCCCTTTCATCTTCTTAAGAAGACACTGATCTCTTCCCGATTATGGCCAGTCGTAGACATTCAAGTCATAGGATCTCAAGCTGGAAGGTCCTGAGGGACCATCCATTTCCTTCATCTTAAAACAAGGTCACTGAAACCCAGAGAGGCTGAGCCAAGCCTTCCACACTAATTTCAGGCCACCATTCATTACTCTCAGATGCTGTTATGCATAATACAAATCAAATATACCCTGAATTAGGACTTTTATTTGCAACATTCTATGTGCCTGTCTCAGTGTTATGCACTGGGCATTTGAAAACAACAGAACGTGGACCCTGCCCTCAAGTTGCTGACAGTCTATGCCAACCATACCAATGCAGTGTGGTAGGAAGGTCCTACATCCCGACCCTGTCTCGGGCTTGTGAAATGGGCCAGCTTCCTATCCTGTAGACATGTTTGTATAATGCCTTTCTCAGAAATGCCCTTAGAGCTGAGCAGGCAGGGCCTCAGGAGGCCCCGCACTTTGGAAAATCTTCCTTGAAATATACGAAGTACCCCTCTGTGCCTGAGAAGGGCTTTGTCTGCCAGTGCTTGGGATGCTCTCTGACCCCCTGTCACCTGAGGGAGGTGGACCAGGTGCCCTGAGGAGGGGGAGGTCTGGAACTTATGCGTGTGGGGTCATCTTTAAATCCAGTCCTCGGTTCAGGCATGTTGGCCTGGTAAGCAGATGTTCCCCACTGCTGGTGCAGTATTTATTCCTCAGGATGGCATGAGGTGGGCGAGCCAGAATGATCTGACATGCTGATACTGGATGTATCAAGTTGTTTACATAGACAAAGCTCCAAAAAACAAAACAAAAACAAAAGTTCCTGGGTCCTGCACATCCTGGGGAGGCCTTATGTCTGCAACTGTCCCCTGGCGAGGGTCCCCTGCAGAAGCTCCATTGCCATCCTTCCCTGCTGAGGTGTGTACTGCTCACACCTCTCCATAGATTTCCCCATTTTCCCTCTAGAGACTAGAAGCAGACTCAGGAACTTCCCCTTACCCTGGAAGTTAATCTTCTAGCCCAGCCTGACTCAGTGAGGAGTTTTCGCAAAGAAATTTTACCTTCCTGTCAATAATACCTTTCTCACAACACTGTGACCACCTGCAAATATGTGGGAGAGGGAGTTTGAGATATTGGGGGGAGGTGCAGAAAGACTCTCTTATCAGGAGAGACTCTTGTGACCTTTGCTTCGAGGGAACCACTATTTCTAATAGACCAAGACCAAATTCTTCAGGGATTGATTTCACACTCAGATACCATGAATTACAAAACAGATGGGGGAAGAAAACACACTTTGCTTTTCCTGTGGGACTGTGAGTGGGTGCAGCGTCTGGGAATATGCACTTACTTTGCAGAGAGAAGCCAACTCAATTAGCTGGGAAGGAAAGGGTCAAAAGGAAGCCATCACACAGATGTATAGCCAGGGAAAGCGAGCTGCTTCTAAGAGTTTAGGCAGAGATTGCAGGATGAGGACAGATTGGAGGCTTTTTCTCTTAGTTCAATTATAGTGCTATTTTAATACTAGATCTCTATGTGATCATTTGTCATATTCAGCAGAGTTAATGAGAAAAATGGCCAGAGAACAATAGATGGACATTTTAAAAGAGTGACTTATTATAAATTAGGTCTGAAATTCTTTCAGATAGTACACAGTAGGCATTCAATAAATGCCAGTTAAATGAATGGACACTGAGTTGCCTGAGTTGTACTCTTTTAATGATCTCTT
>NW_012144967.1:9371137-9373933 GCF_000956105.1 Propithecus coquereli
TAGGTTTTGGTATGTTGTGTTTCTATTTTCATTTATTTAAAAACAATTTTTGATTTTCTTCTTAGTTTCTTCATGGACCTAATGGCCACCCAGGAACATATTGTTTAATTTCCATGCATTTGTACAGTTTCCAAAGTTTCTTTTGTTATTGATTTCTAGTTTTATTCCACTGTGATCTGAGAACACTGTGATCTGATTTTGATTTTTTTATTTAATTTATTGGGACTTGTTTTATATCCTAACACATTGTCTGTCCTGGAAAATGTTCTATGTGCTGATGAAAAGAATGTGTATTCTGCAGCTGTTGGATAAAATGTTCTATAAATGTCTATTATGTCCATTTGGTCTAAAGGGCAGTTTAAATCCATGTTTCTTTGTTGATTTTCCATCTAGATGATCTGTCCAGTGCTGACAGTGGGGTGTTGAAGTCCCCCACTATTATTGGGTTGGAGTCTATCTCTCCAGTACAAGCTGTAGTGAGTGGGATGGATCACTCCCCAGGTCCCCCGGTGACACACAGGGGCACTGATGGGGTGGTGCTGGGTGGGGAGGGCCCATCCTTAGGCCCTCTGATGGTGTACACAAGCACCAGCTGGGGTGGTCAGGGCTGATCAATCTCCAGGACCCAAGATGGCACACTTGGGTGGAGGTGGCAGCAAATAGGGCCAGCTTATTTCCAGGCCCTGGTTAGGTGCCCCAGTGGGCTGGTCTCTAAGCTCCCTGAAGGCACATGCAGGTGTGCAGCAGCCCTGCTGCTTGTGGGGTAGAGCGTGGGTGGGGGGATGGAGGAGTGGGAGGGGAGTGAGGGGGTGGGGAAGGTGATGCCGCCAGAGGCAGCAGTGTCAGGCAGGCACTCTCAGGCGGAGTGCATGCTTTGGACCCTGTTCCCCAGGGTGTAGGACACTGTGTGGGCTAAAGTGTTGGGGGCCCAGCTGCAATGCTGGGTCCAGCTGGAGTGTGGATGCTATAGTCCTCTGGGTGGACATGGGGGATGTCAGTGGGGCTCTAGAAATGTAGACATGAAGGGCTGTTGGGTCCCAGGGCAGCATGTAGTCTGGCGGGGGTTCTGTGCTGTAGCTGCTTGGATTTCCATGGTGTGTGGGACCCAGTGTGAACTTCCTCTCTGGAACAGTTCTGGCACTTGGACTCCAGGCAGCTCCCTCTACTCAGGGCCCATGAGGGCCGAGGGGCTGTCCTATACTAGGATAGCAGGAGTTTGGGGTAGGAATGCAGATTGCTGAGGATCTTTTACTTAGCTTTTCCCTGCATTGGGGAGTATCTCCTGACTTCAAGCTGGTCCTGATCCCAACTGGGCCAGATTCTTTGCTTCCCCCTTCTTTCATGCCTCAGAGGGTCCCTGTCACTTCCCTGCTGAGTTCCAGTGCTCTCTCCCAGACGCTCTATTTGACATGTGATCATCTCCTGGCTGCTTCAGGCCTTCTTTTGGAGGCAGTGAGTGCTAGGTGCCTCTAGTCAGTTGTCTTGAAGCTCTTCCCCAGGACTGTGTTCAAAACACACTTTAAAGATGCAAGTGGGTTAAAAGTAAAAGGATGAAAAAGATATACCAAACTAATACTAATCAAAAGAAAGCTAGAGAGCTTTCACTAATATCAGATGAAGCAGATTTCAGAGCATAGAATATTGCTAGGGATAAAAAAAAGTAATTTCATAATAATAATGGGTCAATTTATCAGGAAGAAATAAAAACCCTAAGTATTTATGCACCTAAAAACAGAGCTTCAAAATAATCAAAGTAAAAACTAATAGAACTGCAAGGAGAAATAGACATATCCATGATTACAGTTGGAGATTTTAATAACCATCTATCAATAATTGATAGAATAAGTAGAGAGGAAATCAGAATATAGAAGATTTGAATAACACTATCAACAAATATGACTTAATTGATATTCATAGGGTACTTACTCACCAGTGGGCAGAATATACATTCTTTTCAACTGCACATGGAATATTTACCAAGATAGACAATGTTATGGACCATAAAAACAGTCACTATAAATTTATAAGAATTCAAATGATATAAAGTATGTTATCTGACCACAAGGGAATTCAGTTATAAATCAACAACAGAAAGGTTTCTGAAAGTCTCAAAATTTCGAAAATTAAATAATGCACTTCTAAAGAAACCATGAGTCAAAGAAGAAATCAAAAGAGAAACTAGAAAATATTGTAAATTGAATGCAAATGAATACAGCATATTGAAATTTCTGGGATGCCACATACTTAGGAAAAATTTATAGAATAATAGGCATATATTAGAAGAGAAGAGAGATAGAAAAATTTCTAATCAATGACCCCAGCTTTCACCTTAGAAAACTAGAAAAAGATGATTGAAACCCAAAGTAAGTAAAAGAAAGGAAATAAGAAAAATCAGAGTAGAAATCGATGAAATAGCAAAGAGAAAAATGAGAGAAAAATCAGTGTAATCAAAAGCTGATTCTTTGAGATCAATAAAATTGATTAAACCCTTATCCAGACTGATTGGAAAAAATGAGAAGCATGAATTACCAGTGTCAGGAATGAAGGTAAAATTACTACATGTTCTACAGGTATACAAAGTATAATGAGGAAATATTACTAACAACTTTGTGCCAGTAAATTTGATAACTTAGATGAAATGGAAAAATTCCTTGACAGACATGACTATCAAAGCTCACTCAAGAAGAAAGAGATAACCTAAGTTGCCTCATATGTATTAAATGAATTGGAATTGAATGCATGGTTAAATTATCTCCGCAAAGAAAAGTTTAGGTTTAGATATCTTCCCTGGGTGAA
>NW_012144967.1:9376071-9377679 GCF_000956105.1 Propithecus coquereli
ACTGCTCAGCAATAAAAAAGAACAATTATTGATAAGTGCTACGACGTGAATAAATCTCAAAATAATCATGCCGAGTGAAAGAAGCCAGACAAAAAGGTACATACTGTATGATGCCATTTATACTAAATTCTAGGAAATGTAAAATAAATTACAGTGAGAGAAAGGGGATGAATGTCTATCTGGACATGGGGGATGGAGGAAGCTGGAGCCACAGGGAGGGATTACAAAGATGCATGAGGAAAATTTGGGGAGGATATGGATATGTTAATTATCTGGACTGTGGTGATGTTTCAAAGGTGTAGCTGTCTGTCAAATCTTATCAAATGTGTATACTTTATTGTATGCCAATTATAAGCTTAATGTATCCATTAACAAAACAAAAAAGTTTCTCATTGCATGAAGAATATGTATAGTAAAATCTTTAAAGAAGGATACCAATAACTCTAGATGAAATGGAAAAATTCCTTGACAGACATGACTATCAAAGCTCACTCAAGAAGAAAGAGATAACCTAAGTTGCCTCATATGTATTAAATGAATTGGAATTGAATGCATGGTTAAATTATCTCCGCAAAGAAAAGTTTAGGTTTAGATATCTTCCCTGGGTGAATTCTATCAAACATTTAAGAATAAATAATAGCAATTCTACACACATTCTTGCAGAAAATTTAAGAAGAGGGAGTACTTCCTAACTTATTCTATGAAGTCAGCATTACCCTGATAACAAAAGCAGGAAAAGACTTTATAAGGAAAGAAAACTACCAACCAATATTTCTTATGAACAGAAATATAAATATCCTTAACCCATGGAATGCAAATATCCTTAACCCAAGGATTTATCCCAGGAATGCAAGATTGTTTTAACATGTAAAAATTATTGAAGATAATTTATCATGTAAAATATAAAAATCCAACACCATATAATTATCTCAATAAACCCAGAAAAAGTGTTTGACAAAATCTACCATTTCCTGATAAAACTCAACGTATAAGAAATAGAGGGAAATTTCTCAATAAATTGCATCTATGAAAACTGTCAAGAAGTATCATACTTCATGGTAAAAGACTGAATGCTTCCCCAGTAAGATCAGAAGCAAGACTAAAATGTCTACTCTCATTGCTTCTATTTAAAATTATACTGGAGATTCTAATCAGTGAAATAAGGCAAGAAAAATAAATGAAAGACGTCCATCTGGATAAGGAAGAAGTAAAACTCTTTTTGCACATGATTATCTATGAATTAATGGAAATTCTGATGGAATCTATACACAAAAAAGCTACAAGAACTAACAAATGAGCTTGCCAAGGTTCCAGGATGCAAGATAAATATACAAAAATAAATTATGTTTTTACATAGTGTAAGATATCATTATAAATTGAAATTTTTATTAATAAAAACATAATTTACAATAGCAATAAAAATATGACTACTTAGGGATAAGTCTGACAAAAGATGAATGAACCCAGTACATTGCAAACTACAAACCATTGTCAAAACAAATTAAAGAATACCTGAGTAAACAGATAAATAAAATTCATGGCTCAGAAGACTCAGTATTGTTAAAGTGTCAGTTATAGGGCCAGCTTATTTCCAGGCCCTGGTTAGGT
>NW_012144967.1:9379530-9383916 GCF_000956105.1 Propithecus coquereli
AGTTTGGACAGATGAGGTAGATTTAACCCATCAGTGTTGGGGACGGGAAATGGAGGGAATAAATCAGGGGAGGGTTTTCTGGGCAGAGTAAAAAGCATTAGAAAATGCACAGAAGCAAGAAACAGACTGGTTTAGTGGGGCAAATAATTAGTTGGATATTAATATAAGGTCAAGTTTGCGATGGGTGGTAACGGGAGAGAAAACACGAACCAAGCCCTCCCCTCCTTTCTCTTTGTCATCTTAGTTTGTTTGCATTCTGAGGAAATGCCTTGTGTTTGTTTACAACCTGAATAATTCAATTTTCTGCTACATCCTGTCTGCTGTTCACTGCCTCCAACAAAGTTCCAACTCATAACTATGTATTTCATATACAACTCTTTATATTCTTAGGTTTATGGCCGCATAACAGTTTGCTCAAGGGTTATAGACACACATGTCCTCTAGAATATTCTCAAGAATGCAAATGTGATATTTTAGAATTCATTTCCTTTTTCTAAGTTACATTTACTCTGCTTCATAGGGAGGTACCCCCTGAATATTCAGAAAATTGATGACGACCTTTTGAACTGAAGAATAGTTTTCTTTGCTATTTCAGCCTTACAGGGCAGATCTGTTCTCTCCTAGTATTACTGGTTTGTAAACTCTAACAGTCACACTGGATCATGTTGGGGTTTGGTGCAGGGTCTCCACTGAAATATTTCATAGGAAAATCTCCAAAGTCAGATTAAAGGAAGCAAAAAAAAAAAAAACCCTAATAGTTTACTATTTTAGCAGTTTACATCT
Organism: Propithecus coquereli; assembly: GCF_000956105.1. Classification (NCBI taxonomy): domain Eukaryota; kingdom Metazoa; phylum Chordata; class Mammalia; order Primates; family Indriidae; genus Propithecus; species Propithecus coquereli. Next base: position 9,380,314 of record NW_012144967.1, read on the forward strand.
GGCAACATGGAGAAGTGTAGGGGAACAGGTCTGTATTCATAGCAACAGTTGTTATTTTATTTCAGTATCACTGATAGGATGCTCCCCATCATGGCTAATTCTCAGGTGTGTGTGATCAAGAGCAAGCCTTGAGGCATCCTCATGTGCAGGTGTGCTAAGGAAGAAGGTAATCGAACTTGTGCTTGTCCAAAAGAATCCCATGTTGTTTTCACCTTGCGTTCTCATTTCTCTGGGACAGGGGACTAGGACCTCTGCTCTATGTATCAGAGATTCTTCTAAATATTTTACTTTGACATGTTCCATTCCTGTTTCTCAGTACTGCTAAAATTTTTGCAGCTTGGGTATTTCTACAAGACTTTTTAAAGGATAAATAAAACAGACTCTGTGACATAGCAATGAGTTCTTAGATTCCACAGAATCTTTAAATATTTTGTGCAGATAGGAAATAAGAGGGTACTCAGTCCAATACCCTCACTTGATAAATAGGGACACTGAGTCCAAAATAGGTGATTTCCTACAATCTACACAAGTAGTAAGTAGAAGGGCTCAGGGAAAGTTCCAGGTCTCCTGATATCCTACGAAAATCTATTTGCACCACACGATGGTGTAGCATGATGGCCTTTTACCTCAAATTTAAAAACAGAAACTATTAAACGACTAGAAAAAAATAAATAAAATACGTGCAGTGAACAGTTTTACTAGAGCCCAAGGACTCTGAAGAGGAAAGAGCCAGCCTCAGACCTCTGTTTTCTTGAGGCTGAAATAATTTGTTTTTGAAAATGCCCTATCCTGATCATAGTAATCATCACCACACGGAATAGAATCACATCTTACATGCCATGTTTCAGGCCACACGAATCCCCCCAAAATACTTTTCAGAGTTAATATCCAGGTCCCCCAATTAGATGATGCCGTTATGGAATTAAATAATTCAGTTGCAGAATTAAAATATAAAAGAGTAAGAGGGAAAGCAGAAAATGATCATTCTGAAACAAGATCAAGAGTTAACAATGCAGAGAAGCATCAAAGTCCACTCCAGATGGCAGCAGTCCACTGATCCTGAGCACATGTGTACCCCACTGCCATCTCTCGGTAGCCGTGGGTATTACAGCTCCGGAGTGCCACATCCACAGACTGGCATGTCTTTTTAGACAGTAAGAGTATAAAGTGTTATGATGTCTTCTTTTTTACAGAGGTGCTGTTTCCAAGAAACTCGAAGAAAATGGCTTTTAAAAATTCAATTTTCTATTTTTTTCTGTCGTTTGGAGAACCTAAATATTGACTCCTTAAATTTTGTTTCTGATGGGGATAAATAATGTTCACTCCAAGTAGCATCTTATAGGTATTCTTTCTCCTATTAGAGTTGCTGGCGGAGGCTGAAATGAGTTCATTGAACAATTAGTCATTGGGTCAATAACGATTCTGCTTTTCAAAGCAGAAATTCTGAGAATGTATTTTGGAAGGGAATTGTTAAGAGGCCTTTGATTTTTGCCAGGGAATTTTATACACAATCTATTCTTATGTTTCAAAAGGGCAAAAAGCTTAAAAAGGGTGTGCCAAAATCATTTTTTTTTTAAAAAGGGGATTCTAAAATAAAATATATTTTCTCTCTCAAGGTCAGCTTCTGTCCCTGAAAATTATCCTGTAAGTAGTGCATGTAGGGTGGGACTTCATGGCTAGAGCTAGTTTATGTGTGTCCAGGCCTTGGACAATGTCCATTCAGACATTTGTAAGAGGGGACATTTGCTATCTCCCAAGATGGGTTTGAAATATGCATTCCAACACGAATCTCTGGACCTCAGGTCAGGATCAGGAAAAGTGAACAATGGAGAAATTAATGACAGTATAAAGAATGCTCTTTTTTGCTGTGAGTGCTCTGGGCCTCTCAGGCAACCATTTCAAGTGTAGGTAAATGTGAGGGCAACCCAGTGTGGACCGGTCAAAATGTTTGTCGTGGGAGTCTCATTTTATTCTCAAGCCAATCTGCAGTGAAGCCCTCTGGCTGCCACAAAGCCCCTCGTACATTAATCTCACAGAGGGTATCATTACTTTCAAGAATCTGAATCATCAATACTAATAAAAATGGGACATCAATTGGGAACCCAAAATGTGTCAGATGTTTTCATGTACATGATCTTATTTAATTTTCACATCACCGTGAAGTTCGCATTTATGCCACCATTTTACAAATGAGGAAACGGAGGCTGAGAGATGTTTGGCAACTTGTCCAAGATCATATGAAAATGAAGCTTAAGTCAGAGAATCTGACTCTAAATCCCACACTTTTCCCATTTTACAGTGCTCACTGGTGTTTCAATTTAGCCAGCCTCAGGCTGTGCTTATTTCCAAAAATAATTTGGAGATCACTAGTCTATTATTGACACTGATGCTATGTCAGACACAGCTAATGCACTTACGTCTGCATCTTCCTTTTTGTTTGTAAAGAAAAGCATCAAAATTGTGCTACGAACTCACACATCTCCATGAAGACCACATGCATGCACACCCACAAGTCAGTTAACAAGGTCTCACGTAGGATCGGCCGTAAGAAAGGGTATGAGAGAAGGAAAGACATTGCTTTACATTTTTAAAGTCTGATTTCTTTACAAGATTTTTTTTTAAGTGGAAGAGCTATGCTTTCTTTTTCAAATGAATTCTTATACAGAATGCCAAAATACAACACAGATAACAGCTGCCTGTTGAAAGCCATAGATAAAAATTCAGATTTCTGCTTTTTCTATACTCCCAAAATTTCCCCACCCCATCACATTCTCTGGGATACCAGGACTTGAAAGAACATGTATTGACAGCTCCCTGAACTACTGAAATTAACAGGAGGTCAGAGGTCATGGATTTGGATTCAAGAGGTGGCTCTTCCTCTTTCATTGATCTTAAAGCAAGTTTCTTCATATTGCTGAACCTCAATTTCCACACTTTAAAAATGTGTATCATAGTGCTTGTCATATGGGCCTGTTGAGAGATTTAAGTAGATAAGGGCCCAGAATAATGGGTTGAAGCTAGCAAGCCTCTACCCTTCCTTCCTCATTCTTAGTTCTTCAGAGTCCCTCATAGCACTGTCGAGATTATATGCAGGCCACCTGTGACTAAAACTTTCACTGCTCGACCAATACACTAACTCAAGGTGTAGCTAATCCTGTCCTTTGGTTCACAAATGCAGCTATCTGCATTGACATTTGGATTCTCCAAGCACTTACTCGAAAAGCTACTTCACTTTTAGATTGCTTCATCTCCCTGTGACCTCAAGCACTCAGGACTGGAAATTAAGTAGAGGTGACATTGACATACTAGAAGTTTCAAGGCGTTTCTAACAGATGTGGTGCAGAAGGGTCCAGGGTGAGGAAAAGACACAAGGTCCACCTCACTGTTATCGTTTTCAGCAAAAAATCCCATCCACTAATGTGGGAGGACAGCTGTTAAAATGAAGAGGGATAAAGGACAGAGGAAGATTAAATATTTTCTTAAAAAATTATTAATGGCAAAATTTAAAAATCATATACCAAAGAAATAGGGAACTGGATGGACTGGTAGACTGTAAAATGATGATAATTTAATCGTCTTTTATATGGGATGGGTTAATAATTA
>NW_012144967.1:9384391-9392191 GCF_000956105.1 Propithecus coquereli
CCTCCCCTGGCCTCTGGCAGCCACTGATCTGCGTTCTGTGTCCATATATTTACCTGTTCTGGGTATTTAATGTAAACGGAATCATCTAACATATGGCCTTTTTGCCTAGCTTTTTTCACTTAGCATACTGTTTTCAAGGTTCATCCACACTGAGCATGTATTAATGCTTCATTCCTTCTTATGGCCGAATAATATTCCACTGTATGGATACAACACATTTTGTGTGTCCATTCAGCAGTTGATGAAGATTTGGGCTATTTTTACCTTTTTGATTATCATGAATGGCTCTCCTATGGACATATGTGTACGTGTATTTGTTTGAGTACCTTTTTTTCGTTTTTGCTATATGCCTAGGAGTGGAATTGCTGGGTTATAGGTAATTCCATGATTAGCTTTTTGAGAAACGACAAAACTCTTCTACAGTAACTGCACCATTTAATATTCCCACCAGCGATGTAAGAGGGTTCTAATGATTTTTCCACGTCCCTGCCAACACTAGTTATAGTCCTCTTTTTAATTTTTTATTACAGTCATTTTAGTCTGTGTGAAGTGATATCTCCTTGTGGCTTTGATATCCATTCCCCTAATGACTAATGATGTTGAGCATTTTTCATGGGCTTATTGGCCACTTGCATATCTTTTTTGGAGAAAGCCCAATTCCCTTGCCCATTTTTTAATTGGGATTGTTTGTCTTTTTGTCGTTGATCCTACCAAACTTTTAAAATGTGTGTGCAGTATTTAATGGTGGACTCCACTTTTATTCCAATATAAAAAGCATCATTTCCATGAAAAAGAGGTAGACGTTGGGTAAAAGAAAAAAAAGTTCTCTCTATTAGGAAAATATATAAGGCAAAATTCTCTGAGGAGCCCTGGGGCAAGTTTCCCGTGACATTGCAGAATAATAACTCTGAACCCCAAACTCATCACTTTTACCTAATATTTTTCTTTCCCTAGATGGAAAGTCGTTATACACAGCTGTTGGGGAGAGGTGAGTGGAGGAGGGGAAATGAACACCTGGGATTGGTGATTTCGGTTGGGGTCTGTCCTCTCTCAGCAGCATGACTGAAAGCCCAAGGGTTCCCTCTATGTGAGTAGTATATCCTCTTACCCATGTGAAATGAACTCTGTCACCAGATTTTAAAATAAATTCCCAAAGAAAGGGCGACCAACCATCCCAGTTTGATTGTGACGATTCCAGTTTTGCACTGAAAATCTTGTGTCCTGAGAAACTCCTCTGTGGGATGTGAAAAGCCTTGGTTTTTAATGATAGGTATTGGAAGTTTGGAGTAAAGTACAAAACTCATATGGTAACCCCCAAAGTAAGGGCTGAAAGCTAGGTCGTGTTTAGTATCAAATGGATAGGGTGTAGACAGATAAATGGATGCTTTCTGTGGTTGCCATCATGCCCTCTGATCGCTGATGTTGGCAACATGATTTGTGGTTCCCAGTAATGGACTATCCATCGTTGCACCGCTCCGAGTGATACAATTTAAGTGCACAACTTAAGTGCATGATCATGGTGAACATTAGCAGTCTATGTTTGTTCGTTTAATTTAAACATTGTGCATATTGTGACCAGGTTTTCTAAGAGTTCAGATAACAAAAATGAGAATGATCGCAATACCGGCGCCAGCCTCACTGGACATGAAGGCTACATGGCTGGGTAATGTTAGTGACAGGTGGAAGGACGCACACAACGGGTGTAAGGAGGGGAATAACAAAAGCCAAGTGTACTGCACAGTATGCAGAGAAGAATCTGGGGTCGGGAATGCCAGAGAAGCAGATGTGAAGGCACATGTGGAGACTGAATCTCACAAGTCTGGGATGAGACAGGCAAGTACTTCTAAGATAACTTAAAATTTTTTCATCTCCCCAAAATATCAATGCTCAGTTGAACACGGTGGCTGCTGAATTGGCTTGGGCACGGGGCATGAGTGAACACACATTGGTCATAGCGTTTCTGTGACGTTCTGTGACACTGAGTAAAGTTACATTTCCTGATTCAGAGGTTGCAATGAAAATACCCTGTGCTTGAATAAAAGGGGAAATGGTTTTTTTTTTTTAATGTACCAAATGTTTTATAATACATATTAATTGAATTGTCACATTTTTAAAAACCAGAATCTTAAATGAGTACATTTATGAGTATATGAAATGCCTTTGAATGTCACAACATACATTTATTTATTTATTTGTCTTTGTGAATCGCACCGGTTTTGTTTTGCTTTTTACTACCAATTGGTAGTTCTTTCTTTTTTAAAAATATTTTATTTTCAAAATATTAAGGGGGTGCAAGTGTTTTTGTTACATGGATGGATTGTATAATGCGGAAGTTAGGACTTTTAGTGTGCTGGTCCCTGGAATAGTATACATTGTACGCAATAGGTAAGCTTTTTCCCTCACTCCTCTCCCAGCCTCCCCCTTCTCAGTATCCAATGTCCTACTTAATGACTGTGTGTGCTAATTGTTTAGCTCCTACTTACTAGTGAGAACTGCTGAAAAAGGGTGAGATTTGCTTTTCTGTGGTATTGAGGCTTTCCTAATGAAAGTTATTGATCACTTTTAAGTTTCCTTAAAACATGCAGAAGCAATTAATAGTATTTTTGACTTTATAAAATTGAAAGGAGGTAACTTCTTAGACATGTGCCTTACAAGATGGTATATCTTGATATGTTGTTGCTGGCCTTAGAAAAGATTTTGAAACTTTGGCCTCCTGTGAAATATTTTCAAAGTATGAGACAAGAAGAATCTCCCTGTCTAATTTGGAAATACATCGAGGTTGAGAACGGGAAAAGGATTACTGTAAAACAGGGATATACATGGTGTTTCTCCAAAGCTGTTTGGTGATCTTTGAAGAGACATTACGGATCCGAGGAAAGGAGACTGTAGTTGAATCGTTCTAGGTTGTGATAAACACTTTTATGGAACAAAAAAAGACTCAACTTTTGGAAATAAGACTGCTTCAGTCAAAAGATGTCAATAGAAAAGGACAGCCAAATGAAACAAGATTTTCTCAGTTTATTTACTAAAACTGTAACTTATTTGGAATGCAATTTTGATTTCACACATTCACATTACTTCTGTGCTTTACAACCATTTTCCCTGAGATAGGTTTAATGTTGGAGTGTTTTAAAACAATGGCCATTTTAGACACAGTAAACTTTTGTACAAATTTAAAGATGCAAAGGACCCAATGGACAGGCAGCCAGCTGGTCTACCATAATAAGCCTGTAGATGCAAAGTGGTTGAGCATTTTTGGAAATTAATTCCTGCATGTCCAAAAACTTGCTGTTGCAAGTAAGTAAAATATTAAGTATTCTATGCTCAAATACTTTTGTGGAGAGAACAGACATCACCTTGACATCACCAGACTGACACCAGGAACCAGGGTAATGTGGGCTTGGTGAGCTGCAAGACAAAGTGATTTTACATTTGACCATATTCAGTTTTGCCACTACATAAAAGAAAAAAAGGTTGCCTTAAGGGGGCAGACATTTCAGAGAAATATCATTAGAGAAGTAAATAGAAAGATTAAGATCATCCTACTGTGTCATGAAACTGAAAGAATCTTGTTATTACATACAGATAATATGTTTAATTAGTCCTATTACACTTATGTTATCTTTTTAAAAAGTCTTATGTATCTTAAAAACACATATTAATATAGCACAATGCATATATAGTATAACTCTTTAACATACAATAGTTTTAAAAGATTTAAATTATTATTAAAGAGCTTTATTAAAGAGCGGAAAGATAAATTATAAAAATATCATTACATTATTTGTTTAGACTATTACTGCTAATTATTACTTTTAGTCTTATTTTTTGTTTAAATATTAGCATTTATATAACAGAAAAGTAAATAATAAGGAATAATATATCATTTCCCATAAACATCTGTTCTTCATATTTTTATTTAAAGTAACAACTTATGTGTATAATTTTTTTTATTTCAGAGTATTACGGGGGTACAAATGCTTTGGTTACATAAATTGCCTTTACACCACCCACCAAGCATGCCCATCCTATAGACAGCATGCACCTCATCTGTTAGGTGTGGATTTACCCAACCCCTCCCCACCCGGTCACCTGCCCAACACCCTATGAATGTTACTATCATATGTGCACACTAGTGTTGATCAATTAGCTCCAATTTAATGGTGAGTGCATGTGGTATTTGTCCATCTGTATGATCCTTCACTTAGAAGAATGGGCTCCAGCTCCATCCAGGATAATACACTAGGTAGTCCATCATTTTTTATGCCTGAGTAGTACTCCACGGTATACTATATACCACATTTTATTAATCCACTAATGTATTGATGGGCAGTTGGGTCATTTCCACACCTTTGCAATTGTGAATTGTGCTGCTATAAACATTCAAGTGCAAATATCTTTTTTATAGAGTATCGTTTTTCCTTTGGTTAGATAGATACCCAGTAGTAGGACTGCTGGATCAAATGGTAGTTCTACTTTTAGTTCTTTGAGGCATCTCCATACTACTTTCCATAGAGGTTGTACTAATTTGCAGTCCCACCAGCAGTGTATGAGTGTTCCTATCTCTCCACATCCACATCAACATTTGTTGTTTTGGGACTTTTTGATAAAAGCCATCCTCACTGGAGTTAAGTGATATCTCATTGTGGTTTTGATTTGCATTTCCCTGGTGATTAGAGATGTTGAGCATTTTTCATCTGTTGGCCATTAGTCTATCTTCATTTGAAAAGTTTCTGTTCATGTCCTTTGCCCACTTTTTTGTGTATATTTTTTGTTTGTTTGGTATCGCTGTGTCTTCAGTTGACTTTCTAAAACGTTGGAATTCTACCTAGGTAAGCGCAGCACGACCAGCTCCAGGCCAACCTGGGCTCCCTCCTCCCCTCCTACAGGCTGTGTAAAAGCAGATATAACTTACTCAGGCTGTGTAAAAACAGGTATAACTTATGATACCCACATACCTCCAACCGAACATCTGAGGGGGTGCTTATCAGGTATCAAATCACGTGGGAATTGACTAATGGATAATTCAACCACATTTATGTAGAAGGAATAAAATACATAGAAAGAACTGTCCTAGTTAATATAGAAAGTAACAATGTGGAGGGAAAACTCTCTAAAAGATCTAAATAAGCAGGCATACAAAAGACAGATGAAGAATTTAAGCTGCGGAAAATATTACCCAAGAAACGAATAAAAATTTCCGACAACTGCTTTGTAGTGTAGAAGACTTTAATGAGATCATGAATTCAGTGACTCAAGAGACCAAAAATAAGATGCTAAAACAACAGAATGAGCTGAAAAGGAAGATAATTGAAGAAGAAGAAAAAAATGAGAACACAAATTCTGCTTTTAAATGAAATTAACAGCATAGAACAGAATAGACACAACAGAAAAGATAATTCATGACTTAGAGCAAAGGCTTGTAATGATAACCTTGAATGCAGAAAAAAATAGTCAGAAATCAATGCAACTGGAATGATAATAACTGATAAGAAGGCCAGAGATTATGTTATTTAAGAATAATCGATCTTTCTTAACCAGAAAGTGAAAGAAATGTAACAGTTGTGAATTACAGAAAACCCTCACATAGTGGCCTCAGAAATACTGGGCCAAGCATCCTGGGATTAGCAGCATAGCAAACCTGTACCATCAGGGATCAGGCTTTTTCTATTAAGACCGTCTTCCTCCACTATCCTCAGCATGTAGTTACTATGCCTTCATGTGCTTCTTCCATATTCCAGATAGAAATATGTATACGTTTATATGCAAATCTAGTAGGGCTAGAAAACAGTCTCTATTTTAAAGTTCACTTTGCCTGTCTCTGCTGTAAACTTCTCCATGTTACCTTTTTTTTTTTTTTTTTTTGAGACAGAGTCTCGCTTTGTTGCCCTGGCTAGAGTGAGTGCCGTGGCGTCAGCCTAGCTCACAGCAACGTCAAACTCCTGGGCTCAAGCGATCCTCCTGCCTCAGCCTCCCGAGTAGCTGGGACTACAGGCATGCGCCACCATGCCTGGCTAATTTTTTCTATATATATTTTTTTAGTTGTCCAGATCATTTCTTTCTATTTTTTGGTAGAGACGGGGTCTCGCTCTTGCTCAGGCTAGTTCATATATATTGGGAAACCATACCTCCATTATTACCTACTATTGGGGGAGTAATTTATTTTATTTATAATAAAATGTAAATATTATTCTATTTACATTTTGTAAATTGCTTTCTACTAATGAGAGTTTGTCTTTTTATATCTCATTGGCCAGAAATGTGTCAAGTGGCCACACCTAAATTCAAGGGAGTCTAGAAAGGTATTCTAGTTTTTCATTCTTCACAGTTGAGGAAGGCAAGATAAAGAGGTTATTGACGGCTTTTGGGAGGTCAATCCAGGGCCATCTACCGAAACAAGAAGTTCATAGGCATTGTTTAAATTTGATAAGTCAAGAAGTAGTAATATCAGCATATTATTTATAAGGGTAGAAATAAACACTAGAATAAATAGCAAATTTGTTGGGGGGCAAGACTTGAATATATACAGAAGTATGGCATTAATTGCTATTTTCCACGGAAGTTTAAATTTTATCTGAATTTATAACCATGCACTTGTATTTCCATCGTTCAAAAATGCAAATATATTTTGGAAAATATAGAAAAAAAGGAAATAGACAAAATTATTAACTGACTTCCCTGTTCAATTTCTTGTCCCTCATCCCAACAAAAGAAAAAACACAAACAAAAATCAAGCAGAAAGAATGTTTCTGTAAGTAAAATTCTAACTGAATACATTGTTAGGATTTAATTATGTGCATTTAAAATTCAAGATAACCACTAGAACATATTAAAAAAACATTACTTTTAAATCTAGAGTGAAAAAATGAAGCAAAGAAATTTTAATCATCAAAAGGCAGGGAAGAAAATAAAAAACACTCGAAAGAATGCACCGCAGGTGAAAAACACAAGAGATAGCTGACGGTCAAACACATCACAACAAACATGAATAGGTTAAACTTGACAATGATAACAGATTATTTTTAAAGCCAGCTATATAATATTTACAGGTGACATTCTGAAAACAAAATGACACCAGAAACTGGGAAATAAAGACATGGAACAAACAGGTGGATCAAGGAAACGCTAATGATAGCGGTAACAGCAACAGCATCAACAGCAGCCACAGAACAATAGACCGCAGCGATATTCATATCAGACACAACAGCAATCAAAGCAAAAGCATTAAAGGGACAAAGGAATAATTTACACTGAAAATAAGAATACATCAAGAAAATATAATTATTAATTTTTCTGCACCTTACAATATAGCTGCAAAGCACATAAGGTGAATATGTGGATATTGATTGCATTCCCACTCACCACAAATAATCAATTAGAAAATAATATGGGAAAAGGAGATTTTACTTCAAATTGTAAAACACCTGACCTGGTAGCCACCTCTGCAATAAAGATGTACCTGTCACAGGAATGAGTGGGCATCATCTTTGGTCCAGGTTGGCCTCACCTTTGCACAGTGCTTCTAGGGAATGTTTCAGTGTTTGTTCATGCAATTCTTCTTTTCCTCTGATCCCAGTGGGACCAATCTTCTTCTAGATTTATTAATATATTCAATCCACTTATACACAAATCTTTTAGGGCTAGAAAACATCTCTTTTATAAAGATCACTGCCTGTCTCTGCTGTAAGCTTTTCTGTTAATTTTAAAGCTTATAAAATGTTGAGAAATCTTACCTCCATTATACCTAAGATTAGGGAAGTAATTTATTTTATTTATAATAAAATGTAAATATTGTGAATT
>NW_012144967.1:9393047-9457965 GCF_000956105.1 Propithecus coquereli
GATTTATTAGAAAATATGATCATACCAGCTACCCCAGATGGGAATACTTTCCCTAGCTCTATTCAGAGATGTCACTGAAAGGAAGGTGAATTTGTTCTTTGTTATTACTCAGCTTCCCCAAAGCATTCTTCTTCCAAGAGAGAAAAGAACCAGATGAATCTAATGGAGTTAGGGTAGAGGCACAAAAATGAAGGCCAAAGAATACGATTATAGAAATGGTAGAGTGTGGTCTCTTGGGTTAGGAATTTTTCATTTCACTGTAGATTGAAATGATGTAGTAGAACCCATTTAGCTATTTTTCCAAACTAAAAGGTGGCAAACTGAAGCTGTCACTCTGGAACACAATGTGTCTTTTTCTGACCTTGACTGTGTGGTCCACTGGAGTTGGAACCACCTATTCATTCTGAGTAGCTTTTGCTTAATGCCAAGCTTGGGGTGCTTGAGGCTTACTCGCAGGCATGGAGTTGGGGACTGGATTTGTGAGTCTCTCAGTCAGGGCTCTGGAAATCCTTGACAACTTGAAGTGGTTGGATGCTGGAATAAGAGATCATGTTTTAAAACGCAGTGAAAACCAGTGTGGAGAGGTGGGTATCTGAAGATATCTCTCAAGGTTTCCCCTGGTGTAAGTCACTCCTTCAGCCAAATTGTCAGGCTATTCAGAACCTTTTAATTTTGGAATATTTTCTATGTTTATTCTAACCATACTCAACAGTCATAAACACAAAAGCTATGTGTATTAACAATCACACTAATGGGAAGTGACAGACCCTCTCTGGCCGGCCCATCAGGCCCAGGGAGGGGCGTAGCAGAAAGTCACCAGCATCCACCTCCAAATCCTCTGTCCGAACAAGACCACCAGGTGCGAGGTAGAGTCGTTGTGGAGCAACACGTTCTCCTGTGAGGAATTCTGTCCTGATACTGGCTCTCGACTTCACATTTTTTATTTCTTCCTTTTACTCCTACTCACATCCTATTGGAACAATTCGTTTTGTTCTTATCCTGTTCTGGGGTTTGCTTCTGAGTGCAAACCAGAAGTACATCTGCACTTTCTCAGAGAACTCATCGTTTGGCTGGGTCGCTTCATAATTAGATTTTTGAAAAACTTCTCATATATCAATTATTCCACTGCCTTAATCATCGTCCTCAGTATTCTCCATTATCCTACTCATTTGTCAAACTGTCTGGGTCCATGCTTCACAAAGAAAGAGTGACAGGTACTAATAGGGTGCAATGTCTACATTAATGGCTGCAGTCTTGGAATCTTTTCTCCCACATTTTTCCTTTTGCTCCCCACTTGCCCTGCTAGATCAGATTAATAGCATTGTCTTCAGTGTCTGAGCCAGAGGTCTGTTCAATGTACTGTACTTTAGGATTTCCATGATGATGATTTTAGAATTAGAGCATTCTGGAAATCCATGCTCTCTCTGTTTGTGTCCCTGTGTACTGGAAGAACTAACTTCCTGAAGCACTAACTAGTTCTATAGCTAATTAACCTACGATAATCTTGGGGATACACAGCAGACAAGGTGAATCATGGAAGGAATTCCTGGTCCTGTGTTGGGGAGTTGGGCTGAGGGGAAGATGGGCCAGTACTCGGGCACGGAACCGTTAGCTCTCCTTTCCAGTGAGAGTGGCAGAGCCCTAAAATTTACGCTATGGTGATTTAATCATGGTCCCAACCCCATCAAACTGGACATGAAAGGAACAAGCTAGCAAGATCTTAGGCAAAAGACATATATAAGGAAAGTTACATATTTCTACAGTTTGTCATTTAGTTCTTCTTGTAGAACCTGATACAAATATTCTGTCTTTGACCTGTTCTCTTCCACTTGTAGGCACTATTTTATGCTGGGTATAAATTTATTCTTTTATTACAGTCACTAAGCATGAGTGATTTACTTCTTCAACTGATCTATGAGGGTTTTTAAACACCTCATTCACTCATATATTCATTCTTTCATTATACATTTGCTGAGAGCTTACTATAGGCTGAGTACCATGTGGGTATGTAGAAATAGATGTGGTCTCTGTCTTTACGGGTTTTATAGATTAATAGGAAAGACAGATGTTAATCATAACATCCACAAATACTTGTAAAATCACAGTGGTAACAACTGCCAGTTGAAGGGTACCTAGGTGAAGGGGATGTGTGTAGGGTGTTTGGAGCTCTCGTTGGTTGAATTTGCTTGTCATCCTGGACCAACTTAGACACACAGGTACAAATGTGCCCTTTGCTGCGACTGCTCTGAAGGCGAGGTCATGGAGTAGTGTCTATTTTTCACAGGGTTTGGTAGTTTTATTTGCACTTAATACCATTTAACATTATTTAGTTCATCACACTCAGGAAATGAAAAACCCCCAAACTTAATTCCCTACCAAAATAATGGCTAGAAAATTTTTAAATATTATGTATGTGTTACACTTTCTTGAAAGCCTGCAAATCATCTGTCTTGCTGGGATCCCAGGTCTTCAGATTAAGGTGAAATTTGACCCCAAATCTGATGGGAAGTCCAGCATCCCTTTACTCTCAATGTTCACCAATAAATGCTACCTGGCAAGTTTTCCTGAAAACTTGGGGCAAAAGGTTGTTGTGATGGTGACTAAACTGTATGATGGTATAGCCAAAAAAGCTAATATTGGCTAGTCAAGATTTCAAAAGTCCCTCAGCATTTCTGCCCTTAGGGAATTTTTGCTGTTTTTCCTTCAACTCTGGTTCAGCCATTTGCTCATATTTCTAAGTCTATCCCAGTTATGCCTTGGGGGTGTCTTTCAGCAACTGTCCTCTTTTGTTAAGGATAATAAGACTTACTGAAGAGAAAATAAAAGGAATCCTTGATCAAATAAATTTGGGGAGCTCTATTCAAATATCATAAGGTGTTTTTCAAACCATAGGATGTCTTAGATTTTTTAACACATGAATATATGTTGCGATTTTTTTTTTTTTTTTTTTTGGAGACACAGTCTTACTCTGTTGCCCAGGCTAGAGTACCGTGGCATCAGCCTAGCTCACAGCAACCTCAAACTCCTGGGCTCAAGTGATGCTCCTGCCTGAGCTTCACCAGTAGCTGGGACTACAGGTGTGCACCACCATGCCCGGCTAATTTTTCTATTTTTTGTAGAGATGGGTCTCATTCTTGCTCAGGCTGGTCTTGAACTCCTGACTTCAAGTGACCCTCCCACCTCAGCCTCCCAGAATGCTAGGATTTCAGGCATGAGCTACCATGCCTGGCCTATGTTGCAAATTTTTAAAAGAGTGATTTTAAAAAGTCTTTAAAAAGATCTATTTTAAATATTTCTGAGAAATTGTATCCTTTATGATGACTTTGGCTGTAAATAGCATATGCTCTGACCTACATGATTTGAGCAACAAGAGACCTTACTGTCTCACGTAACTGAGCGCAGATGTGGGATAGACCTCAGGGTTGGATGATGCAGTGGCTCCAGGATGGCATCAAGGGCCCAGGCGTTTCCACCTTTGTCCCTGCCACACGCAGCGTTGACTTCATCCTAAGGTTAGTGGCAGGATGGCTGCAGTAGGTCTAAGCCCCAGCTCTGCATGGCAGTGTGCTTAAGAAGAGGAGTGATCATTTGTTCCTAGAGCTCTTTCTTAGGTGAGAAGAGATTTGTTCCAGAATCCCTCAATAGACAGTCTCTCATACATCTTTGGCCAGAATTGGGTATTAGCCTTATCCCTAAATTAATCAACAGCAAGGAGAATGGATGAGCTCTCCTTTAAGCACCTGGATACACATGGACTGGGTAGATACCAGCAAAAAATTGAGTTTCTGTTTAGAAGGAGTTACGTGGAATTAAGTGCTGGGCAGGCTGATCATAATGTTTGCTAAAGAAACACGTTGCTGTGGACTGAGTTGGTCCCTCCAAAATACACATGTTGAAGCCCTATCCCCCAGTGTTAGTTGGAAATAGGGTCTTTAGGAGGTAATTAAGGTTAAATGAAATCATAAGGATGGGATCTTGTAAGACTGATGGTCTTAGAAGAATAGGAAGAGGTCTCTCTCTTTCTCTCCCTCCACCCCCAGGCTGAGGAAAGAACAGGATAGAACAGCAGGGCTATTTGGCTAAAAATATTAGCTATTCTCTAACGAGAGGGAGAAATGACCTCAAAGATGATTCAGAGATTATCAGGACTGCTGCTCACCCTACAGCCTCAGAGTACACCAGCCCGGGGCAAGGCTGCCTCCACCTTGGGTTCAAAGTGTGCAGTCATACAGTCATTGCCCTGATTTCAACAGGCCAGGCCACCTCCTGAGCCTTGGGGGCAGGACCCCTACCTGGCAGAGCCGTGGGGGTGGCAGAGCATCGAGCCTTAATATCTAATGGAATTTGCTTTGCTAGGTTTGGGACATGTTTGGGACTTGTCACCCCTTTCTTCTTTCTGATTTCTCCCTTCTGGAATGGGAATGTCTGTCTTATACCTGTCCTACCATTGTATTTTGAAAGCACATAAGTTGTCTGGTCTCATGGATTCATAGTTGGAGAGGAATTTTTGCCTCAGAATGAATTGTATTCTGAGTCTCAGCCATACCTGATTTAGACAATATTTAGATGAGACTTTGGACTTTAGATTTTAGTGCTGCTGCTAAAATGAGTTAAGGCTTTATGGATATATTTTGCATGAGAGAAGGACATGAATTTTGGGGAGCCGGGGGCAGAATGCTATGGACTGAATCGTGTCCACCTAAAAATCTTATGTTGATGCCCTAACCCTCAATGTGATTGTATTAGGAGATAAGGTCTTTAGGAGGTAGTTAAGCTTAAATGAGGTCATAAGGGTGAGATCTTAATCACACAGGACTGGTGGCCTTTCTGTATGTGTGGACTGAAGGAAGGCCATGTAAGAACATAGCGAGAGGATGGCATCTGCCAACCAGGGAAGGAGCCCTCAACAGAAACTAACCCTGCCAGACCCTGCTCTGGGACTTCTGGCCTCCAGAACTGTGATAAAATAAATTCCTATTGCTTAATCCACCCAGTCTTGATATTTTATTATGGTTACCAGAGCACACTAATACCTACATCAATGTGAGAAGACATTAAAATAATATAGAAGTTTCTAGAAAAAAAGATGAAATTGTTCCTGCCAATTCTAGCCCTGGAGATTGCTGCTCAAAACAATTTGTGGTGTACCTTCCTAGTCTTTTTAATACTCACCAAATGCATGCACATATTTTTATGTGTGTATATATATATTTATCATTGTATGCCCATACTTTTTTGTTTACTTTTTACTTTTTAACATTGTTATTTTATTTATTGTGATGGAAGTTGTTTATTTCCATTCAACAAAACATATAGCCCTACCTCATTCTTTATAAAAGTTGCATAGATACACTGTGCAGATGTATTATAATTTCTTCAATCCTTTCAGTATGAGAGAACTTGTGTGAAGTGGTTCCTACACTTACCTGAACATGGGATGTCTTGGTTTGGTATTCAGCAGAACACGCTTTTGAACCTGCTGATCTAGAACTACAGGTTCTCTGTGTCTGTTGCCTTAAAAGAAGACTTTGAGTTCTGGAGACCTTTGACTATTTGGTCATGGCAGAATATAGTTGGTTGATAGTTCTCAAAAGACATGTTAACATAGGACACTAATTAATAGCCATGCACTCCCTAGTTATCATCTGGTCCCTGTGCATCAAAAATGCTAACTTTCCATTTTTTAGGAGACCAAGTTCTTTGTTCTTTCATTCATGAAAGAACTGTGCTGCTATGGAAATTGTGACATTACTCATCAGCTGACTTATTTCATCTTGGATGAACTCTCCTAGCTACGTGGCTTGAATAGAGTAAATCTGACTAATGAACTTACCGGCAGGATTTTGGCAACATAAAAGGTTCTGGCCTCCCTAGAAAAGTTTGTAAAATTTGCCTAGTGTTTACAAGAAAAATTATTTCTTGTAATTTATATTATTTGAATCTAATTTTATTTATCAACAGATACTCTGCAAATGTACAAAACCCACCCTAGTAAAGCTATTTAATCTTTATACCCATTTAATCCTATTAATGGGGTGGCTAAAATAAACATGGGTGATTCTAACATGCCTGGGCATTTACACAACTGTTTGTAAGAGCCAAGATACTGTTGTGTTTATTGTTGGGGATTGGATTGATTTCCAACAGAAAGATTATTCTGTAAATCCAATTTCCATTCAAGTGCTCTTAATTGTTATACACATATCTCAGTTTGTTACTCAGTTGTTTGAAGGCCCAGATGCTGTGTTTTAGAATATTTTTCAATTTAATTTTTAAAAAGTAAAACAATTTGATTTTTTACTTTTTCATTTTTAAAGGTTCATTTTGGCCTGGATTTATTTTAGGTGACAACACATATATATAGAGGAAAAGAAAAAGAGCTACCATCATTAAATTGATGGATCAGAGATTTAAATTTTTTTAATGAACTTCCTCCCCTGATTTCAAAAAATTACAAGCAAAAAATCCTTTGCCACTCCACTTAATGTTTAGCACCTCATTTATGTCATCAACGGTATCTTCAGTGACTTAAAATTATCACAGATTTTGGACACCAGAGGCTGAGATATTTCCCGCGCTTCATTGATTAAATGTTATTTTACAGAACTTGTTAGTTTCATTATATTATTTTTCTGGAGTAACAGACACCAATTTTTTCTTTTGCTCCCATGAAGGTGTTGCCTCAAAGAATTATGGATTCTTTAAATTGGAAAAATAATGGCCTTCTTCTTCAAGCTCTCATCCACTTTCACATATTAAAAGTATAAGACATATAATAATAGCATAATAAGTATAATTGTACTAATAGTAGCAATCATAAGTTTATTAAAGTATATATTCAATGATATAACATGCATAAATACTTGTATAACATAAAAATTTATATCTATTTTTACCATCATACTCTGCTTGGTTAATATACATTTAAAAATATACAGGAATAGTCCAGGCTACCATATCCCAGACCTACTGTAGCCTTGTCTATGGGTCAGTCAAGACCCAGGAAAGATAACTGAGAATTCTATGTAGGATATTATGACATATTTTGAATTTTCTCCCCTCTTCTCCGTCTCTGCACCCTCATGTAGAGAAAGAAGTTTCCTGTGTTCTCCAGAAAAAGCCTGGAACAACCTGTTCTCCAGGAACAATCCAGGAAGGCAAGCTTGGGTAGGATGTTGATTAAGGATGTCATTTGACTATCATCATTCTGGTCTTTTAATCTGGATATAAGTAACAAGCACGTACAGTGTCCTACAGCCTTGTCTGAGATATTGGACAGCAAAGTAGGAGCTGCCTTAAATGGAAAATGCCTTTTAGGAATCTTTTAGTCCACAGAGGTGATGTTATCACATAACACTGTGACTCATTGACAGATCCTTTCCCTCTCAACATGCAGTCCGTGCTGTCTTACTGAGAAAGCTGTGTCCAGAGATGGGTGAGAGCAGCCGGGATTCACTTCTACCCCCATGGTGTATATCGGATACCACCTCAGAAACCTGGTGGCTGGAGGGAGGAGAGGGAAGAACATTGGAATGGTGCAGCATTAGAGAGGATTGTTAACTAAAAAAAAAAAAAAATATTAACGAAGTTTATACTTTGGAAAAAGGAGAGCTTCGTTTCTCATAAAGGGTAGCAGCCTGTGGGGTGGCCATTCCAACAGGCTGGGAAGCAGAGCCCTGGCCAACAGCCAGGCACATGAGCTTCAAAGGACAGACAAAAGGGGTAAAGTTTTATACTGAGCAGGGCAGTCGAATATACATATTCAACAAGCTATAGGAGTCATGAATATTTATGAAGGGAAATCATGTGCATGTAATTGTGCTTTATCTCTCCCATCCCGCCATAGCTGGGAACTGAATTTTAACGTGTTTCTGGGGTCTCCTTGGCTGAAAGGGGTCCATTCAGTTAACAGGGGGCTTAGGATTTTATTTTTAGTTCACAGTATCAAGATTCTTATCTGAAAATTGAGAATGTGTCCAACTCTCCGGCCCCCTTGGGAACCAAGGACATCCCTTTCACTGCTAAAACTCAGTGATGTGGAGCTTCAGCAACTTTGAACCTGTTATATCAGCAACTTCAGTGGGCTGCGTGTGTTCAAAGGGGATAGAAGTTCCTTCTTTTCTAAGGGCCTTTATAGGCAATTCACACAAGGACAGGCAGGTCTGGGCACATACAGGAGGCAGGGGTGCTGGCAGACAAAGAAGGCCAATTTGAGTCCATCACTTTAACCCAATTAAGAAAGTTCAGCAAAGACTAAACCTTTGTTAGGCACAGGAGGAAGGGGCCCTGTCGTGTGATCCTATTTTCTCTCCTCTCCCTTTTTTTCTATTTTTTCTTTCTTAATTTCTTATAAGAAAGTCAATGTGCTGTAGAAATAGCACTATACTTGGAATCAGAAGACCTGGGTTTGGAATCAGAAGACCCACAATGAAAAAGTTAATTTCCTCCAAGTCTCAGTTCCTTCATAGTAAAATGAAAACAACCTCATTATCTGTTGTAAGACAGTAGAAATGAGTAAGTAAGGTCCTTGGCCTAGCACCTGCCACATTGCAAATACCCAGTGGATGCCACTGACTTCCAATCCACTGTCAAAACAGGGCAGAGAATTTTATTATGTTGGGGTAACATTTTATAACCCTTAAAATAGCAAAGGCACAATATTCTTATTTCCTACCATGCTTCTGAGGATCTAAGTAAAGAGCTGGCATGCCATACTGGAAAAACTGCCCTCCACCCTACACACTTGGAAATTGTAGAATTTTGATATGGATCAGATAAGATCCCCAGAGATTTATCACATGCAAAATCTTGGTGCTAAGGGCTGCAAGGGTTATCAGGGTACATCCCCGCCCTGCAGAAGCTTGAGATTGCATGAGGGGGCTGAGGCAAGTGGACACGTTACTGCTCAATAACCGCCATAGACGTATCCAAGATGCTTGGGGGAATTCAAACGTGGGGAGCTCACATCTCAATGTGAAGGTCAGGAAATGCTTCTAGTATAGATTTGTTTTTGTCACTCTAGGATCAACATACTCTCATGAGTCTGAGAGCTTGATAACAATTTAAAAAATGTTATGTCGTACTTTAAAGAGAGTCACAAATGCGCGATCTTACCAAAAGATACATAACAAAACTTCTCACTGATAACTTACAGCTGAAAATATTTTTGTAAGGCTTGTTTCTGAGGTCACTCTTTCAGAAACTGGCAACCTGAATATCGTTTTTCTTTGTAAGGTATTTGTGTACGTCTCAAGTATAAGAAACTGTGGCATTACAGAGGAGGGCAGATGGCTGGGTAGAATTTTGGCCCACAGACTTTCTGGGTTTCTGGTTGACAGACTGACCCCTACCTGGGCTTCGGCATTTTTGCTGCCCCAGCATAGGTATTTCTAGACTGTGTCTTCCTTTACTTCTGCTTACCCTGTCAATAGACTTCCTCTATATCTTGTCTTCCAAAACTGTGTTGAAATACTTCGTTAGCTGATGACCCCCTCCTCCCACTACCTCCACTGTAATTGGGTTACTCATTTTTGTATTTCCATTCTGAAATTAATGGAGTTTGGGAGGAATGGAAATGGATTCATGTTATTAGTTTACTTTGAGAAGTCCCTGTCTCTCATGCTACCCAATCATGCATTTGTTCTTCATTTATGCAAAGGCTGGCTTAGGATCCAATAGATTTGATGACTCAATAATTCAAAATGGAAAAGTAACAAAACTGTAAAAATGGAAGAAAAATTTCTTCATCTTGCACCCCTGGCAAGCCATTAGCCTTTTCATGGCACTCCTGGATGAAGACTGAGAGATGAGATGGGTGATGAGTCTGGGACGATGGTTAAGATCTCTATAGGGAGGGAGCCTGAAAAAAGCAGGTGGACTCTGCTTGTGGCTCTGGAGGCTTCACTAGGAAAAGCTCTGAGCTTGTTGGCCCACTTAGAGGAATCCTTATTCTCTGCTCCAGTTCTCAGGGGAGCCAAGCAACCTGCCCAGCACCTGGTTCTCCAACCAACTCAGAACCTTCATTGACCCCTTGCCTTCCTCACACCATCCCAACTCACCCTTGCTATTCTTTCATTTGCATTATTATTGTTTTAACAGACTTTATTTTTAGAGCAATTTTAAGCTCGCAGCAAAATTGAACAGAAGATACTTAGATTTCCCATAAACCCTCTGCCCTGACACATGCACAACTGCCCCCATTGTCAGCATCCCCTGCAAGAGTGGCACATTTGTTACCATTCATGAATCTACATCAGCACTTCATTATCACCCAAAGTCCATAGTTCATGTTAGGGGTCACTCTTGGTGTACAGTCCATGGATTTGGACAAATATTTGATGACATGATACTATAATGGTGGATTCAAACCATTATAGTATCATATAGAATAATTTCACTGCCCTCAAAATCCTCTGTGCTCCACCTGTTCATCCCTCCCCTTACTTCAACCTCTGACAACCACTGGTCTTTCTACTATCTCCACAGATTTGCCTTTTCCAAAATGTCATGTAGTTGGAATAATATGGTATGTAGCCTTTTTAGATTGGCTGCTTTCACTTAGCAGTATGCTATCCATACCTTTCCATGGCATGCTAGCTCATTTCCTTTTAGTGATGAATACTCTTCCATTGTCTGGATGTGCCAAAGTTTATTTATCCATTCACCACCTGAAGGAAATCCTAGTTGCTTCCAAGTTCTTGCAATTATGAATAAATCTGCTATAAACATCTGTGTGCAGGTTTTTGTGTAGACATAAGTTTCCAACTTATTTGGGTAAATACCAAGGAGCACGATTGCTGGATTGTACGGTAAAAGTTTGTTTAATTTTGTAAGAAACTGTCAAACTGTCTTCCAAAGTGGTCATTCCCATTTTGCACTGTCCCCCAGCAATGAATGAGAGTTCCTGTTGCTCCACATCCTCACCACCATTTGGTGTTGGTGGTGTTCTAGATTTTGAATACTCTAATAGGTATGCATTGGTAACTCATTGTTTTAATTTGCATTTCCCTGATGACATGTGATATAGAGCATCTTTCCATATGCTTGTCATCTGTATGTCTTCTTGATAAGGTATCTGTTAGGGTCTTTGGCTCATTTTTAATAAAGCTGTTTGTTTTCTTATTGTTGAGTTTTAAGAGTTTTCTGCTGGACCTTTCTTTTTTTTTTCTTAAAAAAATAAAGGCTCTTTCTTACAACACTTATTCTATGTGATTTCTAGAGGTAGTATGGGGTTAATATTGAGGTATACTTAAGTTTAGCAGAAGACTGTTGTAAGGTTTTTGGATGGGCAGCAGCAGAGAAAGAAAGAAAAGCAGAGTGAAAAGGGCAAGCAACGAGGCTTTATTGGGGGAGGCGGAAAGAAAGTGCTCCTGGGCAAAATTCACTGGTCCCCGAGAGAGGGGGCCAGACAAGTCACGCACCCGGAAGTGTTGAGTGGGCTTATAAAGGTTTTGGAGTTGGGGGATGGGGGTTTCTCTTTCGAGAGAACTTTTGGCGAGCAAAGTAGAGAGTTCTTTGTTACCGCCTTTAGGGCAGGACTCATGGGCTTCCTTTTTCTCTAGGGAGGGGAGGAGTGCCTGCCACCAGCCTTACAACTGTTGCAACCTATTCATTTATTAATTTATTTGCCCACCAAACATTTATTTAAAAATCAATACGTAGCAGGTACTACCGTAAGTGCTCAGACTTTAAAGATTATTATATAGTTGCTGTCCTCAAAGAGCTTCTAGCCTAATTTGCAATCAGATATATAAACAAATAATTTCTGTGTTACCGTAAAAATGCTATAATAAAGGAAATTAGAAAATGTGATGAGAACTCAAAGGAATGAGAACTTTATGGAGCCCGGAAACTTAGATAACGGGGGAGCAGAAATTTGAGCTGCATGTTGTAAGGTGGGTGGGTGGGAGATGAGCGGTTTGCCAGATGGAAAAAGACAAAGGAAAGACTTTCTAGAGAATGAGAGAACTTCCTGTTCAAACTTGTGGAGAAATGCAAGACCATAATGTGTTGATGGGAATTTCAGGTAGAACAGTGTGTCAGGAGTTTCCTGAGATATTATGGCCAATATTGGACTTCATTGGTAATAAGTCCCATCTTTTAAAGAAGTGGGATTGGCATTTTTTCCTCAAGTCTCCCCTACCATCTGAATTTTAATGTAGATCCTGATTTCTGAAAGAGCCACACACTCCAAGGATGCTGGGAATCGTAGGCATAAGTCTTGTCAATCAAGGAACGAGCACCAAATCATTGTAAGGCTTTGAGACAGACAAAAATGAGTAATTGTTCCTGCTGTTTGGAACCTCAGACCCTAGTGTGGAAAGGGTCCTCCAAAACTCAAGGGGGCTCTTTTTAGGTGATATATCTTAATTTTAGCTAAAAAAGAGGGATGTTTATGAAATTTTTGCTTGGAGTTCCAGCAATCGCAGAACTACTGAGGCATCATTGAGGATCTTGAGCATTTGAACTGAAAGAGAACTGGCTTAGGGTTACCCCTCGCTTCTTACTCAGAAAGTCCCTTGGCCAAGGCTGCTGAGCACCCACTGCCTAGGTCAGTGTTTTGAGGTGCGATTCCTAGAGCAGCAGCAGCAGCAGCAGCAGCACCTGGGAAGTTGTTAGAAGTACAATTTGTCAGGCCCCACCATAGACCTCCTGAGTCAGAAACCCTGGGGCCAGGGCCAGGAACTCTGTCTTTTAATAAGCCCCTCCAGGGATTCCGGCACAAAGTGCAGGCTCAAGTTTGAGAATCACTGGTCTCAGTTATTGCTGGTGAACTTTTCTGTTGCTATTTTATGTCCTGCCAAATGAGAAAGTGCTTTGTAGGTCTTTGCCACACTCTTTACCCTTTCCTAGAGATCTAAGCATTTTTTTTTTTAAAGAGGGATGACTAATTAATCATCAGATCCAATGACAACATTTTTTGGTATTGTTTTTGATTGTGGTAAAATGTACATAACATAATATTAGCCATTTTAACCCTTTTTAAGTGAACAATTCAGTGGCATTAATTACATTTACAATGTTGTAGAACCATCATCACTATCTATTTTCAAAACTTTTTCACTAAATTAAAACCACAATGAGATATCACTTATCCCCAGTGAGACTGGCCTTTATCAAAAAGTCCCAAAACAATAAATGTTGGCGTGGATGCGGAGAGATAGGAACACTCATGCACTGTTGGTGGGATTGCAAACTAGTGCAACCTCTGTGGAAAGCAATATGGAGATATCTTAAAGAGATACAAGTAGAAGTACCATTTTATCCAGCAATCCCATTACTGGGCATCTACCCAAAAGACCAAATGATACTGTATAAGAAAGACACCTGCACCCGAATGTTTATAGCAGCACAATTCACAATTGCAAAGATGTGGAAACAACCCAAGTGTCCATCAGTACATGGGTGGATTAATAAAATGTGGTATATGTATACCATGGAGTACTATTCAGCTTTAAGAAACAATGGTGATATAGCACCTCTTGTATACTCCTGGATAGAGCTGGAACGCATTCTACTAAGTGAGGTATCCCAAGAATGGAAAGACAAGCACCACATGTACTCACCATCAAATTGGTATTAACTGATCAACACATAAATGCACATATAAGACTAACATCTATTGGATGTTGGGCAGGGGGGAGGGGAGGGGGGAAGAGGGAGGAGGGGACGGGTATTTGCATACACAAAGAGTGCAATGCGCACCACCCGAAGGATGGACATATTTGAAACTCGGACTTGGGGTGGGGGGCAAGGGCAACATATGGAACCTAAACATCAAAAAAAAAATCTTTTTCACTATCCCAAACCAAACTCTGTAATCATTAAGCAATAACTTCCCATTTCCCTTCTCTGCAGCCCCTGGTAACCTTTAGCCTACTTTCTATCTCTATGCATTTGTCCATTGTAGGTAGCTCATGGAAGTGGAATGAATCAAGCAATATTTGTCTTTGTGTGAATGACAACCTTTTGAAGTTCTGGGTGCACTAGTGCTGGCAGGTATACTAAGCCTTGGTACCTTGCGTGGGGCCCTGTTACACCTCAATCAAACAGACCAAATAACAGTCAGGTTTGCCTTTGCTCTGCCCTTTAGCTGGAGCAAAATCAGATACATTTTTATTCATCCATTGAGTCAGAAAATGTCTGCTGGGTACCTGCACTGTGCTGTGCATTGAGATAGGATATCACATCTTTCCTTTTATGCTTCCAGATCTTTCAAGAGTGGATTGCAGCATATGTACATTTTACTTACAAACATTCAACTAAAAGTGTGGTATAGCAACTATTCTACCGTTATAGTCATCTAGCAAACATTTCATAAAATTCTATTTTGCATATATATGCTTAGTTACATACTTTACTCATTATATCTTCATATATACATATTACAGTATAGGATTATAGTATCACATCCATGTACATTATACTTTAGAAATAATTTATCAAAGTTCAAGGGTAACGTTTGCCTTAAGTGCTAACTTGAGAGAGTCAGACCTCGATGTAGAAAGAAACTCTCCTGTTTGTGAGAGCTTATTGCAATCCTGGTCTGTACCTTCCCCCAGACATTAGCTTTTTCCTTCCTGGTGTCAGGGGTTCCGAGAAGCTTCTGTCTGAGTCCTTGTCCAGTTGCTGTCGCCTGTGGATCTGGAAGTACTTCACAATCATTCTGTTTTGCACAGTCTCTGCTCATGACAAGCCAGGCGGGTGGGGTCCTCCTGGCCTCCATTGCAACACTGTGCTCCTGGTTCCTGTCCCAGGCAGTAGCCACCCTCTGTCACACTCCCTGCTGGGTGTTACTGACCAAACCAGTCTGAGGTCTGGGTTTCAATTTCTCTTATAAAAATTTCCTATGATTGATGATGGCTCCCATATCTGCCTTTGACAGTGTCTGGATGGAGTTGGGGGCAGGGGTTCTTTTTCTTTTTTTTCCAGAGACAAATGGACAAGATCCGTGCTGGGCACAGGATCTGGTTCAACCTTTGCACCATATGTTCACGGTTTTTCTTTCCTTTCACCATGCAGGAGCCATCTCGGTTTCCACTTTTGTTTTTTCCTTTCTTCCTTGAAAATGGTAATTAGCAAATCCATGTGTTATCAATTTTTGTCAGTCATCCAGGTGTGTGTGTGTGTGTGTGTGTGTGTGTGTGTGTGTGTGTGTGTGTGTGTGTGTGTGTGAGAGAGAGAGAGAGAGAGAGAGAGAGAGAGAGAGAGAGAGAGCGCGAGCGAGGAGAGAGAGATTTTATCTATCCTGCTATTCCCTCTCAAGCCAGGCAGGAGGCCGGGACTGTACCAGATGGTATTCTGGGCATCTGTGCTCTGTAGGCAACATGTCCAATCCCTTGCAAAGGTCCTCCTGCTTTACCCACCTGTTATTTGGCTAACTCCTTTTTTCCCCCACTTTCTGTTTTCTGCTCCCACGTCCCACTGCCTAGTGTGGCTCTAGGGTTAAATTCTAGATCCACCTTCTTCCTTCTTTCTGAAATCTCCCTACAGAAGCTCACTGGCCCCAGTGTTCAATGTCATGCTGGACAGCAGGGGTTAAGTACCTGATATTGGGGTCAGACACAGGTGATACCAATTCCTGCTCTGTCGCTTACTAACGTGGCTACTTCAGGCAGGTTAACTTACCTTTCTTAGTCTCTTCATCTGTAAAATGGAGATTGTCATGAGAAGTAACTGAGCTAATGTTACTTTTCATAGCAATCTGTCAAGAAATCCTGTTAGTTCCAAATTTAAAACATATCCATGTTATGTTGAGAAGATCACTCTAATTACACCCTGGAGAACAGTTTGAGGGGGGCGTAGAGTGGATAGGGTTGCATTAGTTCTGGGGCTATTACAGTAGTTAGATGAGAGATGACATTGGGTGATTTCTATTTATTTAGGTCTTTTTAAATACTTTTCCTACAGTGTTCTTTAGTTTTCAGTGTAAAAGCCTTGGATGTCTTTCGTTAAGTTTATTACCAGGAATTGTATTATTTTTGCGCTATGGAAAGTGGGATTTTAAAAAAAATTCACTTTTAAATTGTTCATTGCGAAAGTATAGGAATACAATTGAATTTTGAATATTGATCTTTTATCATTGCCACATTGCAAAGCCTATTTATTAGTTTTAATAGTATTTAGTGGATTCTTTAAGATTTTCTGTATTGAAGCATACTATCTACAAATAGAAATAGTTTTACTTCTTCTTTTCAATCTGTGTGCCATTTATTTATTCACTCACTCATTCATTCATTCCTAAATGCCCTGGCCATAACCTCCAATGCAATGTTGAACAAAGGTGGCAGAATATATGTCTCTATCTTGTTCCTGATCTTAGGGGAAAAGCATTCAGTCTTTCCTCATTATGTATCACATTAGCTATGGGTTTTTTGTAGGCCCCTGAATCAGGCTGAGGAAGTTCCCTTTTATGTCAGCTTGTTGAATGATTTTATAATGAAAGTGTGATAGATTTTATCAAATGCCTTTTCTGTGTCTATTTAGATGATCATGTGTTTTGTTAATCATTTATTCTATTGTTATGGTAAATGACTACATTGATTGAATTTCAGATGTCAAACCAACCCTGAATTCCTGGTCTAAATCCCACTTGGCCCTTGTCTTGCCTATAATCCTTTTTACTCGATACTGTGTGTGGCAACCACATGGCTTTCTACTGGTCTCTGGCTTCTACTCTTGTCTTCCCAGAGTCCTTTTTTTTTTTAAGTGAAGTAGCCAGAGAAATCTCCTAAAACATGCTAGATCATTGCTCAAAATCCTGCAGTGAATCCTCCTCTTAGAGTAAAGCCAAAGCCCTTGCAGTGCCTACCGGGCACTACATGAATGGTCCCCTGCTACCGATCACCCTCAGTTCCTGCTCTTCTCCTGCCACCCTCTTGGCTCCAGCAGGCTTGTCCAACTCGCTGTTCCTTGAACAGATCCAGCCTATTGTCACTTTAGAGTGTCTGCCCTGGCTGTGCCCTAAGCTCAGGACGTGCTTCCTCCTGACATCTGCGTGGCATCCTCCTCCCCTTCCTCTCATTCTCTTTCAGATGAAGCCCACCCCAGCCAACCTTTTAAAACTTGCAACCAATCCCTGTACAGCTGATCTCTTTGCCATGGTCTTATTTTTTCTTTTTTTCATAGCATTATCACATTTTAGAATGTTACTTTAGTGTACTTTTAAAAATGCTATTATCTATTAACCATTTCCTTCACCTAATGTTCCAGAATATTGAGAACATTCTTTGAATGCAAGGATTTTTGGTTTATCAATTCATCCTGGTACATAGTCAAGTAAATATTTGTTGGATCAATGAATAACATATATAAAGCTTAGACCAGTGCCTAGCTTTTGGAAGAGGTTCAGTAAATATTTGATGGTGTTCTGTGTTTAAATACTATCAAGTGGTAGGTATAAAATAATGCAAACCAAAACGTGTTTCCTATTTTCAGGAGCTTGTAAAGAAGACAGACATTAATAAAATAATCACACAACTGAGTGAATAATTACAAACTGAATTGTACAATGAGAAGAGGGGAGAAAAGGATCAAAGTGCCTAACAAAGGGCTGAGGGTCAAGGGAGTCTTTCCTAAGTTAGGATGGAGAGGATGAGGTATGAACCACAGGTAAGGAGGTGGGGGTTCCAGAGCATTTTAGGCTGCAGCATTAGCAAGGACAAAGGACAAGGGATGGGTACATGTTCTAGGGCTCGGCCAAAGGCCACGGGGCAGAAGTACAGAGGGTAAGAGAGAGCAGTGTGAGACAAGGCTGGAGAGGCAGCCGCCAGACTTGGTAGGGCCTCCTGGTCCGTGTTCCAGATTTGCATTTCTATCCAACAGTAAGAGCGGGTGTGGGGGTGGCAAGGTTATGGTGGCCTAATCAGATATTCTTTTGAGAAGATCCCTCTAGTTACAGCCTGAACAATGTTTTGAAGGGGACCTAGAGTGGATATGGACGGATTAGTTCTGGGACTGTAGCAGTAGTTAAGTGAGAGATATTTAGGTGATTTTAATTAGTTCCACTCTTTTTTTGCTTAACTATATTTTCTAATATACCTAGAATGATTACCTGTGATGTATCAATCCTATGAGCATGTACAATCACCTAATCCCTTGAAGTGTACAGTCCCTATTTGAAAGATAAAGAAATTGCACTGAGAGGTATTTTAGATTCCTTCTAGAATTATGTTAAAAATAGAAGAAATTAAAAGCACTAGACTTAGAGTCAGACAGAGGTAGGCTTGGATCTCAATGCTGCTGTACGTTAGGCAGGTTATTTACCCTTTGTGGACTTCTCTGTTGCTGTTTGTAAAACAGGACTAATAATTTCACCCTCTAGTATTCCTGTGAAGATCAAATGTGGTATATAATGATGCATATAGGACACTTAGCACGGTGCTTGGCATTTATAGGGCTCCCTAAATAGTGGTGACAATTATTAAAGATGCTTTTGTCATGGCTTTTAAAATTTACTTCAACTTGAAGAACTAAATTGAATTGTTGCAACTCTGTGTATTTTTGCTAAATTCCTAACAAGAGGATATTTACAAATTTGCTAAGCTTAGTTTAAGCTAAGCTTTTTCTGGGGAGGAGAGTAGAAGTGAACTGTGACCTCTAGAATCTTGGTAGAGTTATCCTACAATGTGAGAACAGGTAGGATGAGGGCCATTCAACTGTGCCTTTAGCTGTTGTTGTAATTCTCTTGGAGCAGGATGTTCTGCAAAAATTTCTACAATGACTCTTTCATTGATATAAACACAGGGGAGGTCAGATGGAAGATATGTTGGCACTTCTATTTTCTATGCCACATGGGTGCCACACTGGGAAGCTCAAATAATGTGGGAGGATAGCATGAGGTTAAACTTTAAGGAACAGTGCCCTCCCAGAAAGTCATCATCTATAAAATCAGTGGCGCTACTAGAACCATGGATGCCAGACACCCGAGTCCAGCCGGAGGCGGTCCTCACTCCAAAGGCACTAACTTTGGGGCCCCAGTTCACCCACTCAATTCAGTCAGTTTGGTTTCTTGGAGTGGAAGAAACTGAATGCTTTCTTATTCATTTAAAAACTTCAGCAGCTTACACTTTTCCTTTTCGTAGCTTTAGCCATCGGTCAACAGAGTGGTGGCCTCGGTTCTGAGGGGTTTTACTTCATTCTCAGGGCTACTCTGCGGGAGCAGGAGAGCAACAGCACAGCAATGCTCAGACAGTGGGCCTGCGCTACAGACATTTATCCACTGACTAGAGCAGAAACAAAGAGCCCTTGGTGACATTCACATGACAGACGCAAGCACCATGTGGGACATCAAACACTTTCAGTTTGCTCATTAGTTCATTCCAGATGTTTGTCCTTGTTCAGATCTTATATGGACACAACATCCTAGACAACCTCTTTTTTTCAATAAAGGAAAACATTTTTTATATATCACATTCCCAATAGGCACACCTGTGTATGTATGTGCTTTGAAATACAAGTTTCTCAGATCACTGCTAACCTTTGCTGCATGAGATGACGCTGATATATTTGATTCCATTCCAGTTTCTTATGTTTTATTAAAAAATGTAGTTTATACCTATGAAGTTGATTTTACAATGCTCTATTGGGTCACAATATGCAGTCTGAAAAACACTGTGCCTAGACAACCTAGTGACTTTCAGTCCCAAGGCTGAACACCCCCGGGTCTCCGTCTGTATGTCCTCTGACTCCTTTAGGGGTTTTCTTCCCTCTAGTGTAGATGCTTTCCCGGGTCAGCCTTCTATTCTGCTCTTGGTTGAATTTCCTCACAGATATCACCCGCTCCCATGGCTACAACTATCGTTGCTACTGTAGTAATTCATAAACATATATTTCCACCTCCGGATGCACCCAGAATTCTCTATGCATACTTCCAGCAACATTCTGAACAGTTTCAACTAGCTTTGTTCCCATCGTCTTGAACTCAGCATGTCCCAAATCGAAATCATTATTTTTCTCTAAACTTTCCCCCGTAGTCTATTAATCGCTTTCTTATTCCCCCCTTTGCCCAGCCTAAATATTTCGGGCCATTGCTGCATCTTCCCTTTCCTTTGTCCTCTGTAACTAACCTTTCATCAAATCTTGTTAATTCTTTGCTCACAACCTCCCTTTCACTTTTCCATTTTTGATACCATATCACCTTGATTAAAAAAAATGGTTTCTCATTACCTACAGAATTGAATCTGAACTCTTTAGAATACCGGACTGTGGCCTCAAATCTTATCTCGATCATTGAGCTAAATATGCCCTTTGCTGCACTGAACACTGATCCTCCACTTCTGACCTATAAAGAAATAAATCTTTTCTGGTCTCTCAGGAACCTTCCTCAATTCTTTGACTAATGTGACTCTTACCATGTGTTTCCTGCCATATAATGTCACTGTTTAGATTCATATTTGTTTGTTGTATTGCCGTGTTATTAGGTACTTTCTAGAGAATTAAGATCTGGGAGTCTCCTTGAATCTCCCTTTCAGCCTCCACGGAGTAACAAAGCCATAAAGATGCTGTGCTCTAAACCAATTATTCCCCGACTTTACTGTGCATGTGAATTGTCTGGTGGAGGTTCTGACTCAGCAGGTCAGGGATGGGGATGGGGACACACTTCTATTTAGCTCTCAGGAAACGAGAGGCTGCTGGTGCGAGACCTGCACTTTGAGTAGCAAGGCTCTAAACTTCCCTCTAACCCACTCCTTCTTTTTTCAGGCCACTGTTTTGGTTGGAGCATTTATCACTTTTCATTCGCTTAACCAGTCTGTCTGCTGCCTGTCCCTCCCCACCACTAGTTGTTCTCTCATAAAACTATTACCTCATGGACCATTACCTCATCTGTGAACTCCCAAAAACAAAAGTGCCATGCAAATCAGAAATGCAAGGCTGCTGCCCCTACAGACCTGGCCCGCGAGCTAGGACTGGCTTAGGTGCCTCATTGGAACATCCTCATTCTTTTCCTGTTTCCATGGTTTCATTCTTCTGTGCTAACCCCTTCTGATGAAATTAATTTAGCTACTCTGCTTTTCCCCCAAATACTGATTTTCTTTTTGTCCCAGCCCAAGATGAGCCCTATGTACTGTGGCTCCTAGATTTTCCACACTACCTTGGATTCCCAGCAACACCTTCAAGGCGTTCCTTCTCAAATCCGTTGTTGCCAAAACTCTGTGGGGTTACAAAAGAGTAGGGTTAGAAGAGGAAAGTTGATTAGCCAAAAGGAAAATGGTTCTGCAGGATGAATGAAGTAGCCCCTCATGTAAGCTAGCCTCGCCTTCTTTCTGACTGCCCTGTGGGTGTTTTGGTCGTGCTGAGCTGGGGTGTCATCAGCTATGGGTTTGCACTGGGCCCTGTGAATTTCAGGCCTCTGCTGTGGCAGGACCCCCTTGCAGATTATTGGAAGCAATGATGTCTCAACTGCTGCATTTCTATTGTATTTTACTTTATGTTTATTCATTTGTTTATTCTTCCTTTTACTGCTGGCTCTGTCACTCAATATTAGCTAATACATTATAAAGAGAACCATTTTTCATCAACCAGGCAGAGGCCAGGGCAGGGTCAGCAAGAGAGAAATTCTAGAAAACAACAGATGGGGAGGAAGCAGAGATGGGCAGACAGATTCCTAGATCTGGGGTCCCAGCTCTGCTCACTGTCTATATATCATCTCGGAAGGGTGAGCCAGCCTCTTTGGCCTGGTTCCTCAATCCTCAGAGAGGTGGTGGGAACAGATCACTCACTGCTTCATATGCCTTAAAGATAAGTTACTGTGGCCATTTAGAAAAGCAAACACGACTCTCCTTCCCAGACTCATACCACAGTGCTCTCCACACCAGTGAAGTTTACCTCTGCCCTGTGGGTGGGTCTTTGAGGGACCTTCCCAGATTCAGGCAACAGATTAAAAGATCACTAACACATGGGCCAAAACATGTTTTTCATTCTCATATGCCTCCTTTCACTGCAAAGATTGTGCAATTCCTGCATGGAAGAAAGTGATGAATTTGGAAGGAAAATCTTGACATAACCATTTCCACCCTAAGGAAACAACCTTGCTTTCTAGTGTGTGAGTGCATGGTCCACGGCATCCCCAGGGACATGAGTGTTTCAAGAAGTCTGCATTGCACTGCGGCCATCACTGAGCCTCCAAGTCCCGCTCCCTCCCTGCCCATCTTCCAGCATCCCCACCTGTTTCCAGGTACAAATTAAGAGACTGACAAGAGCTCTGGCTGGTATGGACAGAAAAACGAGCCGCTCTGTGCAAGGAAGTTGGTGGAAAGTGGGAGGCAAGAAGAGGAGAGGAAAAGATTTTCAGCAGCAGAGGGGACCTCTGAGACCCATTTGCAAGCAGACCCTTCACTCAGCACGGTTTCTGCATTTATGCCTCTTTACTGGTCAGTGGGCGATCGATAGGATGCCTGCTACCTGGTTAATCATGGGTCTGTTAGGTGGCAGCAAGGAGCACGCTGGCTGTGGGATCCATGGGCTGACAAAAAGACCATTGAACATTGACTTCTCACTTTTCTTTCTCTTTCCCCAGGGTAGCCACTGAAGTTTTGGCAGCATTGCTGAAATCCAGTAAGCACCTCTTTTGAAGAGTGGTTATTTCTCCCCCCTCTGATTTTAGTGAAAGGTACTCTCCTGTTCCTGTGGCTCGTATTTGACCTGTAAGGCAGCAGAGCCAGGTTCTGGATCTTTGGGGTGAGATGGAGAATATTATGGCTGTTCCAAGTACATGACTACAAGGAGAAAGTAAATCTCTCTTCATGTGGACATGTCTGTACGTGATGCCGCCAAGATAACTGACCTGAAGGGGGTATGTTGTCTACTGCAGCCCTGGGGTCCTCTCTAGCTCCTTCTTAGCAGGGCCAGCAACCCTAAAGGATTGGTGGCATAAACTCCAGGATCCAGTGGGATTGTCCACTGGAAGAAAAGACTGTGGCTGGGTGGGAAGCAGTATTCTTGCATTTGGTTCTCAACACAACTCGGCTTATGACTCTATATTCTTGGCCATATAGAGTGTTGAGAATTGCTTGGACAATGTAGATGCTGATAACAAATTTATATTAAAAAGTTGGCTCTTTTCTCAGTTACTTGAGTGATTGCAAAAGAATAGCTCTGAGGGGCTGAATAATTTGAAGATTTTTTTTTTTTTTTGCCTAGTAGCCCTGGCCTAATTATGTTGGGAGTCAATTTCATGTGTGCAATATAGAAGCAGGCACAGTGCACTTGGGAGGGAAGAAGTCTTAGCTTAATGTTTTTATTTTTTTCCGCTCCTTACCTCTTCATCTATTTTAATTTGGCACCTTGGAAACCAGCTGCTTCAATTGTGATATTTGTTTCTCTATAGGGAGCCTGAGGCTTGTAGGTAATAGGTGAACTTTAATAAAACTTATAAATAAATAAATAAAAATAAAAATGCCCTCTCTACCCAACCATACATCTCTGTCAACCGCAAACACAGGGAAGGAGCCAAATCACAGGATGATGCTTCCCTTTATAGACTGAAGAAAAATTGAAGCTTGAATTCATTTGGTTTATTGGAACTTGCTATGAGACACAAGCCTATCCGCAGCTTTATGACCCGCAGGTAGAGTGCAGGTGGTGGGCGAGAACAGTCTGGGGAGTGGAGAGTGAGAGGTTATGGAGCCCTTGAGATGGAAGGGCATGGAAAAGTGTTACCTGCGGGTCCTGGGGAGAGGACTGTTCATTCTTCAGACTGGATGTGTGTCATGGTTGGCATTTTATTCTCGTTACTTCCCTGCTCACTCTGTGGCTCTGAAATGCCCAGTGTTTGATGTAGCCAGGTCAGTAAGTGATGAATTGCAGGAAGCGAAGGTGCTTGCGGGCGGCCTGAGAATGCCTTGTCTGGGGAAAGCAGCTTTCTCCTGAATCTCCCCAGCCCGGCCTTGGCCAGGAGGAACTTGATGTTTCATGGGAAGGGAGCCCTGAGGGCTCAGTACGGCCAACTTACTGTCTACATGCACACGCTCCTCAGCCCTTAAGCTTAGAGTTAAGTGTTCTGATATAAAATGTACCCACCATGTGCAACGACCTGAAAGTAGTCACATGCCAGTTACTAACTGTATCAATAGGAAACGTGCGAAACCAACAGCGGGTGCAAAAATGGCTTTATTCAGGCGCAGACCATTCAGCTGGGTTTTCAGCACTCTGGCTGTGCTGAGTACGCTACGCTGGGGGCTCAGCTTTTAGAGTTTTTAATTTCTGCGCTCCCTACAGAGCTTAATTCTTGCATCTCAGCATTGATTACACCGTATTGAAGTGGTTACTGTCCATCTCTCTCAGCTGATTGCAAGCTTTTGGGAGAAAGGGTTGTCTTTATTGATCATTGTTCTACTTGCCTCAGCACAATAAAGAGCCTGAAATAAATACTTGTTGACTAAAATTTTAAACAGATGACTGATTTGTGATATTCACAAGTACAAAAATGGCAATATTGCCCTCCTTCTAAAATCAGAGAACCTATGATTTTAACATTTGTTGTTCTAATCTCCATGTACTCACACTAATCAACTGTTAGGGAACTGATAGCTTGCTGTCCTCCACAGGTAATACAGGTTTTAATGTCCCCTTTGAAGGATGTATAGGGGTTATTTGCTAATTTGGTTGAGCTGTCTATGCAGGTCTTTGTCTGGGTCTTGGGTTTTTTATTTACGACATGAGAGAGTTGGGTGAGAGGTTTTCTAACCTTCTTTCTACCACTAAATACTCAGCTTTAATGTACATGAGGGTTTCTCAACCTTGGCACCATTGGCATTTTGGATAATTCTTTGTTGTGAGGGTCTGTTTTGTGCATCGAAGGATATTTAGCCAAATCCCTGGTCTCTACGCACCAGATGCCGGTATCGCTCCCAGTTGTAGCAAAGAAAATTATCTTCAGACAGTGCCAATATCCCCCCATGGTGGGAATGAGGGGTCAAAATCGCCTTCTGCAGAGAATCACAGATGTACGTTTGGGTACACATGTGAGCTGAAGCCCACTCAAAGTTTCGAGGGATCCCTCCCCAAATGCCTTTACTTATATTTCACAGAAATGTACTTCTCGCATAATTGATCTTAAATTCCTCAGCATTGGCATCATTCATGCGGGTTCCTAAGAGGTAAGAACACCGAAGCCAGAACACCCTTACGCGCATTCACAAATTACTTAGGAGAGGAGCAGGTTCTAGAGGATCTCGAGAACAAGCAGAGGAAAATAGGTTCTAGTCCAGTGACAAGCCCAGTGTGTGCTAGAAGAATTCTGAGATCGTATTTGAGCTTGGCACGAGAGAGGACTGCATTTAAATAGCCAAGTCTGTCTTGGATTTGGGAAGGAGCAGTCCTAGCATACCAGGCAGTCACCATTATTCTACCAGCCTAACCAAAGTACTGCATGGCATGGATGTAGATGATACCACTCCAGTGAGGCTGGGGTTGCTGCAGGGTATATGAGTGTCATGCAGTTGTCCAGTTGCTTTATGTTGTCTATATGTCACGCATAGTTAAGGCCTGACATGGAATGTCTGTCGATTTGGATCCCAGAGCGAGTTCATATCAGTTGAACTTAAATGCAGTTTCTGTCTAAAATTCAAAACCTCACCATCTGGCACTGATATGTGGGAATGTTTATGTGAACATTTAGCTCCTAAAGGCACACCCCTTTGGTGATTATTTTGGCCCTGATGCATGCTCGTCAGTTAGTATGAAAGTTGGCCATTGTAGCAGATCTCTGGAATTGCATCACGAAGGAAGAGCATTCCCCGGTCTCAATAAGGCTAGAACTAAAGATCAAGTACCTTGGGGACCGTCAGCGCTCCCTAGCAGTAAACACTAGGGTAGGGTTGAGAATCTAAGGTCATCAAGGCCCTGTGCAGTAGTGGCTGGTGGGAGGCAATCCCCACCAGTAACAGAAAAAGCAGGACTGAGGGCTGGGCAGACTGGAGCCCACCCACAGTAACAGCAAAAAGGAAGGGGAAGGACTTTGGGGCTGCGTTAGGAAGATCTCATTATTTCTCCCTTTATCAAGTCTCTTCTGCGTGTAGGATATGCAGAGAGTAGGAAGAGAGAAAAGAACTGAAATGCATTTCTCATTTCTTTTCCTTCCTGGGCAATAGCAAGCAAAATAAGCTTGGAATTCCTAGGCCTCTTTCCCAATTGTCTCAGCAATTGGAGATCCTACAAATTAAAAAGCATTTCTCAGTCAAGGGTCCTTTTTGTATCTACGTGGGCTGGAATGGTCTCATCCAAATCGCCTGCCTTTCCTCGTGTCAGTTCCCTCCTCTCCACTCACACATGCACAAATCCGCCCCTAAATTTCCCTGTATTAAAGGCGTTGCCCTTTTATGCTTTATCCTATCCAAAAACCACTTAGCTTTTTATTACTGAAATTTAATAAAGCTTTGATTAAGAAACAGTGCTACTTAATATTGCAGGCATTTTGTTTTCTCTAATAAATCAAAACATGTCGTCCTTTGCTGCTATCTGTCCTGCTATCTGCCTCCACTCTACCCTTATCCCTCTCCTTTCTCCCTCTCCCTCTGTCTCTTTCATTTTTCCTCATTACCCCCTTTTTTCATTGCTGCCTCCACCTCTCCCCCTTTCTCCTCACTCTCTGTCTTCCCTTCCTTGAGCATTACGCATAAACACATTTTCAAAAAATTGCAACCTTGGAAGTGGCACCGGAGTAAGGCAGCAGCAGCAGGGTTATGCCTGATTTGTGCTGGCTCCAGGGATGAGTCTTCAAATAATGTCCTGGTATTAACCTTGCTGCCCAGATTTAAAGGTCATATTCTTGCGACAAGAAAACACCTTCTGTTTCAGGCCCTAAAACTCAGTGAGGGAATGATGGGTCTACTTCAAACCCCTCTTCAACTTAAGAATCAGCATTTAGAGGAGTCTGGAAGTTTGCAGAAGTTGGGGCATGGGGAGGGTGCTGGGAACAGGAATGCGAATTAGCAAAGGAAGGGAGACAAGAAAGGAGGGAGGGGAGATCCAAGAGAGCTAATGGGAAGTCTGGCAGGAAGTCGAGACTTTTCACAGATCTTCCTAGCTAATGCTCTGTCTGGCTGGCTCACAGGGACGGGCCTTCAGCCCGTCACTCCAGGAGCATAGGGAGGGAGGGCCTTCGGAGGGCCTTCTGAGTGCCGGGAGCCTGATCGTGAACGGACAGCTTCATGGGCTCAGTGGTTATTGCTGTGGCCTGGCAATCAGCAGTGCAGAGAATGGAGGATGTGAGAGCCAGATGGCTGTTCTACTGCAAAATGTCAAAGAAGAGGCCGTTTTGAAATGCACCAAACCGAGGACTTTATAAGAATTCTGGGAACCACAAGGAGTCCTCAGAAGGGCAATATATGTTTTAGGATGATTGGCATTGTCATTCCCTATACCCAAGTACCAGAGGATCAGAGCAGCCTCACCGGACTTCCACATATGTTCTGTGTTTCCATGTCGCTTGTGGTCTGCCCTCCTGGCTTCGCACTCTGCCTCGACCAGCATGGTGCCCCAGGTTCTGCCACGTAGTGTGTTTCCTCCTTTAGTTTCCAGATGAGGGCCATGGAGCTGGAAAACACCTTCAAGGTTACTTAGTGCAGTAGTACTCAAATATTTGTTTTTTTAAAAATTTATTTTTATTTATTTGTTTTTTGACACAGGGTCTTGCTGTGTTGCCCAGGCTGAAGTGCAGTGGCACAATCATAGATCACTGCAGCCTGGAACTCCTGGGTTCAAGCGATCCTCCTGCCTCAGTCTCCCGAGTACCTAGGACTATAGGCATGTGCCACCACGCCCAGTTAATTTTTTTTATTTTTATTTTTTTGTAGAGAGAGGGCCTGGCTATGTTGCCCAGGCTGTTCTGGAACTCCTAGCCTCCAGCAACTTTCCCACCTTGGCCTTCCTAAGTGCTGGGATTACAGGCATAAGCTACTCTGCCCAGCCTTCTTATTTATTTTTTAATTGAAAAATTAAAATGCATATATTTATGGTGTATAACATGATGTTTCGCAATATGTATACATTGTGGAATGGCTAAATCAAGCCAATTAACATATACATTTTTGAATGGAGAGCTCGTGGCCATGTCTGTCCAGCTGCCATCAATTTTCCCCAAAGGTGGCCTCTAAGGCACATTCACAGGAACACAGGGCTCCTGAGAACCCAGAAAACTATTGATCTGATCCAACCCCCTCATTTTCACAACTGTGGACCAGAGAGAGGAAGTGACCTACCCAGATCTCCAAGACGTTGACTGTTTCATGCCCAGCTAACACAGGCCCTTGTTTAGGTCTCAACACAAAAAGCTCTCTCAGGGGTTTTCTCTGAACACCACCCAACCCTCACCTCTGCCCAGCATTAGGTTCCCTCTTTGACCTTTTCATAAAACCCTATATTTATACTTCAGAGAACTAGCCGTACTGTAATCAATGAATCATGTATTTTTTTCAAGTAGGGGTGTGTGTGTGTGTGTGTGTGTGTGTGTATATATATATATATATATATATATGCATATTTCTCCTACTGGATATAGTTCCACAGGGGCTGAGATCCCTGCTGTGTCCTCCATACCTCACATTGGGCTACACCCAGAGAAACTGCTAATACATTCATGTTGACTAAGACAGGATTCCAGTTTCCTGATTTAAGCCATGCACATTTGCTTTCACTATGCCTTGATGAAGAGTCCAGCCTAATTCCCATTCCCAGAAGAAATCCAATTGTGGTGTGATTACAGAGCTGATGTCTCTTCTTTCACTGTAACTATTCGAGAAGCATACAACATATTTCTGTGATGAGCCAAAAATCTGCTTCAAATAATATTGATAGATTTTTGCATTTGTCACACTGAGATGGACTGCTGTGATCAACTATGTTTGAATGCAGCATAGCAAGCTACATCCATCATGCTGTTGGTTTGAAATGACAACACAAATATCTACCATTTATCGAGTGCGTAGTATGTCAGGCACTGTATATAAAGTTAGCCTATCAAGGAGGTATCGTAATCCCCGTTTTACAGGGGGAGGAACTGAAGTTTGGAAAGCTTATGTAATTCACACTGCTAAAAGGCTGCGGCGCTTACCTGTCAGTCTCC
This sequence comes from Propithecus coquereli, assembly GCF_000956105.1. Lineage (NCBI taxonomy): Eukaryota > Metazoa > Chordata > Mammalia > Primates > Indriidae > Propithecus > Propithecus coquereli. The sequence goes on from NW_012144967.1 coordinate 9,422,110, forward strand.
AGACCCCTGGGATTGGAGCCCTGTGCTGTGCCGAGAGGAGATTAATGAGGGTAGGTTTATGTGGCTCAAAGAAGATATGACCGAACACTGAAAGAAAGCCAGATAAATACTTTCAAGTATTAGGATTATTCTGGGGGGGCGCATCTGTCATTTAGGCTGGAAGAGAACATTACACTGTCCACTCCCCGTAAGCATCTGAATGGGACCCAGTGAGAGATGCCCAACGCATCAGCATGGCTGTGTGAGGGCCGGTGTCTCTGCTGGGAGGCTGAGCACCAGGCGAGGCTGATGAACGGGGGTGACAGAAAGAGCAGAACTTCAAGGGTTAGGACTCCTGTTATGCCGTGCCACGTTCAGCTTGGCACGTGGCTTTTTTTCCCTGGCTCCCAGTTCAGTCCTCTCTGCCAAATATTTATGTCTTTGCATAAGTACATAAAAGAATTTACAAAGTTTAAGCTAAAAGGATACTACTCGTCCTCCGTTGCCCCTTCCCTGCCCCTTGGACTGTCAGGCGCTGCAGGTTTGGGTGGGCTGTTCGGGGCTGAGCCAGACAACAGCGCGTGTAGTTCCTCTTCCTGCCATGTGGTGGTGCTGTTCTTTTAGTTATTTTCCCCGCGCTAGCACAATATTTATTTTCGATGAGTAATTTGTTTATCAGGAGGTTATTTTAATCTAATTTTGGCCATATTTGCTATTCCACACTATCTGTGCTTCCCAGCGTTAGCAGCTTGCATGTCTTGAAGGAAATTAGCTGAAGATGGTCTCAGAGGCATTTGCTCAGCCATTATTTAAGGGAGTTGGGAGGCGGCAGGCGGAGCGGAGCCCGGGTCGGAACAGGGGATGGAATTTTCTGCGTTCCCAGGGACGTGAGCGTGACTGAGCGGGACTCACGGAGGGCGGGGGGCACCCCGAGCTGCTTTTTTGAGGGCCGCCTCTGGTTAATCGCAGCAGATCTCGTAGTTACGTTTCCCCATCTCCCTCTCCCTCTCTGATAACCGGTTATCTCCCTCGGTGGTCGGGAAGACGCCAGGCAAGGACAGTGTCGTTCTCTCTCCCCACCCTTCCCCGCAGTCCTCATCCCAGCTGAATGTGGGAAGGACGGTGTCTTAGAGTATTAGAGTGCTTGCCATGCATAACGTTCATCGCTATTAATTACGGAGCTTTACACGCAGCATCTCATAAATTCTCACAGCATGCTGCGGTATTATTACCCCGTTTTATACACAAGGAAGGTAGAATTGGGGGAGGTTAGTGATTTGCCCAAGATCCCACAAAAGGCAAGCAGAGAGCTAAAATTTGAACTCAATTCTGATCATTTCCAAAGCAGAAAATCTTCACATTTCAAAGATCATTCTCTCCTTCCATATGGAGTTAGGGAAGCTGGACTCTAGGTTCAGTTCAGTCATGGATTGGCTGTGGGACCTGCAACTAGTTCTTTGCTATTGTACTTGACTGTGGTTTAGTTTTTCAAAAATGGGAGGGCTACCCTAGGTGAAGGGTTTGAGAACTCTTTAGCAGCAGAACCCTTCCTTAAAACATAAACTCTCATGAGGAAGTTATATGCATGAAGCAGATACAAGGGGGGCAGAGGTGGCAGACCCCGATTAATGACAGTGTGGCCTTTCCTGGCCCCTACCTTTTCCCTGGCTCTTGAAAGACACCAAGAAACTCCCACAGAAGTTGCTGAGGGGCTCGAAGAAATCAGATTTGAAAACCTCTGAAATAAACATGCTCTTGGGATACTTCCAGACCTCTGTTGTTTGAGATTACAATTTAAAAATGGGCTGACACTTCAGGAGATTTGAAAAGTGTGCTAGATTTTATTATGTAGTGGCAATGAGAGAGAGCTAGTGATGTTTGACCTAGAGCAAGGTCCACAGTGGAGTACTTATCCTTGAGCCCTACCCAAGTAAAATTTAAGTCTCTTGGGACTAATAGATCTGATTAAACAATTGAATTGAACCCAATTCGGTGAAGAGAGTCAGCTTCCAGTGGGATTATACTGGTGAGGAGGATGGGCAGGATGGTGAACCACCTCTCCAAGACGGCCAAGATGTTCCAAGGATGTCACTCTGGCTCCAACAGAGCTGTGGACGGTGGTGTTGGGTTTTTCCTGACTGACATACCTGCTTGCTACATCAAATATCGTTATAATGCGATTGCAACCAGTCCTGGTTCTTACACACAGGCAGGCTGCCGTCTTTCACCTGGGTGATCCTGTTAAGCAACCTGGTTCAATCTCAAGGGCGTTCCCTCGGGCCTGATTATCTGCTGGTAGGTTTGGGCTGCTGTGTTCCCTTGACAATAGTGTAAAAGTGTTCAAGGAGGCTTGGGGTCACGTATGGAGGTGGTGTGTGTTTTCTGAAAGCTCAGACCTCTTACTCTCTGACAGGGTGAGCCATGGTGGAGAACAGTGATTGCATGGTATCATGATGTAGGCTCTCATGACACTGTGTGGAGTCAAACTGTGGCCACCATGGGCACGTTCCTTAATGATGCTATGCTCATCAGAACATGATTCTTTCCTCACCTGTGAAGCAGGAAAAATGGTGCCTCTGAAGACAATGAGTAAGATTTAAATCAGGTGATGTACCTGGAGTGGGAAGATAGTGCTGGACATCAGTCAGTCTCTATAAAGATCAACTCTTATTATTGTCACCACCTGGAAAATCCTGGAAGTTTCAGGAATTGATGATATAAAGGTATAAAGCCAGTTGAAGTATAAGTTCTTCTCCCAAGATCTCCCCTGAGTGTTGAATGATAACTGGTTGTTTTCAGTGCCTGTCCTCCTTCTAGATGCTTATTCTGTAAAAGGGCCAGACAGTAAATAGTTTAGGGTCTGCGGACCACAACTACTCAACTCTGCCCCTATAGGAGGAAAACAGCTGTAGACAACATGTAAAGGATGGGTGTGGCTGTGTTCCAACAAAACTTTATGAAATCGGGCTGTGGGGAATCTGCTGACCTCTACTTTAGACTGTGTGAGCCTCAGATCTGGGGACTCTGTCCCATTTATTCTTATTTCTTAAGTCATAACACTAATGTGTTTTATACAGTGGACGCTCAGAGCAACTTACGTAAAAGAGCAGAGGAATAAATAAGTAAACAGATGCGAGCAGATTCAGCACTGCTCACTTGATTCATATGCACTTGTCTTGTTTTCACTCTAGAGAATCAGGGGTTAATATCCAGGGTTGCTGAGTTTTAGATGTTAGAACTTGTATCAGCCTGGCATAATTGATGACTGGCTACGAATCGACAAAGATAAAGTATCACAAAGATTTAAAGAGAGAGACAAAAAGATAAACATCTCGTGACACTGATGGTACACAGTGGCTTCATCATCACATTCAGGCTTGACTGTACAATTATTTATTTATGTTAAGATGTACATTAGGTGTTTCCTACAGACTTCTAATAATAGCAGTTTACAAAGCACCTTTTCATAAATGATCTTACTTAATCTTCGCCATAGTTCTGTAAGACAGGTCAATGTTTACCTGTTCCTTGGCAGTGGTTCTCAGCATGAGTGATTTTTTCCCAGAGAGAACAATTAGCAAGGACTGGAGACATTTGTGGTTGTCATTTGAGGGGATGGGGCTGCTCCTGGCATCTACCAATTAGAGGCCAGGTTGCTGCTACACATCCCACAATGCACAGGATGGCCCCCACCACAAATGACATCCAGCCCAAAATGTCAATAGTGGGAGGTTGAGAAAATCGTTTTCTATAGCGGGGACACTGAGGCCCGAAGAGGTCACTGACTGGCCCAAGACTTGTACTTGGACTAAAATACAACCCTTCATTTCACTAGTAGGGGGTTTCAATTTTTTTTAAAGAAATAAAACAGTTTCCTTTTTATTTTTGGATGAAATCCTTTGTAGAGCCACTGCATATAAACAGATGTCAGGGAGGCTGCTCTGGTGATAGTGGCGGCTGGAGACCGTGCTCAGCCTCTTCCTTAGCCCCTTCCTCTGGTCCGAGGGGCACACAAGTGTGGCAACCACTGCCCGCAGACGATGAGACACAGGGAACACCAGACCCTGCTTGGCATCCCCAGACCTTCTGGATGTCCCTGGAGCCACTATATATATATATATATATATATATATATATATTTTTTTTTTTTTTTTTTTTTGAGTAAGGTATGCAGCATCCACGTTGGCTTCAGTAAGATGTGTTGCACAGTGGAGAAGAGAATGGAGACATAGGGGCCACGTGGGAAGCTATCAATTGCTGGTGTGGCCCAGGCAATAGGAGAGAGGATGGAAATATCAAGAATGATGAGTCGAGTGAAGAGGAGGGAGCACGTGGCTCCAGGCTCTGTGATTTCACAGTGACATGCCATTGCTGACATTAGGCTTCAAGGCAGCACGCTCAGGGGTGCAGAAGCTTGGGGTCTGAAGGGATAATGCAGCCTGAATCGACTACTCACATGCGATGCTCTCAGCACTGTTCAGACTGGTTTCCCTGCAGTCCATGCTGCTTGTCCGTACTCTGACCAGATGCAGGCAGTGCCACAGACAGACAGGTACCTCGCCTATCAACTGGGAGAGAAAGGAAGGTGGGGAGAGTCTCTCCTTTTCTCCTTCTTGGTGTAAATCCTGGCTTTCTTCTTTAAGTGTCATCCCCTGATGAGTTAACAGTGAAAACAGCAACGTCAAACCAGGCTGAAGCTTTTCCGCAGGGACCCAGAAGGGATGATAGTAGCTTGCCTCGGGGCTACTTAGCAAGTGCTTCCTTCCCTACCAAGAGTCTGGACTCAAAACAAAACTCTGAATGCATAGGAAAAGTCCTATACAAATTTCTAGTCAAAGACTATCGTTCCAAAAGCTTTCTTGCAGAAATGTCACAGCAGAAAGGAGAGTGAGAAGATCTTGGCCGGACAGATCTCGACTTTTGCACAGCCTTGTGGAATGGATCTCAAAGTGGTGGGGCTTACGCGCTGATCCCTGCTCCCCTTTCCAGTGGCCCCCTGTGCTCACCCCTGATTTTCCTCTCCCGGCATTAGCTCTTGGGCTTTTTGTTATTTGCACTCACCAAGTTTTTGCTTTATCCACTTGCTTTGCGCTCAAGATGGTAAGAATTTCCTATCCCCAGATCTCTGCATCCCGACTCCTTCCTGTCTCTCATGTTTCAGCTCAAATGCCCCCTCCTCAAAGGGTCTCCTCTGATCACCCAGTCTGAAGTGGCTGCCCCACTGAGTCACTCTGGCGCCACTGTTTTATTTTCACTGTGGTCCTCATCACTTTCTGAAATTACTGTATTTATTTTTCTTTATGTGCTCACCTGTTTTGTATCTGCCTCCCCAGAGCACCCCTGTGGGAATGCAAGCCCCTTAAGAGGCGTGACTTTGTCTATTTCATTTTTGGCTACATCCCCAGTGTCAACAACAGTGCCTGGCACATGGTAGTTGCTAAATAAATGTTTGCTGAATGGATTAATGGTGGCACCTTGGGTTTTGGGTGTGTGAACATGGCTTTAGTGTATAATTTACTATCTGCCTGGCCATAGCAGAACCTGGCTTTCAGGACAAAGGCATCTCTGTTTATTTGCATATAAGAAACAAACCTCCCAAGTGGCTACCTCTTGCTGGGAATCAACTCATTTTAGAGAATTTTCAAATGAGCAGCATTGAAAAATCAATCATATTTCCTCAAATCTAAGATATCATTGACTGTGAGGTGCATTTTTTATGTGCCACTGAATGAAAAATTGCTGTCAGTTATAATGGAAACGCTATCGTTGGTAAGAAACACCTTAATTCTGAAAATGCTAAAATGTGAATAAATACGTACCTTCACATTGATGATGTATAATATGAAATTGATTCATCATATGCCATGTAGAATATTGAATTGAAGGAGTTTTGAGTTGAGGGCCCCTTTTCTTAATAAGTGCAGTGTTGCAGTCCGATGTCCTTCATTAGACAGCGCACACCATGAGGCTGGTAGGACGAGCAGATGTGTGGAGGAAGAGGAAGGTGTGGATTCTGAGGCTTTCTTGAGAGTGGAGAAATTTCTATGGTTTGCGAATCTGTCTATGGAAAGTTATTGGAAGGACTTGATGTTAAAAAAAAGTAGATGAGTGTAGATTTAAAACATGCGATGTATGTCTCCTACTTGTCTCAGACACTGTTTCTGGAGCCTTGGAAAAGCACCTTTAATTTGATAAAGGCAGTCAATAGGAAAACAAGATTTGCTTGAAACCGAAATTTCCTTTATAGCCAGGTTTATTGAAATGTATCTATTTTACAAAGAGAAAGAATACCTGTAAGCTAATACAATATCATTATTCTTATTTGAGCTAATGATAATCGAGTATAATTTCCATTATCGATGGCGTTAAGCTTAGTTATGTTTTAGTCCAGATCTCACTGCTCCTCCTTGGCAGCCACTCCTGCCGCTGGGGCCAGGCAGAGGAGGGCAGAGCTGACTCCTCTCTCCTCCTTGGCAGCCACTCCCGCAGCTGGGGCCAGGTGGAGGAGGGCAGAGCTGACTCCTCTCTTCTCCGCGGCACTGTGCACATGTCGGGGCCTGCCTGGGAGGCTGGCCTTACTGCGTCACCAGTTCGATGTCAGGGAGCCTCCCAAGCATCTCCCCGGTGACCTGAAGAACTGTAGGCCATTTATTTGGACCTTTAAATCTTTGCAGTTTCCTATTAAAAATCAGCTCTCACCACGATTTAACAGACCAGGAGGGAGCAGACAAGATGGAGGGGGAGGACTGGATTAAAGCCACTCCTTTCAAGGGCCTTGGGCTTCAAGTGTTCCTCTGGCTTCATCTCCTGTTAACCCGTCAAGAAGCTGGTTGTAGTGGTAAGGGTTAAAAGTCTTTATCTGGATGCAAAAAAATCCAAGAACTCTGCTAACTGGCCATATCAGATGATGGATATGTTAATTAGCTTGACAGCTAATTCCACAATGTTAACAGGTATTGAAACACCACATTGTAGCCCATAAATATATACAATTATTTGTCAATTAAAAATAAAATTTTCTTTAAAAAAGAGCATTGGCTCGGTGCAGTGGCTCACGCCTATAATCTCAGCACTTTGGGAGCCTGGGGTGGGAGGATTGCTTGAGGCCAAGAGTTTGAGACCAGCCTGGGCGACCTAGGGAGACTCTGTCTCTACAAAAATTTTAAAAATTAGCTGGGTGTGGTGGTGTGCACCTGTAGTCCCACCTACTTGGGAGGCTGAGGTGGGAGGATTGCTTGAACCCAGGAGTTTGAGGTTACAGTGAGCTATGATCATGCCACTGCACTCCAGCCTGGGTGACAGAGCAAGACCCTGTCCCTCTTAAAAAAAAAAAAAAAGAGAGAGAGAGAAAGGGAGCTTTGAGGATAGCAAAGCAACATGGGATGTACTGGATGGATGTTAGCTTTGAAGTCAGATGGAGGGATAACATTTGGATCCTAAATATGCCATTTATAAGCTCTGTGGACTTAAATAAGTTCTTTAATTTCTGTCAGCCTGTGTCTCTGTTTTTACAAGAAGGAAAGTAACACTTATCTCAAAGAATTTCCACCAGATGAATGAGATGATCTATGTCAAATGATTAGCTTAGTGCTGAGTACATGGAAATATTCAGTAAATAAATACTCGTAACTGGTGTTATGGCAAAGTAGGCCTCTCATGTAATATGATTTCATGTAATATGATTAAGAGGGCTTGGTAAAGATTACTTTGTCCAGAAATATAATATCTTCTAAATTGACTCCCTGAAAAGACCCCAAAAATGATCTGTTGCAAAGGCAAGTGTACGGTAGTTAGGATACCATTATCCTGAGCCATCTCAGCATCTCAGATTTTGGAATTCTTGAGCGCTGTGATCTGAAGGTCTTTCAACGTGGGATCTTGATTGTGATAAAGAGAGAGTTTGGAAGCAAACCTTGGAGAGTAAATGGGAATTCAGTAAGCCCAACTGAATGGTCTTCTGTTCTGAGAAGGGGAGCTTCTATCCTGAAAAGGACTAGCTGAGTTGTCAATAGTCCAGATGAATGGATTTTCAGGAAGTCTCTGAAACAAATGATAGAGCTATTTAATCTGCCTGGGCAAGAATATCTTGAGACAGTATATGTCACAGTGCACCATGTTGCTGGAGATGATTTCCATTCTCAGGAATGAAGAGAGCCTCAAATCCTTGTATGTGCTCTGACTTACATATGTCTTATCAAAAGTATGGGTGGTCTATTAAACACATAACCATTGTCAATCAAATGGATCTTAGAGGATTAGCCAGTCTTCTAAAAAGGCTGTAGGGTAATGGGCCCAAGAGGTGTTAATTTTGCCAGAGAGGGGAATTATAAGGTTTTATTATGGACGTGGCCTGTAAAGGCACCTGAGATAAAATGAGGTGTGATCCTCAGTATGTGTGTATGGGGGTATCTCATTGTACGTGGGGGGGTGTCTCATCATGTATGGGGTGTATCTTAGCATGAGGGTATGGGGGTGTCTCAGGATAATAGCGAGGTAAGGCTGGTGGCCATTTTGGGGTTGAAGTCAACTGCATTCCATGGGGATTGAAGAACAATGATTATAAATTTTACTTATTTTCAAACTTTTCCTTGGGTTATTCTCTCTGGTGAAACATATGTAAAATTTGGATGCGATCTTTGTAGTGAAGAGAATTATCATTTATTAAGCACATATTTTCTGCCAGGTACTGTGCTATGGATTCAATTCTTATAATGGACTTGTAAGGCAGATGCTTCAACTATCTTTATCTCTCTGATAGTACGTTAATATTTACAGATGATGAAAATTCAGTTCAGAATGGCCATGGGTCTTACTCCATTTTTTGCTGCTATAACAAAATACCTGAGGTCGGGCCATGTATAAACAACAGAAATTTATTTTTTCATAGTGCTAGAGGCTGGAAAGTCTGAGATTAGGGCACCAGCATCCGGTGAGGCCCTCCTGCTGTGTCAAGGGCAAGCTAGCAGGACAGTGTGTGATGCCTCTATTATAAGGGCCTTGATCCCATTCATAAGGGAGGAGCCCTCATGGCCTAATTGTCTCTTAAAGGCCCTACCTCTTAATACTATCACACTGGAAACACCTGAATTTAAGAGGGGGCACACTCCAACCATAAAATAAAGTAACTTAACCAAGGTTGTATAGCTAGTAAATGGTAGAGCCAAAATACAAATCAACAACTTCAGGGACCTTGAAGCTTCTGTTCTTATATGAAGCTGTCAAAAGGAATCTGTTCATATCCTAAGCATTTGGCACTTTGTTGTCCATAATAATAGAGGGTACATTGGAATACTAAATAAATGATGCTGAACATAATGGAGATGATGGTTACAACAGGCAACAAGCTTTATACTTACTGTGTGCCAGGCATTGGGCCACCTACTCTATATGTATTAATATTATCTCATTTAATTCTCTCAACAACCTCATAAAGAAGGGATTACTATTAATTTTGTTTCTCAGATAAAGAATGAGTGATAGAGCTGTGAAATAACATGCTCAACACTGTATAGCTAGGAAGTGGTGGAGCTTCTGGCCATGGACAAGGACCCCAGAAAGACAGTGAAAGAAAGCTGAGGGGTCTGCCCATGGATCACCACCAGCAGGCCGTGAAGGGTGCATGAGCTTAGAGGTCTACACTGATTTGCATGTCTCGTTCCCAGAGCTGTGGCTGTTCAAGTGTCTGGCCCATTACTTTGCTGCAGATTCCTTCATTTCTTCTGCTTAAGGTTATCCATTTATCCCAAAAGGGGTGATGCAATTTGAGATATGGGAAATAAAGAGCAGTGATGACAACTTCCTTTAGTGTTGCCATAAGAAGGTCAGAGTAGGGGGCTGCTTGCAGGTACAATACTCCAGGACACCAGGCATGTTCCCCCACCAGCCTCTCACGGGACCCTACATTCCCCAGGAGAAATTCAATTCATTGAGTCTTGAATGTTTCTAGGCTTTCCTGTTTAGAAACAAACATCTTTATTAAGATGGTGATGCTCTCCAAGGCCTTCAGGGGCTAGGCAGGTGATTCACGTTTGGAGGGGATGGGGTTAGACAGAAAGATGAGTGGGTTACTATGGCAACCTGTGGACTGCTTGCCCTAGACATAAGCACTGACAACATGGCATGGCCAATAGTCCATGGATCACAAGTTTGTAACTCCGGTCAAAGGGTTATATATACATATATATATATTTTTTTTCTTCTTCCTGATTATCAAAGTTTATTGTAGAATACCACGCAGGGGTAGAGAACCTGCGGCCTCAAGGCTACATGTGGCCCTCCAGATCCCCAAGTGCGGCCGCTCGACTAAATCCAAACTTCACAGAACAAATCCTTTTAATAATTTGGATTCAGTAAAAAGGATCCAGAAGGCCACCCATGGCCCCAAGGCTGCAGGTTCCCTATCCTTGATTGGGAATAAAAACTACAGAAAAGTCTAAATATGCAAATAGAATCATCAATACTTCTCTCCTTTGCCCTCCCCCCCTTAAGTACTATTGGTATTTTGACATATTCCTTTCTGTTTTTATTTTCTTTTTACTGCAGTGATGGGGTATGCATTGAAGGAAAACATTTGAACCTTAGTTAAGAAATACTCGGGGTAAAAATAAGGATATCACTAGATCACATTTCAGACTGAAAATTCACGAGGAGTAAGGCCCTGGGCGGATATAACCTGGAGAGATAAGCGGGAATAGTAGAATACAAGAGGGTGAACTGGAGATGAGGACGGAGATAAATTCCCTGTTGTCCATGGATTTGCCAAAGGAAAACTGGCCACACGCGGGTGAAGCAAGGAGGTCCGTGGAAGCAGGGGGCTGCCTTTGGGGGTTGTGGGGGGTGAGGTGTTAAAATCAAAGACCCTGAGACCTCCTCTCTGTCCCTTCCATCCCCATCTTCCAACCAGTTCAAAAGACACTAATCTAATTAGAAAATTTTTAAAAAAATTAAGCAGCAGAAATTTTTTTTGTTCTCCAAGAAAATCTTAGGAGGAAGCTGTTTATGTAAACAAAGGGAAGCAGAGCCGGTCTGTTCTGAAGAGGGTGGGGGGCCTGGAGCCCCCTCCCACCCCCAGACTCCGAGCTCATCCGGGTCAGTATCTGAAAACCCACCCTCCTCCTCGTGGTCTGCCCTTGCTCTGAGAAGCCGTGCTTCCCTCTCGGGTCTCCTGGAACTCCTCTGGGTTCTGGTCCCCGCAACCCTCCTTCCATTCCCGGCTCTGCCCCGCATCTGCTTGATGAATCTCCTCTCTTCGGGTCCTAAATACGTATTGACTTTTGCAAAACTTCCCCAGCCGTTCTCAGAGAAAGATTGACAAGTGTAGGGTCGAGGGGAAGGAGGTTGAGCTATTTTAAATGTTAGTAAACATGACAGCTTGTTGAGGATTAACAGGAAATCATGAATAAAATCATTGGGATTTGATAAGGGATTTTTCTCTCAGACAATTAAAGATTTTTACATTATCTCCCCTCCCACCCCCCCAAAAAGAGTAATGGATGAAGGTCATTAGGATAACACATTATCGCTCTAATGCTCTTAAAACTGATAAACGACCGAAGTCCTTAAGCCTGTGCTGCCCACGGGCCCCTGTGTGCTGTGCTTGCCATTCTTGCATCTTTTTAGCAGGCGATACTGTCCTTTAGTATCTCCTACTTAATCCTCAGTTTTCTTTTAAACATCAGATATTGGATAGGCTGGAACCTTGGTTAAGCAGTAAAGAACTCTAGTGTTTTGTGGCCAAGACCTGCCAAGGAGAAAAATATTTTTGATACAAAAGAATAAGTCATTAAAGGAAGTAATGAAGGCAATTTAAACTCTCCACAAACACATCACTGGGTGAATAAAGCTCATTGCTCTCAGTTGAGGGTCATGAGTGAATGAAATGTGAAAAAAAAACAACAAAAAACCAACTGCACAAATGGGCCAAAAATCTCAGTGGAGCTTAGTCAAGCCTGACAATTTAGAATTTGACAAATAAGCAAGGGGGAAGAAAGAGTTTCATTAATATTATGAGAAAAACCCTCTGGAATAAGGCATTGAATTTCCATGCTATTTTTTGCACTCATGCACTTACATGGTCTTAGGGAAAAATCTGACTTTGAGTTGAGATTTGGGTTATCTGATTATAGCTCAGGGGTTCTCCCTCACACTCCCTCGGCCAGAAGCATGTGTTATCTCAGAAACCAGTGTGAATGGTTGGGATGATGGACAAATGCAGTAGTGAGAGCAGAGCTGCAAGATCTGGGTGTTTGTGGACGAGAGTCAGCCGGTTACAGCCCTGTGAAGCACCTAGTCCACGGGGGCTGAGATGACTCGGTGTCACTGGGTAGGTCTGACCTGGTACACATTTGTCCACCAACCCTCCAGCCCAAGGAGTTTAATCTGAAAGTCAGCACATACTAACTGTTGAGAGAGGTGTCTTGGACTATTCTTCCCCCCGCGTTTCTTTTTTTCTTTTTCCAAGACAAAGTCTTACTCCGTTGCCCCGGGTAGAGCATAGTGGCATCATCACAGCTCACAGCAACCTTAAACTCCTGGGCTCAAGTGATCCTCCTGCTTCAGCCTCCTGAGTAGCCGGGACTACAGGTGCATTCCACCACGCCAGGCTAATTTTTTTATTTTTAGCAGAGACGGGGTCTCACTCTGGCTCAGGCTGGTCCCGAACTCCTGAGCTCAAGAAATCCACCCACCTCGGCCTCTCAGAGTGCTAGGATTACAGGCATGAGCCACCACACCTGGCCAGTCCCCCTGAGTTTCTTTAAAGAGAATTTAATCTATGAGAAAATTAGATCTATAAGATAGGGTCTTGTGGGAAGCCTCCACCAGGACGATTGAGCAAGCACAGAGAAATCTTGTTGAAGGGAAGGAAACCCTAATGTGCTCTGTTACAACTCCTATCCGATGTGAGAAAGCCCATTCTGCATCCCAGCTGGGTGGACATCCAGAATTTTCCTGGGAATTTTCCATGCCCCGTTGCTCACTACCACATAGAGTCCATCTGCTTGTGGAACAGCCTCAACACTGAGGAATTCCTTTCCCAAACTGAGCTCAACCCTTGTGTTGTGATCTCTGTCTCATTTGGTCTCGTGGTCTCTCCCTCCTGAGAGTGGCCAGGACACAAGACGGCCACTCTCCAGGAGAGCCCTGGCCCCGGGTAAAGCCGTGTTCAAGTGTGTTGGTCAGGTGAGGCAGGGGCAGGCAGTTCAGCAAGACACATGAGATAACAGGAGCATTTTATTAGTTACAGACCCTTGAGAATAAGAGGGGTGCCCACAAGAGCCAATGGGGAGTCTGGCGGCAGCGGGGAGCTCAACCACCGGGTGCAGGGAGAGAGCACCTGTGGGACTAGGCCTTTATTAAGGTCCACTGTGCTATCCCTTAGGCTTCCTGCCAGGGTTGTGGATTGGGTGGTTTACAGAAAACGTGCATTAACAGTGCATCTTATTCACGTGACTCTGATGCTGGCCATTAGGGTCTATCGTGGGTGGCAGGTGTGCGATGTGTTGCATTTGTGGTCAGTGGGATGAGGAACAGGTGGGCCATAGCTCAAACAACGACATAGGCAGGGCAACTTTCCACCCAGTGGAAGGTGATGGGGTACAACTGAGTTTCAAGAAACTTAGGTCTAAAAATGGATGCTGAGACAACTATATTAAACAAATTTATGACACCTTGATTAACCACAAACTAGATTCCATTCTCTTCAGGAAGAATGCCCAAGGCGTCTCTTACACATGACAGCTTTTCAGGTACTACATGTCACTCAGAATCTTCTCCTTCCCCACCTAACCTCACAGTTTGCTTAATGCAAATGACAATATCCTAGTCCTCTGAGATTCAGGAAGGAAGAGGGGAAATATGATGGAAATCAATCTCTCTCTCTCCATCTCATCCTCCCCCCACATCATTATTATTTTTTCTGAGACTAAGTTATACACTTTCACATATTCCAATTGTGAATTTCCTAAAGACAGGAATATTCTCTTATATAACCACTGTTTATCAAAATCTGAAAATAAACACTGATACAAAACTATTAGCTAATCTACAGACCTTATTCAAACTTGACCAATTGCCCCACTAATGCCTTTTATAGCAAAAGAAAAAATTGTTTTCTGGCCTGTGATCTAAATTTATATCGTTATAATTACACATTGCACTGAGCTGCCATGTCTCTTCAGTCTCCTTGAGCCTCGGTTTTTTTGGCTTTTTTTTTTTTTTTTTTGCCTTTCATGACCTTGACGTTTTTGAAGAGTATAGGTTTGATACTTTGTAGCATGTTCATTTTGGATTTGCTGATTGTCCTTATGATCGAATTCAGGTTGTGCATTTTTGGCAGGGGGACCGTAGAAGTGATGTTGTGTCTTCCGCAGAGCATCGTACGAGGGGCACGTCATGACTGTCGGTCCCATTACTGGTGATGTTGACTTTGATCACTTGGCTAAGGTGACACACGCCAGTTTTCTACACTGAAAAGTTATTATTATTCCCTTTATAATTAATAAGTATCTTGTGAGAGATACACTGGGACATTGTTGAGCAGGTGTGGCCCTGGAGAGCCTGTGATTGACTTTGCCTTGTTCCTTTGCTTTCAGAGTCTAACAGCCGCAGGGCGGTGAACAGAGGCTACGTCACCAGCTTGCTCAGGCTGCATCAGGACTGGCACAGTCATGACACAGCCAACACCTACGTTCTGATCCGCCGGGGCTTCCTGCTCTGCCTCAGGCACATTGTCACCCTCCGCTCGGGCAGGGAGGCCTTCCTGGCAGCCCAGGGCATGGAGATCCTCTTCAGCACTGCACAGGTAGTTGGCATTGGATTCCATCTGTGGTTGGATAACATCTGGATGATTCCGGAATCATCCCAAACAGCTGGGAAACCTCCATATATTTCTTGCTGCTATGGGCAGATGTTCTGGATTCAAATCCTCATTCATTCATTCATTCCCTCATGCATTGATTCATTCATTTATTCAGTATATATTTACTGAATACACACTATCAGAGGTACAGTGTGGTGTAGCAGCTAACAGTGCTGATTTGCCTTGGCTCACACTTTGGGAGGCTGAGGTGGGAGGATTGCTTGAGCCCAGGAGTTTGAGGTTACAGTGAGCTATGAGGATGCCCCTGCATTCCAGCCTGGGTGACAGAGCAAGACCCTGTCTCAAAAAAAAAAAAATTATAAAAAAAAAATTACGAAAAAAGAGTATTGACTCCTGCTGGAGTAGCTGGGTTCAAATCCCAGCTTGAGCACCTACAGCTGTGAAATGTTGGAGACGTCACCAAGCCTCAAGTTTCTTTTTCAAAAAGAGTAGAAACCATAACATCTAGGTTGTGTGGACAAAGTAAGTTAATGTAGAAATGTCGTGTGCTTAGAAGAGTGCCTGCCATAATTTACCTGCTTTTGAGTATGAGTAGTTATTGGAATAATTAGCCCTGGGGAACCAGTGGTGAATATGACAGACAGGACATATAGATCTTATGGGGCAAACATACAGCAGGAGAGTCAGACATTAAGCAAGCAAAGAACCCAGTGAGGAAGGTAACTCCACATTGCTCTGTGAGATCAGTAAAGTGAGGGCATAGGTCTACAGTGACTGTCACAGGCAGAGGGACAAGGTGTTCTTTTAAAGAGGTCAAACCCTGTCTGAGCAAGTGACAACTGAGCTGAGACTTGAATTAGTGGAGGTGCTGGCCTTGCCAAGTTTAAGGGCAAGAACATCCTAGGCAGAGTGAATAACTCCTCCAAGGGTTGCTGCTTACCTGCACCCCAGTGGCATATGTGGTCTAGAGTCTCCTGGATTTCAACCCAAGTAGCACATTCCTTAATTTCACTTGCTTAAGGCTAATTGAAACACCATAGTTTGAAGATACGTATACCCTCTCTATTGGCGATATGAGTATTCCAAATGTCCGCCATCTTCTCCTCACCTTCTCCTGGGGCCAAGGCAGCCGCGATTCACATGCATTATGTTCCCATCGTCTTACTGTTCCAGTCCTCGCACTCCCCTCATCAGTCTCGTCACTCCTCTCTGGACACCCTCTGATCTTTCTCTACCTGAGTACATCCCAGGTAATGAGCAGCCAATGAGAGTGTTGTTTTCCAACCATGGCATCTACAGATACAGACTTTTCTCATTAAGAAAATGGCTCCCCCCCCAAACAATAACAAAATACTGTGCTGCAAACCGGTATCTAATTTTCTATCCGATATCACCTCTGGGTTTCTCTCTATCATTACAGCTGTCAAAGCTTCTCGGTCATGAAATAGCTATATTTCACATTCTATGTCTTTGAATTTCCCCAAGCTTTGAATTTTTCCAAACCTCCCCATGTTTTGTAAGCTTGTGGTCCCCCAAATCTCTCCCAGTCCTTGTGACATGCCCTCCTATATTGCTGCTGCCTAACAGACCTCCATTGCCATCTGTGTGCTGCACCCAGTTCCTCTGCCCTCTGTGTTATTGGCCGTTTCTCTGTCCCGTGCTAAAAAAATTTGCAAGAATGCTAACAGAAGAAGATGGTGATCATGGAGGTACACAGCTACAATAGGAAGTCGGTGGAGGAAATACTGAGTGACGCTCAGGCAGATGAGCAGCTGCAAGCCCAGGTGTAGGCTCTTAGAAGCGGTTCCTCCGCAGGTCAGTGAAGACCTCAACTGCTCAATTAAGCAACTTAACTGAAAGCTCTGAGCCTCCAATTACTGCTGGGAATGGAAGGACAGTGTGAGTGGAGACAACTCTGCACTTTTTCACAAGGTTTCTCCAGCCCGTGTTATAATCGCTACTGGGATTATATGAAAAAGAAGCTCAGGAGGGGTCTGTGGAGTGGTACTGAGTAAACAGGCCATGAGACGCTAAGGCTGTCACCTGGAAGAGTGTGCAGAACGTATGGAGGACAACTTCAAGGGGTTGGATTCCTCACTCCAACCCCCACCTTGCTTTTTGCTTTTGGTCTTTTCAAGCATGTTCTCCCAGAGATGTTATTAAGTTTACGTGCAAAGTCTGACATTTGACATTCTCATGTTTTTGGAAAATGATCCTTTTAGGTGAAAGATACACTGCCCTGGCTTAGAAACCAAATGGCCCATTACTGTCCCCTGGCCCAATAGCCAGTGTAGAGCAGCCTCCCAGACCTGGTCTGGGTGCTGTGGGCACAGATGCCCTTGTAGCTGTGCTGGGGTCCAAGCTGCTTGTCACCTCTCCTCTCCCTCCTGCTGGAGGAGGCGTGGGAGTCACTGGATGGACAGTTTAGGAACCTTGGATTTGGGGATGTTATTTCAGTCGCTACTTTGCAAGTTGTGCTGCCACTGCTGCAGCAGAAGAAGAAAGAGAAGAAGAGGAAGAGGACGAGGAAGAAGAAGGTTACTTTGTATTGAACTCTAACTGGTTTAGCACAGACTCTCCAATTTTGACATTTTAAAAAGCTTTTGAGGTAGGCCTATTATTATCTTCATTTTACAGATGAAGAAACCAAGGTACAAAAATGTTAAGTGATTCCCCCAAGTTCACAAAGTTGGTCAGTGTTGGAGCCAGGGTTTGAAGCTGGCAGTTGGTCCCATGCGAGAGTCCACACTATTGCCCACTGCACCAGCAATTCTTCGAGTTGGGTACACATTGGAGTCACCTGGAGGGCCCAGTAAAACAGCTTGCTGGACCCCATTCTCAGAGTTTCTGATTCTGTAGGTCTGGGGTGGAGCCCGAGAATTTGTTTTTCTGACAAGTTCCTGAGTGATGCTGATACTGCTGGTGGGGAAATCAACACTTGAAAACTGCTGTCTTACACTATTTCTACTGGGATTCATGATGTAATTACAAACCTACTGGGCATGAGATTGACTGAGAAATAACTTTTTTGAGTCCTTCCCACAGCCTTTGCCCATCCTGTTGTTCTTTTTTCTCTTTCTGCAGAGGCCACTGCTTGCATTGTCTCTCTCTTGGTGACTCCATCTCTTTGTTTCCTGGGTCACACGTTCTTGCACAGATCCTCTAAACATGCTCTAAAAGTTCAAAGGCTGAGATTGCCCACGATGCAGGCTGTATAGTGTAATGCAGTCTTGTGAAAGCTTTGGATGAGGAAGGAGAGAGAAGGATGACAATTTGAATGTGAGCTTAAAAACAAGAACTCATATAAGGATCCCCTGAAACAGTAGGAGATAGTTATTAATGTAGAGAAATCGTTAATCCTGGAAGGCCAGAACTGCATAAAATAATCAGATAAAAGGACTACTCTTTGGTGCTGCAACAGCTTAAGCAACCTAAAAAGTTGCTAAAATTGGTGGTTTTCAAACTTAGCATGTGTCAGAATTACCTAGATAGCTTGATAAACACATATTTCCAGACTCTTCCTCTAGAGTTTCTAGAGTCTGAGGTGAGGCGCAAGATTCTGCATTTCTAACAAGTTCTGAGGCGATGCTGATGCTACTGGTCTGAGTACCTCACTTTGAGAACCACTAGGATAAGCAGGAATGTAGCCTTTTAAAATTCACAGCTATTGCCATTTGCTCAGAAAGAGCATCAGGCCAAGCCTCGAGTCATCAGGATCCTCTGCCCAACAGGACCAATGACCGCAGCATTGTGGATGTGAGGAAGGAAGGACTGAATCCTAACCGGAATGTTTCCAAGTTGGAACGAGGACCTTGATACCCTGGAGTCCAGATTAGTCTGAGATCATTTTGTTTATTCAATAGATGCTTTCTGAGCTTCTGCTCTGTGAAAGGTCATCACCTTTGGGGCTAGGTTATGTGGGGAATTCAGAGATGAAGATGAGAGAGGACCCGTCCTTCTCAGGAAAGTTACGTACTTCAGGAGCAAGTAGGAGATGGATGAAGGCAGTGCAGGCAGCGGGCGGGACGTATTGCAACGGTGCCCTCGGCAAAGCCACGCAGGGCAAGGAGCGCCCTGCTTGGTCCTGGCTGCCCAGAGAGAGCTCCGAGAAGGCAGTCACATTTGAGTCAGGCTAGGGGAACATCTTGGAAAGCTTGAGAGAAACACTTGGTGTTTGCACTGTTCAGGGAAGGAGAAGGAGGTGGCATGAGGTACAGGTGGAGAGAGAAGCAGTGTAGAACTAGTGGGCAACCAAGATAATTTGGAAAGACCTGAGTGAGAATAAACCAGAAGGTCCCAAACCGAGGGCGTTTCCATGTAAGACATTCCTAAATTGAAGCTACGCCGCATGTGTCCTGGGCCTTAGAATTTGCCCATCTGTGTTCAGAGAGTGGCTGGAGAGAGAGAAGGGAGAGACGGGCTGCCCTGGGCTGGGGTGGAGGAGTAGCCGTCAGACCTGAGCCCTGAATGAGTGGAAAGAACCAGTGACAGGAAGGTCTGGATATGAGGGTTCCAGGGAGAGAAAAAGAAAGCAAATGCAAAGGCCCGCAGGTAGGGGGTAGGAGGGTAGCAGGGTGAGCTTGAGAAACAGAGAAGCCGGCGCGGCAGAGCGTGGTGAGTAAGGGCGGGACGGTGTGAGACGAAGTCGGGGACATAGACAAGGATGGAACATTTAGAGCTTCTTGAACCATGGTGAGAAATTTGGGTTTGATTTCCATCAGATTTTAAGCAGGTATGAAGAGAGGGGAAGGCATGAAATTAGATAGGGAGGGCCAGATTATACAGAATTTTCTATCAGAATTTTATTTCTATCAGGTTTGAAGCAGGGGAGTGACCTGATATGATTTATACTTTTCATTTTTTTATTATTGAAAAATTTTAAATTAATCGTAGTAAAATACATACAACAGAAGTCACCATCTTAACCATTTTAAAGTGCACAGTGCAGTAGCGTTAAGTATGTTGTACGAACGCCGCCTCCACCCATCCCTCTCCAGAAACCTTTTCGTCTTGAAAAACTGAAACTCTGTACCCATTAAAGTGATTTATGTGTTTAAAGGACCATTCTGGCTGCCATTTGGAGAGGAGATTATCAGAGGGCACAGGGGAAGGAAGGAGAGTTAGGGGAGGAGCTCACTGTTTGTGGGAGTTTAGGTGGGAGATGCTGACGGCTTTGGCTAGTTAGAAGCAGAGCTGGAACTTCAACCCAGGACTTCAGACTCTTAGTTGGGATCCTCATCCACGGAAATGTTTCACTGTGTCATCACAAGGATGGTTGCTTGGCTCTTCCCCGATTAACAGTGACTTTTAGGATCTGCTTGCAGATTCTTATAATATTTTATGAACCTAATGGTGCCTCTGACATCCCACTAGCTAACCCCGAGTGCTTACTATTAGGCACTTTGCCTACTTTAACACATTTAATTCACACACAAACTTATGAGAGAGGTTCTGTCATTATCTCCACTTTACAGATGGGGAAACTGTGTCACAGCTTGCTGGGGTTATGCAGTAAGGAATCGTCAGCCCAGGATTTGAATTTAGGTCATCTGGCTCCAGGACCCGAACAGTTTGCTGTTACTATACCTTGTCTATGTATCATAGAAGTGAGATATTTATTAGTATTATTCCAAAGCTAATTCGAAGATCTTAACTATGACAAAGCATTGAGTGTTCTAAGCACTCTCCTATTTCATCATCCCTTCCAACTAGCAGGTGTATTATTGGGAATGATGGGAAAAGGGAGCCTAAAAAATCTCACCTTTGTCCCCAATTCTGAGACGTTTGTCCACAGGGATCCTATTTCTTGGAGTCTTGTCATTTCGTGATGTACAGCACAAATGCCAGCCCAGCACTTGCAGGAGACTGAGAGCAAGTGCCTCCTTACAGTTTGCCTCCTGGGCACCTCATTTACTTCACTTTAGTCCTAGCCTTGCACAGAATCTATCTATTAGCACGAGGGAAATGTTGACAAATGGATCTAAGAATTTCTATTATCTCCGAACCAGGGATCATCTTTAAATTCATAGAAATTTTCCCCAGAGTGTAGCAGACACCATATACAGCATTATCCTGAGTGCCTTGGTATCTGTAGATTTTAATACCCCTTCCATCCCCCAAATTCAGTTCATGGTGTGGCTCAACCTTTCAGAACATTTAGACTTAGCTCCACCCTGCTACTCACACACTTTTTACCTGTACCATCCCACCAAAGTAAAAAATATGATCATCTCTATCATCAAAGGCAATCATAGATGTACCTGGATGTTGGAATTTTTGACTGAGTTCCCTGGCCTGGACTTGGCTGCTTCTCCCAAGATTGGTGCTTAGAACATTATCTCCGATCAGCCGTCTACCTCACTTTTTCTCTTCTTCTTCCATGCTGTTTTATTTATTTATTTTTTCCAATACTAACATTTTTCACTAAACACTTGAGGCCATTTGACCAGGCCAAGGAATGAAACAGCCTCAATTAATTCATTTTCCACTGAGAGTGTTTACTGCTGTGTGCATAGAGACTGTTGATTCAGGACACCTTCTTGGTATCATCTGAGCACACAGAAAAGGAGAGGGCATTCTTGATTGTATTAAGATATTTCTGTTTTGACAGCTGGATGACTTACATTTTGGAGTCATTTGGGTAGCTTGAATTCATGGCCAAATTTTTATTAAAATTTGTTTTTCTCTGTGTTCTTTCACGTGGAGCTACTTGCAGCGTGGGCCTGGAGATTCCATAGCATGGTGGCATCACAGGCGTTCACACTGCCCTGCGGGGGGTACTTGGCATCCACCATGTCTACGTCTATGCCTTGGTGGCCTCAGGGCTTTCTGCACCCTCTAGGAATTTCAAACTGGAGGCTCACATTAGTCAACTTTTTGTACCAAGTCAGTAGATAAAACATTTACTAAGATACTGAAGAAAATGGTTGTGTTTTTGCCAAAGAGATATTGAACTCTATCCAACTCTCTTTCTCAATTTAGTGAACTTGTTCTTACATTTTTCACAGTGTCTGAAAAGAAGGGTATTGTCATGTTCCATCAGTATCAAAATGTTACATCTGCAAACCCAATTTTTCTTTGCTTTGGGAAGGTACCAAGAGGGATCAACACACTGGGCTTTGAGAAGAGGCATGTTATTTAATTTAGGTACTTGTGATTCACTTAATCTTTTCTTACGAGTTCATTTTTATCTTTTTCTTTTATATTTTTATCTTCATAAGACAGTTGAAAGAGAAAAGCAAGACTTCCCTCAATTCAGCTATTCATTCCCTGACTCAGGCAGTGATTCGCAATGGCACATGGATGGCTGAAAGAGGATGCTCTCCTCCTCGCCCCCAGCTACCCCGGTGTAGCATCCCTTGAAAGAGCTTTAAGTCTGCATTCAGACTAAATGCATTCCAATAACATACGAACTGTGCAAGAGAAATAAAAATGCAGATTCTACACTGCACAAAATTCTACATTAGAATGTTCAAATTCGACACTCTACATTAAGGCTGTTTACTGTCTATTTAGGCTGTGTATAACTCTTTACTTGACATAGTGTTACAGCAAGGGGACTGTACCTAGATGTCAGTGTCTGATGCAATCTTCCCTTTACTCAGAACTGCCTAGATGACAAGAGCGTGGAGCCCGTCATCTCCGAGGCAATTCAGATCCTGAGGCAATGCTACCCAAAGAGTCCCCTTCCTTTGGTCACAGCCAGCAGTGCTTATACCTTCCCAGTCCCTGGGAGCATCACCCCCGAACCTCCACGTGATCTAACTGAAGGTAAGAAAAGTGGCTAACTATGACCTTTAAGAGGAATGTTTGTATTTTGCCACTATTTCCAAGGAATGTGGATGAAAATAGAATCAGTTATTGTACAGGTCAACCATGATTGTCTAAAAAGCTAATGAAAGAGATATATGAAAAAACAGTTTTTTCATAAACAGGGTGAACAAATACCAAGCTCACTTATTTTGTTCTTAATTACTAACTGTGGCCACTTTGCCTGGTAGCTATCAATTACCTGTACAGTCATCTCAGCTAATTAAAAAAAATATTCTATTCACAATCCTGTGATCGAGTCTCTCCATTTTACTGACTGATTGTGGAATTAATTTGCCCTAAGGATGAAATTGAAATAAAACTCTTGCTATTTACAACCCAGGCTAGTCATATTGGAATATTTGAAAGTATGATTATTTAATCTCCAGGAAGATCTTACTGTCAAATAATTCTAGTGCTTTTCAGCCCTGCTTTCCTACCATGGAATAGATTTTTTTTTTTTTTTTTTTTTTTTTTTGAGACAGAGTCTCACTTTGTTGCCCTGGCTAGAGTGAGTGCCGTGGCGTCAGCCTAGCTCACAGCAACCTCAGACTCCTGGGCTTAAGCGATCCTTCTGCCTCAGCCTCCCACTAGCTGGGACTACAGGCACGTGTCACGACACAATTAATTTCTTTCTATTTTTGGTAGAGATAGGGTCTCGCTCTTGCTCAGGCTGGTCTCGAACTCCTGAGCTCAAACAATCCGCTCGCCTCGGCCTCCCAGAGTGCTAGGATTACAGGCGTGAGCCACCGCGCCCAGCCGGAATAGATTTTTTATGGGCATGATTTTGCCACAGTGGCACTGGATGCTTTCTGTGGACTTTTGTTTTAAACAACTTCCTCAATCTAAAAATTGGGGACTCAATTAAGGTGACATCTAAGTTATAACAAGTTTTGTATGTAGGTGATCTCTAAATTTTAGCAATGTTAGTTGTGTAAACACCTCTAACTTCAGTGGGAGAATCCAGAGTGATATTCGTGTGTCATTTCATTCTGCACTTCCTTTGTGTTCAGTGAGGGACAACTGTTGGGACGTCATGACATGGTGCTTCTGCATATCCATGCACACGCCATTCACACACACCAACGAGCATGGATTGTGTTGTGACATTGCGCGTGTAATAATAGGACCCTTATTTGTGAGGGGAAGAAAAACTGATCACTGTGTGGTGTGAGTGTAAATACCGTGCAAAGGGGAAGCCTCACTTATGTCACCTCTTTCTCTCTATCAGAGGATTTTGAGGATGACGGTGATGAAGAGGGGGACAGAGGCTCAAACTCTGAAGACGTGAAGGAAGAAGTAGGTACATGAGCCCTTGCTTCTAATGATCTCCATACTCACATCATGCAAAGAAAAATGTCACTTCCTATGTTTGCTTAAGCCCAGTGTAAATTTTGAGGACTTACTTTAATGCTGCTACTCCAGTGACAGTGACACTCAGTAAATGACAGCTACTGTATTGATTTCCAAGTTGTCGTTTTCCTCTTGGTATGTCTGGTACAATGTCTCATTGTAAAATCAGAGGCAATCCGTTATTAAGACGCTAAGACTCCATCAGGATGAGCCTTAGGTAGACACTGAATGCTTAGGGTTGGTACATTTAATAAGTGCATGTGACACCATAGAAAGATTTTTCAGGAAACTTTCTAGTAGATCTCACCTATCTTTGTAAGTCACTCTTCTTATCTCCCACTCTACACAGGGCTGCTGAATTACACGATTCCATTTACTTCAGAGTCTGTGTGAATGGCGCTCCCTTATGTTGCACGGTGCACAACCTAGCCAGCAGGGAAGTGATGCTCCTTGGTCCCTATCCCGTAGTGGCCTATCCTGTAGAACAGAGGTCAACAAACTTTCTATGAAAACTCAGATAGTAATTATTTCAGGCTTTGTGGACCAGAAAGTCTTTATCAAAACAACTCAACTTCACTGTGGTAGCACAAAAGCAGCCACAGACGATACATAAACAAATGGCCATGACTGTGTTTCAATAAAACTTTGTGTACAAAAGCAAGCAATGAGACATGGTTTACTGATTGCTTTTCTACAACAAGATTGAGAAATCTTGGAACTATTGGCATTTAGACTGGATAGTTCTTGGTTGTGGGCAGCTGTCCTGTGAGTTGTGAGATGTTTAGCAGCATCGCTGTCCTCGACCCGCTAGATATCAGTAGCACCCATCCCTTTGCTCCCTAGGCATGAACCAAAAATGTCTCTGGAAATTGCCAAATTTGTTCCTAGTTGAGAGTCACGTTCTAGAATAATAATTTGTCTGTGAGTTATAATTCTGTCTCCATTTCTGTTGGTGGACATGTACTTGGACAAGTTCATTCAAGTTATAGTTTCTTAATTTTGTCATTTGTAAATAAGACTCAGAAGTAAATATTACTTTTTATGACATTTTTGGGGATAAGACTTAAATTTAAAAATTATATCTTCCCTCCTCCCTCCCTCCCTTCTTTCCTTCCTTCCTTCCTATCTGCTTAGACAGAAAGAAACTTTTGATTTCTCCATCAGTTAATCACTCAGCTTGCTGATGGTAGTGGCAGTCATACGAAGACTACCTCTTAGCCATCTGTAGGTTTAGACTGCTATTGACAGTCAGTGTTCTCTGGGTTTTGTTGATAAATAGAATCATTTCTGAAGTCATTGGTAGCAAATTGGTTCTTTGCTGTGGCTTGGTGGTGCGGGCCTGTGGAGTACGTACTGAATTATTTGAATATTACTGTGCTGCTGCAGTCATCCATCAATGCCACTGTCCCCTCCTCTCTTGCTTGCTTGTTGATAACCGATGCAGGATGTCAGTCACCACATGCATCTGATGGGGCGGGACAAGGTGCCCGCCACCACCTGACTTCACACAGTGTGGGAGGGAGGACCTGGGTCCTCCTTCTGCAGGGGATGGAGGGGTGGCATGGAGTAGAACCTAAACAAATAAATAAACCCAACTGGGGAAGAAGCACAAAATAATAATTTATATGAAACTTATGGGAATTACTTTTAATTTGAAGTTTGGAGGAAAATTGTGAAAGACGGGTGGAAGACCGTATTTTCTTTTTTCCCTGGATGTAGAATATAAGCATTTATTTTCCATATTTATTTGATTTATGCCTTTAAAACTGACTGCCAGGTTTTTCCTTAACTAACCAAGTATACTTCTAGAACATATAGTATATTTTCCTTCCCTCTTTTATTAGGGAAACTTAATCTAGGATATGGAAAGATGAAGACACTGGACTGGTCGATTCCTGGTGTCTTTTCTCTATAAAGCCCTATAATCCTTGGAAAACACACAAGTGTTCAGAGAAGAGTCACTGTCACCATTAAATTATTATGAAATGATCTATCTATAAGAAAAAAAGTGTCTGGGATTATTCAACCCAATGAAGAGAAGACTGATGGTGACTTGGTTAACTTGTAAATGTACAAAGGGATGGAGGTAAAGCAGGAGATTTCCAGCTCCTCCCCACATCCTGTAAGGACTGATATAATTTCTCTCCTACTTACTTCTCAAAGCTCATCTCCTCCAATCTTCCTCTTGTTCTCTATGCTTCCGTCACCTTCATGAGGTGAGCAAATTTAAGCTTTTCTTTCTGCTAGTGATCCCTTTCCAGGTCTTTGCATGATTGGCTCTTTTAGTCTTTTAGGTTTCAGTTAAAATGTTACCTTCTAAGGGGTCCTTCTCAGATCCCCCAATCTAAATAGCATCCCACACCCCAGACTTAGGCACAAATCACATCACTCTCTTTCACTATTTCTAGGACTTTTATTACTGTTGGAAATTACCTTATTCATTCATTTACTTTCTTTTTTACTGTTTTTCTTCTCTCAGTAGACGGCAAATTCCGTGGGACCGGGGACTTTTGTCTGTTCCATTATTACTGAGCCTTAAGTACCTAGAAGAGCACCTGCTTGTAGTAGGTGCTCATTAAATGTTTGTGAAAAGATTAAAGGACCTAATAAATAGAAAAAGTTAATTATAATGATGTTGATGATAGTAGGTGATGAGAATTTCTTTTATATTGTGCTTTATATTTTATATAGTTCATCTCATTTTATATAAATTATTATTTATTTCTGATGAGGCTGTTAAAAACTGACATAAATGCTGAGAAACGTTGTATATTTTCTTTCTTTTTATTTTAAAAATACAATTCAGCATATCAAATTCTTTATTTGGAAGCAAGGAAACCATGTCCTGAGATTCTGAAGAAGCACATTTGTATCTTGTCTTGATGTTTCTCAGGTTGGAATCCCTGACTGTAATCTGTCCTATGAATATTCCACTGTAGGATGACGACCTGGAAACAGACGTGGACAAGCTGAGTTCCAAACCTGGTCTTGACCGACCTGAAGAGGAACTGATGCAATATGAGGCAATGTGTTGTGAGCTCTCCTGTAGCTTCGAGGTAGGTCATATGCTTTGGTTCTGCTCTTTGGAGATGCATGATGGGTTCTTTGCAGAACCTGGGAGGCCAAACAGAGATGTCCAGATGGAAAGTCTTGCTCATCATTAGCAATCTTCTTCTGGGATCTTTCTGAGAGAAAAGTGAAATGCTAAGCAAAAATGTGAAAAAGGTGGCCAACCTAGGATGCACGCAAGGGTTCTACAATTTGGTTCTACACCTAGGTTAGAAATATAGTCATGTGCTGCATAATGACATTTTGGCCAACAATGGACCACGTATATGATGGTAGTTTCATATGATTATAATACCATACTCTTACTGTACTTTTTCTGCATGTAGCTGTATGTGAATACACAAGTACTCACTAGTGTGTTACAGTTGCCTACAGTATTCAGCACAGTAACGTGCTGTACAGGTTTGTAGCCCAGGAGCAACAGGCTGTGCTACACCATATAGCCTAGGCGTGTAGCGGGCTACCGTCTAGGTTTATGTGAGTGCACTCTATGATGTCTGCACAGTGACAAAATTGCCTAATGACACATTTCTCAGAAGGTTTCCCCTTTGTTATGTGATGCATGACTGTGGAATGAAGGTACACATCACTACCTATTGTCTGGTGGGCAAGGTGCCCTGCCCCTATGCACTGAAAAAGCCAATGAAAATTCATGATGATTTAATTGTTACCATGCCAAAGTGAGAAAATTGTCTTAGATGATTTTTTGAAGGTGGCCATCCTGATTCCAGGCTTTTTTTTTTTATTAGTAGAAACAAATTGGGAAACGTAGATCTAGTGATGTTAATCCAGAGTCTAGTTGCTGCTGCTGCTGTTGCTGTCATCAATATTTTAGATGTACTTTTTGATCTCCATTATTTTCTATGGCTCTTAATAAGTCATGAATTTGGGTACATCTAAGGGTGTAAGCTAAGTCACGTGTACGAAAGGGAGTTCATATATTCTGTTTCCCTTCAGAAAGCAAAAGGGGATCGGTAGTAACAGTTTCAGGGAAGGAAATTTCAGTTCAGTGTAAGTAAGAATTTTTAAAAGTAATCAGAATTATCCTCAAATGAAAGACATCACATTCGGGTGCAGTGAGGCCCCCATAAATGAAATTGTTCAACCCGGTTGTAATTTAGTGGGGGTGTTACAGAAGACATTCATGTATCGTTTAGAGTCGAAATCTCCTTCCAAACATGAGTTGCTATGATTCCGTCATTTATTTGACTCTTGAAGGTCAGTCTTTCTTGGTTGACCTTGGAAAATGCTTCTGAATTCACAAGATTTATGCTTAGCTCTGAGCCCAGAGAGTAAGGACAGGGACCAAATTGTATTCTCTACCTGGAAGGAAACACTAACACACTCTTTTCCATTTTAAACCTGAAGGAACTGGAGTCCCAATTTGAAGATAATGGGAACTCTGGAGAGATTCAGTGCGCCAATCACCACATTCCCGCTGCTGCTTCCTCGAAGCAGCATTGCTTGAGTAAAGACCAAAGCTCCAGGGGGCAGGGAAGAGAAGAGACAGCCCAGACTTCCCTTTTGCACATGGTGAAGATGGGGAGGTCCGCTGTGCATCTGGCCTCCAGAAAAAGGCCTGTAGTGAACCCATACCAAAACGTACAGTCCAACGATCTTGGGAGAGATTCTTCTGGAAATGAAATCCCTAACACTCAGGCTTCCCTGAAAGAGGATGCCAGGGACTTAGATGCGATTTTCTGCTCAAGGATGACTGCCTTCTTCTCCAACTCCACGAGGCCCAGAGAAACAGCTGCAGTAATAGATAAGCTTCTGCAGACACACCCAAAGCGTATACCTTTCCATGATCCTTATCTTTATATGGCCAAAGCCAGAAGAACCACATCTGTGGTGGACTTCAAGACAATGGCAATTCCTGACCTCTGGGGACACTGTCCACCTCCCTCTTCCCAGTGCATGTTGGAACGCAAACGTGGAGTCCAAAGGTGGTGGTGCTACTTATTTGAAAGCTCTATTTTTTCCTCTTCTTTAATATTTTTATAGGCTGGATGGTTTGTACAAATAATTCTGCCATCTATGGTAAAGTGAGCATTATTCAGGAACATGTTAAAGCCTGTCGGGAAACTTGGGCCAAACATGCAAACTCGCCTTCCTACAAGGTCATTTCAGAATTCAGCGAAAGGCAGTGGTAGGCAAGGAATTCCTTATGTGATTCCAATGCAGCTCCTTACCTCACCTACACTGCAAACCACTACAACAGGGAAAGATTATCTAGTTTCTGCAAATACCAGGATCTTTCCTCAAAAGGAGGTTTTCAGAAAAATCAAGAACTGATTATTTGAGATCTCTTTCCTTGTTTACTGCAAACTGCTATGGGATCTCTTGCTAATAAGAGAGGGTGTGCCTTCATTCCACAGCCGCAGACTTATAGACCCTGGCTTGGTTTGGAGAACAGTTTTGCTGCATGACTTAGGATGAGATAGAAAGATACGTTTTTCAGGCAGAAACACTGGGTGATAGATTATTTCCAGAATGCGGGAAAGGGAGCTTTGTCTTTAGCTCCAACACAGTAAGATTAAAACAAAAACCGCTAAAGCCGAGGAAAAAATTATTTTTCTTGAAAAAAAAGTATGCAGATATTAAGTCAATGAAGCAGTGTGCAGACCAGAATACTTCGTTAACTTATTTTCCATGTAATCAATAAATTGTTCTCTTGATGGTGGATCCCAAGAACTGCTCCTATTTGAGCTCCTTGCTGATAGCTCTGACCCTACTCCTGCACATTTTCTGCCACGCTCAAGTTTTTTGAGAAACACACCACGGGGCTGATCTAGCACCATCTTACCCTTGCGTAGAACAACTTCCCTCTGAGTCTAGGTCTCATGTCCACCTCCCCCTCCACCTTCCCCCTTCACCTCCCCCAACCCCAGTGAACTGGACTGGAGATTCAAGAAGGTAATCTGGAAGACCCCCTACACTTTCTTCTTTCCTCTTACTTAAATCTCCCAAATATTTCTGTTTCTTAGACAGAAGATTGACCTTAGCTTCCTGGAACAGACAGAGCGCAGGGAATATAAATGGCATAAGATTACAAAGGCTTATGGGAGCCTCCCTAACCTTGAGGATGCTCACAGTTAATAGTCCTAAAGTCTCCCTTAGAACTGTCTCAGTGCAAAGGACCCCTTATTCACATAGCCAGAAAAGTTCCAAAGTTCCTCGGCCCAAATTGTCTTGACAAAACTCATCTTCAACCTAAGAATCCTCTAGCTAAAATCTAACATCGCTGCTTCCTACATTCCTACTTCTCAGTGTAGATTTATTTCTTGAGAAAGAAGAGAAGGGAGGGCGTTGCTGTTTTCACCCTTTGAGCTCAAGGTTGGGGGTGTTATTAAACTTCTCTCTGCTTTCATGTTTCTCTGATGACCCCCAATGCCCTTGCCGGGTGACCAGAGGATGAATGGGGTGGGGAGTGAAGGCTGACCCTTAAAATGTTCTCAATTTTCCTTTTCAGGATCAAGATATTAGAGGATGTCCGGAGACTTATCCAGCCAATTGATGTTGTCAATAAAGTCGTCTTCAGTTTAGATGAGCCTCGGTAGGTGGTGTTGTGTATCCACGGGATAGGGTGCATGGAGAATTCTGTTAACGGCAAGAGAACAGGAGTGTTTCATGTTATAATAATAATCCATTCCTACTCCTAAAAATAGCATGATGAAGAGTAAGGTTAAAGTTCTATAAGAAAGAGCTTATCTTTAAGAAATGTCAAATGGTGTTTAAGAATAGCAGTGATGCACGTGTTCATGAGTTCTTGATTTCATTACAGGCCTTTGCAAGATACGGCTTCTAATTGCTTAAGGTTCTTCTCCCAGTTTGAGTCAGGAAATCTTCGCAAAGCCATCCAAGTGCGTGAGTAAGTAAGAAAGCCCAGGGCTGGCTCCTGGCAGCTCATGAGAGCAGGTTGTGACCATCTCTTCCCCATTCTCTGTTCAATGATCCCACATTGGCAGCTTGAAATCAGCCATGGTGGGAGTATTTACACCATAAAATTTGGCAAAGACTACAAATGAAGGTTTTTCCTGTCAGAGAGGCAGGTTTTAAACATTTACCAGCACACCACTAGGAGACTCACCAGCTATCACAGCAGAGTGAGCTGTTCATGAGAGGTCAACTGCTGTGAGTATGCCTTATGTTCCAAATAACAAGTCCATGTTTGGCTGCGAGAGTACTTTGACCAGGATGTTTGTACTTCGATTATGCCAAAGCTGGATCTGTTGGCATGGAAGGGTACATGGTGCTGTTTTTCCTGCACCTCTGTAGATTGTTGCTCCCACATCAGTGAACTTAGGTGGCAAAAATCACGGGCTTTTCATGGAGAGGTGGGGACCAGCCTTCATTCGAGGGAACGTGCGGTACTCTGCCTCTCTGGCAGAACCTACCGACGAGCTGTAAATAGAAAAGGGTTTCATAAGCAAGGAAAACCTAGAGCTGCACAAACTAAAAGGAAGCAAATAAAAAAAACACAAATGAGTTTTCTTTTTTCAGTGGCAGAAGAGACTGGTGTTCTCACTACATTATAATTCTGTCTACCATAGCAGTGTGGATTATATTTCCCGAATACCAAAAGGCAAGATACATGAGTGCTGTCCGGAAAGTATCCAGCTATTATATCCATGTACCCACTATATTCATGGCTGGATATTTTTCGGACAGCCTGCCTATAATCCATTTCCTATTGGTGAACTTGTGAAAGAACAGTCCAAAACACTTAATGGTGTAGTGGCCACTACAGCTACAGACGTTGCCAGGGCAACTTTACCTCTTCCTAACCAGGAGACTGAGCAAGTTTCCTAATTAACTCCATGCCTTTATTTCCTCACTTATAAAATGAAGACAGGGATTCTATGATAGTTCAACGGTACACAGAAAGCTCTAAGAGTAGTACCTGGGAGCACTCAGTTAACGTAAGTTCTTACTCAGGGATGCGTATTCACTGTGACTGGGGCAGAGCTTAGTACAGCTCAGCCCTGTTTTATATCTACCTGAGGACATATTTTAGAACTTTTTCTTTTTGTGGGGAGGTGTAGGGTGATTCTTTCTTTGGTGCATTAAATATTTTAAGGGAGCCCAACCTATAAAACACAGACAAGTTGAGCTACTTGGGCTGAAGAAGAGAAAGACAATCATGTCAAGACCTCTTCTAAGCTTTTTTCTCTTTCTGTCATAAGCTCAGCTTCCACTTGTTCCTATAGCTCCTGCTTTTATTATTTCTTCTCTCCAGATATCATGTTAGAAGGATCCAGGAGAGAAGACCAGATTAACACTCTCCTAGCGGGACGGTTGTCAGTCTGGGATGTGCCTAAGCTCTGGCCTGGCTCAGGTCTCTTTCTCTATCCATCTGCCTTTGACCAGGGTGTAGGATCCTAAACTAATCTGTCGTGGTCAGAGTAACAGAGTCAAATGACAGTAAACAAAACTGCTTATAAGTAAGAAATGTTTATGATCACTTTTTGGAGAGAGCACTGTGGGAATAGCAGATAATTTAAAGGTCATAGGCTTTGCGGACTTGTGCTTCTGAGTGACCCTCAGTGGGTTATGCTTCATTCACCGTGAGGTGAGCTCAGTGGTTAGCATGCAAGTGCTAACATGACAGCATGAAGGGTGGACTCCATCAGATAGCTGCTCCTATATGTCCTATATCAACCTCTATCCTGTCACAAATCTTACAGTGCCACGTACCAGGGGTCCAGAGTGGGAGAGCATGAATATGCCCTTTACTACATGTAAATTAGATCTCAATGAAAATGAAACAACCCTTGTATCGCTAACCTAATTCGTGTTTGTTGCTCTGCTGAGGGATTTACATTTACTATACTATTTAATTTTTACAAACAGCATTGTAAGTTTAGATGTGATTTCCATTTTCCATATGAGGGAACTGAAGCTCAAAAGTAATGTCTAACATCAAATAGTAATGGCAGGTCCAAACCAGGTGTGACTGAATTTTCTCTGGGATATAGCACACTTGCATTTTTCTATATGGATAAAAAACTTATTATAGTTTAATAAAAAGATATGCTATAGTTGTGTAGCTGACCCTTCTAATACTAAGAAACTCTCCTACTCCCATGAATTTCCAAAGCCTGTGCCCGATTTTGAGAGATAAGGAAAATAACTATAATTTACCAGCCAACTGAGATCCTGGGTCTTAGATCTATAACCCAGTGCCTGAGATATGTAGATTCTGAGTATTGGAAGTTACCTTGAAGACTTTCCAGATGACCCTCCCATGTTGCTTCTGACTCCGCAGGTTTGAGTACGACTTGTTGGTCAACACCGATGTGAACGGCACCCAGCACCAGCAGTGGTTCTACTTTGAGGTGAGCGGTATGCGTGCAGCCATCCCTTACCGCTTCAACATCATCAACTGTGAGAAGCCCAACAGCCAATTTAATTATGGTATGCACTTGGGGGGGAACACGGGCTTTCTGGAGAATACCAGCAATGATATCTTGACTGCCTGGATTAGTACCAGAGCCTTGTTGGGTTCCTAGGGGATTTGAAGTTGGGCTGGCACACTTTGGTTGCCAGGCGTGGCAAGGCAGTGGCCCACCAATGGCACACCACTACTATGGAGGGGAAGCTGGTGTATCCCACACCCCCTGCCACCTCCCCGCTGCCCCCAGCTGTGGAATGGGAGTAGCACACATAACATCCCACTACTTCCTGATTCCCTTGCTCCACCTTGAACTTTTTGAGATTGGTGAGATCTTTCATTTATTCCTTCTCTCCGTCTCCTAAATCCCACAGGAGCAAATCTTTTGACTGCTTGTCATAAGACAGGGAAAACAGCAAAACCCTACTGGACAACACTGATTGACACCCTCAGAAAACTTTATACAAAGTTTAAATTCTCTTGAATACCTGTGGCCATTTCTGAGGAGACATTCAAGAGACAAGGACTGATTAGCAACCCATATTTATTTTGAATGTTTCTAGGAATGGAAAATTCTGTTTACTATGGCTGGATTATATACTAATTTGCTGGGTGGCTTTGAATGAGGAATAAATATTCCCAGGTGTTTAGGTTTGAGCACAGCCTTTATTTTGTAGTGACTAAACAGATTCTTGCTGGTGTAGAAAGAGAAAATAAGAACCTTGACTCTGTATTCACTTTGCACAGCTGCTGTAACAAATTGTCACAAACCTGGTGTTTTAAAACAAGATGAATTTATTCTCTTACGGTTCTGGGGTCTGGAAGTCCAAATTCAATTTCACTGGGCTAAAGGCAAGGTGTTGGCCCGGGCCATGTTCCCTCTGGAGAAT
Source organism: Propithecus coquereli (assembly GCF_000956105.1). Taxonomy (NCBI): domain Eukaryota; kingdom Metazoa; phylum Chordata; class Mammalia; order Primates; family Indriidae; genus Propithecus; species Propithecus coquereli. The sequence continues at coordinate 9,456,422 of NW_012144967.1, forward strand.
CCAGGGGACAATACATTTCCTTTCTTTTTCCAGCTTCTAGTGCAACAGTCCCTGCATTCTTTGGTGGCTGGTCCCTTCCTCCACCTTCAGAGCAAACAGCATAGCATCTTCACATCTCTCTCTGCTTCAGTCACCTTGTGTCTCTTCTACAGTCAAACCTCCCTCTGCCTCCCTCCTATAATGACATTTCGGATTGCATTTAGGGCTTTCCAGGATAATCTCCTCATTTTAAGGTCCTTAACTTAGTCACATCTGCAAAGTCTCTTGGGCCACGTAGGGTTAGCATTCACAGTTTCCAGGGGTTCAGGTCTGGATATCTTGCTGGGCCATTATTCAACCCACCACAACTCTCTTTCCATTTTCTCTTTCTCTCGCGGATTAATTCCTGCTTTTGTTTCACGTAGGGATGCAGCCAACCCTGTATTCCGTGAAGGAGGCTCTTCTTGGCAGACCCACTTGGATACGGACAGGCCATGAAATCTGTTATTATAGGTAAATGATAGTGCTGTGAGCTTCCTCTTCTCTGCCCTGTTGTCCCCTCTCGATTTCCTGCTTTTCCATATCAATCTTATAAACATCGGGAATCTCTGCTTGTCTGCTATACTTGTCCCTATGTCCTGATGGCAAATTCTTCACCTTTCAGAGGCACAAGCATGTTCATTGGCACCCACAGTAGACCCTCCAAAATATCTTTTGATTTGCTGAAAGATGGTTTATCTTTATTTAAGCACATTCAAACTTTTAGATCTTGTTAGATATTTGTTGTTAGAGTTTGAAGTTGCAAACTCAACCTATGATTAAACCTTAGCTCTTTATCTGTTTCTATTGGAGCCAGTGAACAAAAAGTCTGAGATATCCTTTCCAATTCCTATCCACTCCATGCTTCAGTTTGCTAATGTTCAAGAGAGTGAATATGTGACAAGTACAGTTAAGTAACTTTTCCTCCACAGCAAGATGATTTTTTGGCAAAAGATAAAATAGGGAGGGGTTTTAAAATTCATCTTCAATCCTTGGTCAGTAGCCAGTTTCATCAATTTCTCCTGCAAAGTTGTAATGAATGAAATTTAAATTATCTATATATTATGATGAAAGAAATGGATTCCAGACCTAGGAATTGCTTGCGTACACATTTTCCTCAGATGGAAAATAAAATTTAAATTCATAAGGAAAAAAAAAAGGATAGGAATTGCTAAGAGAGGTAGAAATATATAATTAATTATTATTAGTTCATTGTTAGTTTCCTATAATAACTGATAGGCTAGTACAAACTCTTGCTATACTTGTTTATAAAGTAAGTCTTATTTCTTTCTGAGATTACAAAAGGCCCCTAACAAACCTAGTACCAGACATTCTAGAGTTTAGGATAGTTATCACTATTAAAAAGAATGATGGTTGGCCGGGCGCGGTGGCTCACGCCTGTAATCCTAGCTCTCTGGGAGGCCGAGGCGGGTGGATTGTTTGAGCTCAGCAGTTTGAAACCAGCCTGAGCAAGAGCGAGACCCTGTCTCTACTAAAAATAGAAAGAAATTAATTGGACAACTAAA
>NW_012144967.1:9458255-9459792 GCF_000956105.1 Propithecus coquereli
TAGTGTATTTTTTTAATTTCTGAATATTACAGATGTACAGAAGTAATAAATGTTTTGATCAAGTAAATTGCTTCACCTACTGTGTACAATGCACACTACCTGGGGGATGGGCACACTTGTAACTTCGACTCAAAAGGTACAAAGAAAAGGACAGGAGTGTTGCTAGACAGGAAAGGTCAAGAATCTTGTTGCTCTTTCAGAGACAAAGACAAAATCACTGCAGAGATAATGAAAGTCTACAAAACACAGAACTGGGCTGACAGTCTGTAGTAAAAGAGTTGGAAGTCTTTAGTCCTTGATGCATTAGGGTGTGAATCTGAGTAGCATTTTCTGATTCTTTAGAAGAATGGCAAAATATTACAATTTTGTTGGTTTCCCATTCACCTAAATGACAATTACTCTCTGGCCTACCTATTTTAAGACTTGTAGGACTTCTTTATGGTTCAGAGAGAATTAGATTAAAAATTACCTCAAGGTGATAGATTCTACAACTGCAGGAAAAAACATGAAAACCCAAATTTGGATTTTGGTGTGTTAAAAATAACTTTTAGTTTCCTCTGGAAATAGTCACCCTCAATAAATGTGAAAGGTTCATCTTAGAGCCAGCTTGGATGTGGAACTCAGTGAGAGACTGGACAAACATAGTGCTTTGCATCCTTTCCCAGTGGGAAGGCTCTCCCCAGAGGGTGCTCCTCTTGGAACAGGGGAATAAGGAGAAGCCTCAAGGGGCCAAGTGTCTGCCGAAAGGAGAAGGGAGAAGCCACACTTCCAAAGCACAGCCTTGGCCTAAGGAAAGCCAATGTTAATAGCTTTGAGATTCATTAACAAGACAATTGTTATGTGATTAAAGAGCAACAGAGGGGTGAGATGAAAACCATGACTGTATAATGTAATTCATTTTTCATATCCCAGCCATGAATACAACAGAGATGAATGGATAAGATTGCTACATTGTAATGTAGTTTGTTTTATAATTATTCACCACATTATGTTAACATATTTCCAATAATGTGATCTAACAACAGGATAGATATGTATAATCTCTATTCACCCACAAATCAGAACGCTTCTCCCTGTTGTAAAATGCCTTGGATTACATAGTATCTTTCTCCCTATTTACCTGTTCCAATCTTTGAGTCTTTCTGCTTATAAGATTTCTTTGCTTTATCCCTGCCTTTGTTCTCTCTGGTGTATTAATTTGGGAGAACTTTACCTTCCTGTATCCTTGTCTCCAATATGTCATTAGAAACTCAGAAGTTCTATTTCTATTATTCTGTTACATTCCCAGATTAAGTGCCATGTTTTCAGGGGGTGCTGGGGTGCTCATTGTGGGGAGACCTGTGAGCCATGGGTCACATCCTTATACCATGTATAGCTCAGGTCACATTACAACTTCAAGGAGGAGTTCACTGTTAAAAATATAGTTGTAGGCTGGGCGCGGTGGCTCACACCTGTAATCCTAGCTCTCTGGGAGGCCGAGGCAGGCGGATTGCTTGAGCTCAGGAGTTCGAAACCAGCCTGAGCAAGAGCGAGACCC
>NW_012144967.1:9460108-9491276 GCF_000956105.1 Propithecus coquereli
AGGTAATTTTGAGAAATTTTGGTTAACTTTCCAGATCTAATTAGATTACGTGTACACAATGAGAATTCTTGAGAAAGATCTAGTATTAAAGGTAAGGGGTAGGCCACCTCCATTCAAATGATCAAATGATTTTGGTTAAACTTTGCTTGTAATTTAATATTATCATCACTTGATGCTTTCTAACCAGAACTTTTAAAAAACTAATTGTCTATTTTGTGAGGTTTAGTTTAATTTAGATAATATAATCTGTAAATCAACCAATGTAAGCTTCTGCAAACTTAAATACCTTACCAGAAGCTAAATGCAAAAGAAAGAGGAAGGGGGTTAACTATCCCCACTTGTTCCTCAGGGAACCTCCTATGCAGGAATTGATGCTTAACGATCTGAGACAGTGGATGTAGATGTGGTAGATGTCGACTCTAATGTGTTTTTCATGCTCCAGTCCTGGAACCCAACAGGAATGCATGGTTAAGATTGCTGCGCCATAATCTAGACTGTTTCATAATTACTCATCATGTTGGATTGACGTGGATTGCATTGGCGCAGCTGTACCAATCCCCATATTAAACGTCAGTCAGCTCAATTTCTTTCTTACTACCTAGATAATGCGTTTAAGAACTTATAATATTTTCTCCCATGGTCAGTGGATCATCCTGCCCCTCCCCTGGAGCACCTCTTACCCCTTCCATCCCACCCTCCCTCTCCCCTCCACCTTAAAGATCACTAGGCAAGAAAATAAGAATGACCCTCAAGAGGGAGGAACACGAATGTGCAGATTCAGTTTTCCATGCGTCTCATAAAAGTAAGCAAAGATCCTTTTAGTCTCTCTTTTATTTAATTTCCTGTGGTCTGCTTCTCCCTCTGATGTACACAGCCTTACACTTTTCCGAATTCTCTCTGAGCTCCAGGCTAAAGCAATTTTAGTGCTGAAGGGCAGAGGGAGGGAAGCGGCATGCTCAGCGTGGCCATGTAACACGCAACGGCTGATGTCTTCTGACATTTATCTCCGCCTGCTAGAGGAGATGGAACAGCTCACTCATGAAGACGAATGTCATACCAGAGCGCTGCCATCGTGCATCCTTCCGAGGGCTCTCAGGAGAGAGATTTGGTGTTATATAGAATATTAGAATTGCTGCAGACACGGGGAAGCCTGGCGACTTGGCTGCTCTGCCTTGTTAGATCCTGTTAAGTGAAGTGATGCACCCTTGTTAAACAGAGCCGTCCTCATTATGAGATTATCTAATTCACTCTCTAGCATGGCATTTGCTTATTTCATGCACCCACAGGAGAAAAATGACTTCCCAGCATATTTTTAAGTACAAATGGAAATAGATCGAGTTCATAACTATGCATCTGTATACTTTGCTCCTTGCTTTGTTGAAGGCTTTATGGTTATAAAAGTACAAGTCCTTCTGGAGATAAATACTTCAGGGAATGACAAAGCAATGGGGAAGACTTTTAATTGCAGAGTGGCTAGATCTATCCAGCCCAGGTCATCTTTGACCTGAGATGACCTGTCTAGGATCCAGCAAATCTTCAAGAGCATGTCTGATTTTTTCCTGGGCTTCTTCTCCATCTAGAAGAGCAGAGTGAGCAGAGAAAGTTCTTTGAATCAAATTTCCACCAGTCATTAATGGCATGACTTGGGCAAATTATCCCAACTTCTCTTACATTAGATTCTTTTTTTTTTTTTTTTTGAGACAGAGTCTCTTTGAGCCAGAGTCTCACTGTGTTGCCCGGGCTAGAGTGCCGTGGCGTCATAATAGCTCACAGCAACCTCAAACTCCTGGGCTCAAGCGATCCTGCCTCAGCCTCCCGAGTAGCTGGGACTACAGGCATGCGTCACCATGCCCGGCTAATTTTTTCTATATATTTTTAAGTTGTCCCATTAATTTCTTTCTAATTTTAGTAGAGACGGGGGTCTCGCTCTTGCTCAGGCTGGTTTCGAACTCCTGAGCTCAAACAATCTGCCCGCCTCGGCCTCCCAGAGAGCTAGGATTACAGGCGTGACCCACCGCGCCCGGCCTTAACGTCAGATTCTTTATCTGTAAAATGAGGATACTAATGGTATCTATATGATAGAACTGTTCTGAAGATTAAATGACATGAAATAAAATCCCTGGAAAGCTTAGAACAGTGTCTAGTGTGCAGTAGGTGTTCAATGAATGCTAGCAATTATTATTCATAATTAGTAAAAACATCTTCTTAGTGGCATCAAATACCAATGACATAAAGAATCATAAAATACAATCATTTTTACTAGCCCTCATCTGGATTATTTTACATTCCTTCTGTTATTTTAGACTCTAAGTGCGTAGGCAGCCCTGATTTGCGAAGACCCAAACTTTAAATTTCCACTTGTTTAATTGGACCACAATGACCTCTTGTCCTTTTTCGATTCCTAGGAAGCAGGTGATACAATGAAAAAAATCTTAATTTGGGGGCTAGGCTCACACCTGGGGTTTAATCCTGTTTACTATACTTGTGTGAAATGGCTCAAGACACTTAACATTTGTGAGCTTTAATTTCCCCAACTGTAGAATACGTATAAGTATTAGTAATACTTATTTTGAAAGGATGCCATTAGGATTAAAAACGAAATATGTTAAGCATCCTAGTTCTTACTCCTGCAGTCTGAGGTCCCTTTGTGTTACAGCTTTAACTGAATAGCTGTTATGTTCAGACACTGTGGCAAGTGTAAAGATACACAAATGAATATGCATGATCCTTGCCAGGAAGTGTTGACAGTGAGGATAACAGCCATGTAAAAGGGGCATATCAGGGAAGGCTTCCTGAAAGAGGAAACATTGAGTTGAATCTTGAAGGATAAAGAAGAGTTAGCTAAATAAGGAAGAGGGTAAGGCCTGTCCACACAAAGGAAGAACATGCCAATCATTTAAAAGATGAAGGCTGAATGTTACTGCCTTGCAAACAACCCTCGATAGGTTCACATCATAATCGGGAAAACAAAAATAACTTTCAGAAGAGATCTCACTCTATCATGGACACATCGAGTTGCAGCAAGTCAAGTATTTCACTTCACAGATTTATCCAACATTTCGCTTTGAAGAAGACGGTTTTAGAAAACTTTAAAGGCCTCTGAAGCGACAGTTTTGCCGGAAGTGGAGTCATCTCCTGGAGAGCTCCTGTTACAACAGGGCTGCCAGGAGACTCCGGTGGGGAAGCCTGACATTCGCCGTAGGTTCAGCCAGAGTTTAGGACCCAGACTAGGATTGTAACTGAATCTCCTTCAGCTGAAATTCATTTTAAATAAAGTGCATTCAGTTTTTTTAAAAATCCCAGCAGGTGTGCACCCATTCTGGAGCAGGCTGGCTTGGTCAGGAGACTCTCACATCCCTGGGCTACGGCGGGTAGCTTGTCAGGGGTGTGTGTTGGGGTGTGAGGAGGTAGGTTTCATAGAGTCAAAGCCTCATTTGGATCCCTCACATTTCCCCTAAATCACTAGGACTGGGGCCCGGAGAAGTTCAAGAGCTAAGAATTAGCCCATTTCATTTCTCTCTCTGTTTCACTGTGGCTGTTCTTTCCTTGGAGTCCAGGTTTAGTCTGAGTGGAGGGAAGAGTATAGGGATAAACACATGGATTCCATTTTCTCCCTTCGTCTCTCTTTCTTGCTCTTTCCTGTGGTTGATGGGGATAAGGTTGAGTTTGCACAGGGTAAACATGCTTGTGATGTGACTTCAGCATGCTTAATAGTGCAATGGGAACCTGAGAAGAAGCAAGCCCATAGCAAGTAAGACCAACCCCCCTGGCCCTTAGGGGCATCTAGTGAGGCACTAGGTATGTGTTTGCACCTGTCTTTACATAAATGCATATGTGTGTGTGCACATGTGTGAGCACTCACACATGTGTGCTTACAGGTGAGGCACTCGTCTACATTTTCATTGGTTACTCCTGGTTCATTTCATTTCAATTGGCTCTCCCATGGTAAGGAGGTATAATGGGCTAGCACCTGTTGTTTAACCAGGTGTTAACTGAATTTGTGTTTGCAGTGGAGCCTTTGCAAGAGAAATCCAAAAGCAAATAAAAGGAAGAGCATTTGGGAAGTGCATGCTTTCTGAGCTACCACCTGCTTCTTTATACACTCTCTAATAACCAGAGTCATAGATTTTGGAGAAACATCAGAACTTTAGGGAAATCTGGAAAGAGTAGACCCTATTAGACATGATCTAGATCACACTATGAAAGAAGACATCCTTTTGAAATTTTTATTTCTCTAAGCACAGAGTAAATGGTTCTATTAATGCAATGCTGAAAAGCCGGGTGGGACAGTCACTTGAGCCTTGTGGTATCGCGAGGTATCCTCCTTTTCCTAGCATGAGCAAGGCTCCAGGCTGCTGTGTCGATAGAAGGTGAGGCCATAGTCAGTAGGCCACTGGCTTCTCTTACTTCCATCCCTAGTTTTATGAATACTGAAAACCCACAAGAGCACAAGAAATGAGATAGTAGATTTCCTATTTCTTCCTTTCTTACACGCTTGCTTTTTTGCTTAGGTAGGGGGGTGGCATAAAGGTTAGCAAAAAGGCAGAAAAGAATAATCGATATTTTTTTATATTTTGCAAGAACACACAAGAATAATTACCTACTATTTCTTGCTTTCCTGTTCCCCCTCCCCCAATAAAACCCAAAGCACACTGGACTAGGAAGCCAACGTTGTAAATGTTCAAAGGTGGAATTACATCCTTTGGTGTCTGGGTGTGTTTCGCATTACAATGCAGCCGCGATGATAACATTTCTCAGGAAAGCCTGCACAGCTGTCTCCGCATCAGTTGGTAGCGTGTGGGGAAACTGCTGCTCGGAATATGCTTCTGGGTGCAATTTACTTTGATACTGTTCTCCGAAGGATCAAAACTGACTCTTCATCTTTGACAAAGGAAAATGTGCACGCTCAAGCTTTAAGAAGCTGAACCATATTTGGGGTGACAAATACATTCCTTTGGGAAGAAAGTATTGTACAGTGGAAAGAACAAAGGCTTTGCAGACAGAGAGATCTGAGTTCGAATCCTGCATGGAACACTTACTAGCCTTGAGACTTTTGAAAAATCAGTTTTTCTAAGCTTTTGTTTCTTCATTCACACAATGGGTTACTGCAATAGTAACATGAGATGATGTATGTAGTAGTGGTTGCTGATAAATCCACTTGACATGTGGAGGGAAAAGAAGGATTGGTACCCTATGTGGTCAGGGGAGAGACAGGGATCGGGAGAACCCAAATTTGGGTAAATGTGTGTCTTCAGTGGAGTTCCAGGAAAAACAGAATTGTCATGTCTTCCTCTGTTTTCTAGTTCGATGACTCTGTAGCCTTCACTTTCAGATGTAGCAAGGCAAGGCCTGTAGCATTTACTCCACAATTGGGTGGCAGATGGGCCAGGCCACATGCTGCTGAACTGACGCATGACCTGGCAGTAAGTAATTTGTACACTTCCCTATGTTCTAAATTCCACCCACAAGAGTGTTCCCAGCGAAGGCCATTTTGCCATGACAGTATACAACACATGAAATTTATAGAATCTAGGACTGTAAGTGACACCCTCCCCTGCCCCCACCTCTCTCTCATTCTCTTCTTTTCTCCTTTCTTTAGAAATCATTATCGCCAGAGCGCAGCTGTCACAGGCGGAGCATCCGGGAAGTGTTACTATAACCTCACCTTTGCCGTCACCTTCCCGCACAGTGAGGATGTCTGCTACCTGGCCTACCACTACCCCTACACCTACACAGCCCTCATGGTAACTCCTTCCTTAGGCATCTCTCCAGCGGGACTGAGGGACTCTCTCTCTCTTTTTTTTTTTTTTTGAGAACATTCAGGAGACCCTGACATCTGGGGTGGGTGGGGGTGAAATACTGCCTCCCTGAGGTTTTGTTGTCACTGACCTAGTGGCTTTATAGGTGTCCCATCCCCTTCCCTGGACAGAGCACAAGGCTCAGTCATGCCTGGTGACATTCTGAAAGCCCAGGGGGCCTGCAGGTTGAGTGTGGGAGGCGGGGACATTTCTGAGGGGCTCTGTCTTTAAAAAGTCCTCAAGTCAAGCGTGAAGTAGCCAGATTGGAGTTGAGTTGGGGTGAAACCACACAAGTAAGCTGAGAGGCAAATCTGAGGAGCATCGACTCGCTGGGAGGAGGGGAGCAGAAGGCAGGAAGGGGGAGCCAGGAAGCCTCCCTGAGTCTGTGAACAAGCAGCCGCCTCAGCAGCTGCAGTGGCTCACGTGACCGTGGGCTAGAGGCTGCTGGAAGGATCAGGGTGCACAGGAACAGTGCACGGATAGAACACTGGATTGCTGCAAAGGTGGGCCACACTCATTTTATGAGGGGAGTGTAGCCAAAACCAGGCCAGACTCAACATTTAGCATGACTGCCGTCCGTAAGGCCCTGCAAAAGGTTCATGAAACAATTTTCTGCAAACTGACTGCTCAAACCATGCAGTTTTCTTTCATTTGAAAAAGTGGGTAAACCCCTAGCTATTTCATGGATACCCTGAGGATTAATGAGCTACAATATCTTCTATAAAGCACTTTCATCTTCTGTGTTAATGTAAAATGTTATTAGCATATTTATAATAATATGTATATGAGTGTATATATCACTTAGCCTGAAGGATGAGCATTTTCATTTTAAGGCTGTGATAAACAGTTGGAAAAGATAATAACCAAGAAATATCTGTTCCTTTAAAAGGAATGTTCAGGTATAAATGAAAATTTTTCTCACCGAGGAGGCATATCTTAAACTTGGCTAACCACGCCATGAAAGTGCATCTGTCCGTCTCTCCGTATGTTGTCTTGCCTAAACAGAGATTTTTACTGTTTTCCAGATTGCAAAAGATACACAGCTAGTATTATTTGTGTATCACACTTAGAGAGCTCAAGAAGTTAATCCAAGAAATGTGCCTCGCAAGCTATGTTGTAACAAGCCATGTTTGTTATAAAATGTGTTTTGTTGCCTTTAGGGACACAGAACAGGCAGGATTCATGATCCCTTTCAACAGCTGTTTCTACAGTCCTGCCTGTGAAACACTGAGAGCAGAGTCTACTGGGGAAGTGGATTCTTTTTGGAATATGTGCTTGCCTTTCCCAGTGGGGGAGAAGGAACTGTGGGTCTACGACACTGTTCTTTTCACTTGTTAGAATATCTTGAACCCTGATGAGGCTCTTGGTAGTGGTTAGTATAAAACATTAGAACTCAAAGGAGTTTGGGAAGCTGTCTAATTCACCCTTATCATTTATAGATGCAAAAACTAAAGCCTAGAACTGCCACATCTCGCTAGCAGCCAAGGAGGGAATAGAACACTGGCCTTTGATGTCTATTCTGGTGGCCCTCCTACTCCACTTTCGCAAAAGTGTAGAAAAAAATCAGAAGAATTTCCTCCCCGGGGTCAGATCAGTGTCCTCCCATGCTACAACATACAATAGCTACTAAAAAAATGCAGTTCGGTTTTATATGTACACATAGTCATCTTTGTGTGATGATATAGACACCTCTAACAGTTGAATTCAAATCACCAATCCATGATTTATGTCTGCAATGCTGAGTGCTATGGGTGTGGTTCAGCTGAAGGATGATGTTTCTTACCAAACATGGTCCAATTCTTATCCCAAGATGCTCTGATGGATTCTTACTAGGTCCTACAAGCTGATGTAAAGTCTGTAACCTTTTCAAGCAGGCCCTGACTGCACCTGGAAGCATACCTTGTGCCTCTGGGCCCACTTACCTTCTGGGGACTGTGTCAGACAAGAGCACAGGGTTAAAGTTTACAATTGATAAATAACTTGGGAGCTCTTGGGGTCAATGGGAGGATAATTTCATCTTGAAGGGAGGCAAAAATGCAAAATAGAAAGCCCCTGGTCACTTTGTGTCACTAAGAAGGGAGAGCAAGGCCTTCTTAATTGATGCTCCTTGGCTTGTTACTATTAATACTAACAACATTAATTGCTACTAATACTAATTATAGTCTTATTTACTATTACTATGAATAATAATAAGTAATAATTATTACCTATTATTGTTTCTTGTTGGCCTATTGACAGTGAATCTCTTCCACCAGGGAAGTTTGAGGAAAGTTAATGAGAAAGAGGGATAAGAAATAACTTCTTATTTCTCCTAAATGAGTAGAACAGAGTTAGAAAGACAATTTGTCATTTGAAAGTGAAAAATGTGTGTTGCCATTTTTAGGTTTTACATTACCAATAACTCATGGTCTTTGTCCTCTCTCTGTTTAAGACAATAATTGACTCTCTGACTTCTCTTAAAAATATCTTCCTCCCATCATGGACAGAGTGAGTACATTCTGTAATGCACACTAGTCATTTTTATTTTTGGACATGTCCTAAGGAGAAACACTTTTTCTTCCAACAGATCAGTGATAAATTAAATGTGAATGATACCCCAAGGGCAGAATTAACTGTATGTTACTTGGGGGTTATGCTGAGAGGTGGAAAATACATTTCCATGTAGAATTCATAATTCGAAAGTCTCTGATAATGTGGATTATGTTTAATAATTACAGACATTTTTATAGCAAGGGACTTGTATGTTGGATGTTTTTCAACATGAATACAATTTTGAAACTTTTAAAATTTTATTGTTCTCTTATAATAAGAGAATTAGTGTTTGGTTTTTTCAAAGTGATATCTTCCAGATGCTTGCCAGCAACACTGTTGGATAATTGTTCAAATTATAGCATTAAAATAAAGCTAAAAGAAAGAAACACACTATTGTTGTAATTCTGAAGCAAGCAAAATGAGTTATATTTTAATTAGCCATATCAAGATACCAGCAGAAATAATGTTATTAATACTTGTTAAAGTATTGGGATTATGTTATGGGCTGTCCCTAGGTAGCTAATAATACAGGTTGAAAATGGAGCCCCAAAAGAGTTTCTGATGGATATTTTAGGAGGTAAGGAAATGGTATCTCACCGAGAACTTATAACTGTGTGAGTTGACAAGAGACAAGAAAAGTGGTCGTAAGTAGGATCCATATATTGGGAGAGCTTAAGGCTCTTAAATGGTAGAGTAGAATTTTTCACCAGACACACATACTCACTGTGAAAGACGCTAATACCATTATCCTCAGGGATGAGAAATGGAGCGTAATGCAAGGAAAGAAGGGGGTGACAGGGAGAGAGAGAAGAATTAGAATGCATATGCACAATATCTTATAAAGGGCTCAGAATAAATAAGAATTTAAAAAGCATCAAGTGGGAAATGTTGACTTACATGTGCCAGATCAAAGATGCAACGAGCAAGTCATAAATCAGTGCTGTCAGGTAATCAATAGACAGAGACCTCTCCTCGTATGCACCACAGCGAAAGACAGGCACAAATAAAGGGTCTCGGTGCTGCGGAGGTGGATTTAAAGAGCCATTCTGAACGAGCCACGATGTGTGTGCATGGCGACGACTTTGAGCAAGAGGACACCTGAATTCCAGGGTCTTGAGCACATGGAGCCACAAGCTTTTAGGTCAGACAGGCGTGGATTTGAGGCCAGGAGCTGGGTGTCCTTGCTACGTGGCCGCGGGCAAGCTATCTAACTTCCCTCCGCCTCAGTCTTCTCACCTGTAAAAATGGAAACAGAAAAGCAGTTACAACTCAGGCTATCATGGAGATTAAATGATTGCTACCTGGAAAGTACAAGCAAAGTGTCTACATCTAGTAAACCATGCCAGATGGTAACCATTAGAGCACTTACTCTTTTTTATGACAGTGTGTAATTATTTTCTCTGTTGGACTGACTGGAAGACACCCATTTCATAATTTATACTAAAATTAAAATTCTGTAAAAAAAATCCAAATAAAAGACATCCCCCACCTGAAAAAAACAACCCCCAAACAAAGCTACTACTCATGGTTTTCTTAGGGTGATTCATTACGATGATTTTTTTTCTTTACTCTCTTTTCCAAATCATCAGTGATACAACTTTGCTTATTTTGAATGGAAAAAGCATATTAAAACCATCTTTTCTTTATAATTGACAAATCTGTGAGTAGGTACCTAGAGACTAACCATTTCTCTCATTGTCAAAGTTAAGTCCCTTTAACTTAGGGAGAGCGATATTGGCAGACTGGGACAATTTGAGAAAGCTAATCAGAGCACGCTGTAAGCATGTTCTGTAGCTTTTATTTAGCTTAACAGTGTTATTTGTTCTCTTGTGATGAGAAGTCTTCGATTCTCTGATGAGTGTATTTTAGTGACAACTGTGATCCAGGCAGTAGACAAATAAAATAGGCCCTCTCCTCAGGAGTGGGCTTTCTTCTAAATGAGGGGACCAGAGAGTGCAGCGGTTTAGGGGATAACAATAAGAAATGAGTGATTTTTGAGTGCCTGGTGCTTCTCACTTTATCAGTAGCCATCAGCAGGGCAACCTGCTGGGGTCAAGGTGAGTCTTTTATGGAAGTTTTAAGGGAGTAGTTGATAAAGAAGAGGGAGACGGAGGACTCCTGTGGAGGAGACACAGGATGAGGCCACAGGCTGAGGTTATCAGCCTGGTATCTTTCACAGGCAGGGTTTTCTTTTAAGAAGTCAGCCTCTCTGGGGGTTCCCACAATTGCCTTGAACTCATTCACAGTTTTATAAAGAAACCCGCCCCTGTGGCTTCCGCAGGGCTGCAATTATAGTCAGTTGACACATGCATTCAGAGGCCCTTCTTCTCTCATCCACGATCCCAACAATCTCCAATTAGGCATTACCTTTCTGGACCCGAGACGGAAGCTTCACCTGGAGATCACTTTTAGGAGAACAAGACAAAGTCAGTTTTGCAAAAAGAAATCCAACAGAAGTTTATAATTGGTTTACTGCTAGCAGTCTTCTGTATGACTGAAGCCAAAATAATCCCCCAAAGGTGGAAATGTTATATATATTTGCTGTACCTTTGGTGACAGATCCAGTGAGAGAGAGAGATTTCATCAAAGGGCGCAGAGAGACGGATACGTGAAAAATTGCAGAAACGTATGGCAAATGAGCTTAAGCTAAAAGAGCATTAGGCGTTTGTTCAGTTGTATTGTTATTAATCACGAAAAATGTAATTATAATAAAAAATTAAGAGAGAACTCCCAGGAGAAGAAAACTTTCAAGCTTTGTATTCTCCCACACTTGCTGCTAGGGAGCACCGTTTTGAAGGACAATGAAAGCGCCCTCCAACAACGGGGTGCAAGGCGAGAACTGTGGTAAGGCCCTGGCTAAAAACAATGCACAGGTCTAGCTAAAAATAATGATAATAATTAGTAACTATCCCCCTGTAATTGCCACTCTGGAGCCACACAGCTGGTGTCCATAAAGATTCTTAACTTTCTCTGTAGATAACATCACATTTTCGGAACCTAAAGGTAGTTTTCAAGATATCTTCCAGGCCCGCATTCCAGTGGATGGTTGGCCCACCCAGACCAGTGGCCCATTCTAAGAAACGGACTCAACTGGAATGGTGACCCCAGGGCTGGAGCAACACAGGAAGATGATTTCTACAGCCCTATAATTCTGCTCCAATTAATGAACCTACTTACCTAATCCCCTGCAGACTAAACTATCCTTAAAAACTCTGTCTTCTGAATTCTCAGGGAGGCAGATTTGAGAAATTTCTCCCATCTTCCCACTTAGCGCTATGTGGAATAGAGACTCTTTCTTTGCCATGAAACCGGCTGGCTCATCATATTGGCTTCTTCTTGGGCAGTGGGCAAATGGACCTGGATGGGCAGCAACAACAATGTTCATGGGCCCTTTGAAGCCTCTTTGACTTTTTTCTCTCACAAACAAACCTGCTTTCACATGTCTGATTTATAAAGTCCAGATTTTAATATTTTTTTAAAGTTTGGTATCAGGCACCAAAGAGCTGTGGCCTATTTGTAACATCACAGAATGATGGTCACTGCTTTTCCTTTTTTTAAAATTTATTAGTTCCTTTTCCCCTTTTTTCTTTTTTTTTTTTTTTTTACAGATAACATTTATTTAATTTTAATTTATTTTTAACAGTTTTATTTTATTCTTAATTGACAAATAATACTTGTATACGTTTATGGGGTACAATGTGATGCTGTAATACATGTGTACATTGTTGAATCATCAAATCAGGCTAGTTAACATATCTGTCACCTCACACATGTATCATTTCTTTGTGGTGAGAACACTTAAAATCCATTCTTTTAGCTATTTTAAAATATGTAATGTATTATTATTAGTTATAGTTACCATGCTATGTAATAAATCACTAGAGCTCATTCCTTCTGTCTAATTGAAACTTTGTACCCTTTGACTAATGTCTCCTCTTTCCCTGTCCAACCCCCAGGCCCCTGCTGGCCTCTAGTGACTACCATTCTCTACTTCTATGAGATTGACTTTTTCAGATGCCATATATAAGTGAGATCATATGGGATTTCTCTCTCTGTGCCTGGCTTATTTTACTTGGCATATATCCTCTAGGCTCATCCACATTGTTGCAAATGGCAGAATTTCCTGCTTTTTAAAGGCTGCATGGTATTCCATTGTGTATGCACACCACTTTTTAAAATCCATTCATCCATTGATGGGGACTTCCATGGTTGTTTCTATATCTTGGCTATTGTGAATAATGCTGCGATGAACATGGGTGTGCAGACATCTCTTTGACATACCGATTTCAGTTTTTTTGGATATATACCTAGAAGTGGGATGGCTGGATTATATGGTAATTCTATTTTTAGGCTTTTAAGGAACCTCCATACTGTTTTCCAAAATGGCTGCACTAATTTATATTCCTACCAACAGTGTGGAGGGCTCCCTTTTCTCCAAATCCTCACCATACTTTTTATCTTTTATCTTTTTGATAGTAGCTAATCTAACACACATGAAGTGATATTTCTTTATGGTTTTAATTTGCATTTCTCTGATTATTAGAGATGTTGAGCACTTTTTCATGTATCTGTTGGCCATTTCTATGTCTTCTTTTGAGAAATGTCTATTCAGGTCCTTTGCCTACTTTTTAATAGGGTTATTTGTTTTCTTATTATTGGGTAGTTTGTGTTCTTTGTATATTTTTTGGACACTAGCTCCATTATCTGATGTATAATTTGCAAATGTTTTCTCCAAATCTTTGGGTTGTCTCTTTGCTCTATTAATTGCTACCATTGTGCAGAAGATTTTTAGTTTGATGAAATCTCATTTGTCTATTGTTGCTTTCTTTGCCTGTGTTATGGGGTCATATCCAAGAAATCACTGCCCAGACCAATGTCATAAAGCTGTTTCCCTAGTTTTCGTCTTGTAGCTTTACAGTTTCAGGCCTCTTGTTTAAGATTTTAATCCATTTTGAGTTGATTCTTGTATAAGGGGTGAAATAAGGGTCCATTCTCATTCTTCTGTACATGGATATTCAGTTTTCCTAACACCCTTTATTGAAGACTGTCCTTTCTCCATTGTGTGTTTTCAGCATCTTTGTAAAAAAAACAACGGACTATAGGTATATGAGTTTATTTCTGGGCTCTTCACAGGAAGGATTCATTTTGAGAATGCTCTCGACAATCACCACTTGCCCCTCTTTGTAAGGACCCTTGTGGACATAATAAAATGTGAAACTAATAGCTTTGATGAAAAAAAAGAAGAGAAAGCTCATAGAAACAATTCAGCAAGACAGCATTTCCCAAAGCATATTCTCTAACACTCCAGCCTTTTGAGATCTTTAGATAAAAAGAGTTTAATGGTCATATAAATTTACGAAGCACTTGTGCTAGTTTTTCTTCTAAGAGTTCCCAATGCATATTGAAATATTAAAGAATCTGAGAAGTCCTTCAGCCAATAAAATATTTTCATTTTATTTACCTCACCATTTTCCAAGTGCTTTGGCTATGAATTTCCTGCCTCCTCCATTTCTCTGTTCACACCCTAGTGCTCATTAACATCCTACAGAATACACTTTAGGAGATGCTGCAGCAAAATTTCCTTTCCTAGTTTGGAGCTTTGGAATCTTGTTAGCAATTCCGAAGCGGAGTCCACTCAGTTCAGATTTCAATAATAATACTGAAAGCAGCCTTCACCCAAATGTTTATGAAAGTGCTAAAAATAATTTGCTCATGATCACAGAGAGTGTAATCTAAATCTAGCACTATCCATGTCCTCTTAACTGTGGCGCTGTAATCTTCCTTCTCCAGGATGACTGAGACACATGGCTGATGCTCTAATAGGGACAGTTCCATTCCTATTCTGTGCCATTTCTCCTGGGATTCCTAGATATCTACTTCTTATATCAGGGCTTTAGTAATTTAGTAATTTAGTAATTAGTAATTTAATATGGATTTTTTAACCTATGAATTTCTTTAGTAAGCTTCTTTTAAGAGGATGTTTTCTAGTCCCTAATGGTTGTATTATTTTTGCTGTTTTGAAAACCATTTTTAGTTAAGTCTACTTTCACGTAATGGTTGCCAGAAAAGGTGATTTGTGCTTTTTTTTTTTTTTTGGAAAATTTTAGCGAGTTTTTGATAGCTCTATATATGATTAATTATTGTTACAGTTCTGTGGATGTTTGAGAAAAAACTGAAAGATTGTTCTCTGTAAAGATAAAGTTTGACATATATCTACAAAAAACAATATTGTTCAAATGCTCTATATCATTATTTTTGTGCACTTGATTTATCCAAGACTGAGGTGCTTTCTTAAAGTCTCCCACTCCTAGTACATTTTTTTCTCCTTCTGCCATTTTTGTGTTATATATTTCAATCCCATATTATTTGATTCTCAAGATTTATGAGTTTTATATGTTCATTGTGAATTGTGCCCTTTATCAAAATAAGATTTTAAAATCCCATTTAATGCACTTGATCTTGAATATGACTTTGTCGTATATTACTATTGCCATACCTACTTTAATTTATGTTTGCTTATCCTTTTAGTTTCGATATTTCTCCTTTAAAATGTTTGAGTAAAGGCAAACAAAATAAGACAATTTAGGAGTGTTTCTCATACACATCATTTTTTTTTCTTTTTCTCTCTCTTTAAATGTACCTCTTCTTTACAACATATAGTGGGATTTTAAAAAGTAATCTGAAAGTTTTTGTCATTTCATAAGGTTGATTACCTGTTTTTATTTACAACAGCTTTTACTGTTACTTCTGTCATTTTGATTTTATGCTATTTTCCATGCTTCATTTCTGTTTTTTTTCCTTTCTTATGAAATGTGGATGATGTTTCCTTTGATTTTTTCTCCTCAGTTTATAATTCTACTAATGCTTTTAGTTTTTAAAAATAACATATTTGAACTTACATTTCTCCATCAACAATAATAGCTAACATCAATTGTTTCCTACATTACAAATGCTCTTCACATACATTATGTAACTATAACAACCACTGCATGAGGTAGGTAATGGTATGTTTATACACATTTTGAAGATGAGAAAACTGAGTTACAAGGAAGTATAGTAAAGAACTTATGTAACTTTCCCAGAATCCACAGCCAGAATGTGAACCCAGGTTCCTACATTCCCTGGCTGGTGTTGCCTCCCTCCACCTTCAAAGCCAGAAATTGCTTCTCCCCAATCTCTGCTTCCATCACGTCACTTCTCTTTCTCTGGCTCTGACTCTCTTCTCTCAGTCTTTCCCTTATAAGGACCTTTGTGATGACACCGGCCTCAACCTGATAATCCAGGAGAATCTCCCCATCCCCAAAATCCCTGATCACAATTGCAAAGTCCCTTTACTAGGTGAAGTAAGATCTTCCTGGGTTCCAGGGATTAGGATGTGGACCTCTTCAGAGGGCCATTATTCTGCCTCTGCCACACCAACGTGAGCAATAAACTCAACTCTGTTGTAGAAACAGGTGGTTCTGGTGATATGTCAGGGAGCCAGCATTTGGCATAATACTAAATCCTGCCTTTTCATTTTCAAGAATTAAATAATATTAGTATATCTATGTGAGTTGAAATGTTAATATTTTATTTCACTTTGTTCCTCCATCACACATCTCTCTTTAATTTCATTTTAGAGACTGGTAATGACATCAAAGTTTGCTAATGTGTATTTTCTCCCTGAAGAATTATTTTTATGCTTTTATCATGTAGCAACCATGGTTTTTTTTTTTTTTTTTTAGACAGAGTCTCGCTTTGTTGCCCGGGCTAGAGTGAGTGCCGTAGCATCAGCCTAGCTCACAGCAACCTCAAACTCCTGGGCTCAAGCAATCCTTCTGCCTCAGCCTCCCAAGTAGCTGGGACTACAGGCATGTGCCATCATGCCCGGCTAATTTTTTCTATATATGTATATTTTTAGTTGTCCAGATCATTTCTTTCTATTATTTAGTAGAGACAGGGTCTCGCTCTTGCTCAGGCTGATCTCGAACTCCTGACCTTGAGCGATCCACCCGCCTCGGCCTCCCAGAGCGCTAGGATTACAGGCGTGAGCCACCGTGCCCGGCCAGCAACCATGTTTTTAATGGTTATTTAGACTTAAGCCTTGTGTAACTGGACTTTATCATAGTCCTTTGATATTGTTTTTTAGTTTCATTTTGGGACAATTGAAGTATGTCTTCAAGTCATTATTTTCAATAAAGATAAGGTGATATGCCTTCTGAGCTCTTGCAATTTCTGAGCATGTATTCTACATTTGTTCATGAGCAAAAGCTTGGCTGGTTATAGGTTTATTAGATTATAACCCTTTTTCTACTTTCAAACTCTATGTAGTTTTCTCTGGCATCTAGTGTTGTAGAAGGAAGTAAGAGCCAAGAATGATTTTTTGTATATAGGTATATGTATAATAGGTTTATTTACATACACACACAGAGACACACACACTTTTAAAATTAATCTTAATTGTAGGGTGAAAGCTTCATTCTACTCAACTAGGAGAGCAGTGGTGCTGGGCTTAGATTGGCATTGAAACACGCAAGATTAGGCTTTACCAAGAATCAAATTATTCATCCTTAACAAAGAGTGCAGAGAAGACAACACGGCATGCATGGAAAGGGCTTAGTGAGTATCTCTGGAGTCCCGGTGACTCCTCACTATGGAATTGTGTGATCGTGGGAGATCAGGTTGAGTGGGCCTGGACCATCTCAGCCTGGGAAAGCCTTCAGCCCGGGGGTTCCTCAACTTTCGTACCTAGCTAGGTGCCTAGCCCCTCTGTTGTGTGTGTGCTTGTGCATGTACAATTAATTAGTCACCTGGCCTCCTCACGGGTCATGTGACTACCACCCAGTCTCCAGTGCAGGTGCATCTTGTCAATACCTGACACTCATTACTTGCTGAACAGTCGTAACCATGAATTGCAAAGGTTTGGTCGGATACATGGGCCTCAGCTGAATTCTCATTTATCTTTAATCTGGCATAGATATGCTTCTTACAGTTCCTTTACTTAGTATTGTGTCAAATTCTGGCTCTCTGGAATATCACCAGAGCAACCTGTTTCTAAGACAGAGTTGAGTTTATTGCTCATGTCGGGGTGCTAGGCAGAATAATAGCCCTCCAAAGAGGTCCACATCCTAATCCCTGGCACCTGTGAAGATCTTCCCTTACCTGGTAAAGGGGCTTTGCAGATGTGATCAGGGATTTTGTGAGAGGGAGGTTCTCCTGGATTATCAGGTTGGGCCTGTTGTAATCACCAGGGTCCTTATAAGGGAAAGACCGAGAGAAGAGAGTCAGAGCCAGAGAAAGAGAAGTGATGTGATGGAAGCAGAGGTTGGGGCAGTGCAATTTCTGGCTTTGAAGGTGGAGAAATGCGTCACAAGCCAAGGAATGCAGGTGACCTCTAGAAGCTGGACTTCCAGAAATGAATTCTCCTCTAGAGCCTCCAGAAGGAACTCTGCTCTACCACACCATGAGCTTTGCCCATGAGACCTATTTTGAACTACTGACCCTCAGAACTGCAAAACAATAAGCTTTTATTTTCTTAACCTACAAAATTTGTGCTAATTTGATATAATAACAGTAGGAAACAAATATACATGACAAGGGAGAAAGAATGGGACAGAATCTCGATAGTGTCGCAAAGGGCAAAGTGAGGATATTTATTGAGGCTTCAAATCCTGGTTTAAAGGCAAGTGTTTTAATGTGGGGTCTTAATTGGGACTGGGTAAAGATCATTATGTAATGGTTTAAGATTGGCAGACACTGTAAGACAAGGATTTTGAGGAGAGGGATTCAAAGAGTCTTGGATCAAAGATTGGTTGATGCTTTTTATTAAAGAGTTGATGGGATATTCCTAGAATGAACAATAAATTTATTTGTAATTTCTATTTTCCTGAGTGAGAATTTCCTGGATTAGTAAAGTTATGCTGATGAAAGTGGAGGAATAGTAAAGTCATGATAATGTAGATAGTAAGCTGTGTGGGGGTGGATGATTTTGGTTCTCAGTTGTAAGGAGGATGTAATGACGCAGGGTCCAATTTTCAGATGTCCCTGAGGCTAGAGGAAAGGCCATAGAATCGTCTGATAATATTTTCTTTCTTTGGCACTTTTTATTTCTCCTTGCAACTCAACTATCTCAGTAGAGTACCGAAAGGTTTAATCTTTTTCTAGTCAGATGCTAAGATTTTTACTTAGTTTAGGAAATTCTTGTTTCCTGTTTTACTATTTATCTATTGCCACTGTAACAAATTATCACAAATTTAGTGACGTCAGGAATAAATTTTTTTTTTGTCTTATAGAAATTTGACATGGGTCTCATTGGGCAAAGACCAAGATGTTGGGGCTGAATTTTTTGTTTCTTTTGGAGGCTGGAGCGGAGGCGGGAGGGTGAGAATGTGGACATATTTGGGGCCACTATTCTGCCTACCACATCTGTAGTAAATCCTTTCCAGGTGTAAATACTCCCTCTACCTTTTGAGGGCACTAGTCCCTTTTTCATGTATTTTGTATATTTATGAATATTTTATAAATATTCTCATAAGGTTCACGTGTTTTTGTTTGTTTCATTTAGCAGGCTTGTTTTTTGTTAGGAAACAAGGTGGGTAGTTTCTCGTTGGTCCCGTTAATACCTGCTTGATTGTGGTGAAAATTTTAGATCTTTAGTGGGGAGGGTAAGTCCTGTGCAGTGAAGTTCTTGTGCTGAGGAGGGACAGCTGTGTCCTCTCTGGTTACTGAAGCCTCTGCTGTCAGGGTAGGCAGTGTGGATGGGGGGGACGTCTCTTAGCCTCTTTATAACTAATCCCACTGTTTTTATTAGTGGAAATTTCTTGAGAAGTCTTAAATATTGTTAACCAGGCATTCTAATTTTAATGGTTATTTCATTTTTGTATTATTCTGTATTTTAAATGAGTATTTAAATGGGGAGTTATGGTAGGAAAAATCAATTCCTACTAATTGTTTGTTCTTTTAGCTTAGCAATCCTTCTGGATCAAGTGTTTTCTATCCTCTTCTGATACAGGCACAACTCTCCTTTATTGCTTGGTCCTGTGATACTGTGTGTTGCTGACGTTTTCTCTCTCACGCTCCCCAGTGCTCTGGGTGTGCTCTCTCTTTGTGGCATCCACATCCTTCATGGGCCACAGTGAAGGAAGAGTGCTTCATGCCCCTGTCCTCTTGCTTTCAGTGCAACTGGAAAACAGCTCTTCTATTGTGCTTAAACGTACAGGAATGGTGCTTCCTGATTAGCCTAACTGAACTTCTCCTACATAGCAGGGGTAGCCTCCTTTTAATCACTCAATGCCTGATATATATAGGGCAGATTAAGTTAACAAAAATACTTCTAAACTATAAGGAGTTACATAAATGTGATGTGTATAATCTGTGTTTTTATTATTTATTATGAAAAATATTAATAATACACACGGCTGCTTTATTTCTGCTCCAGACTCACCTTGACATCCTGGAGAAAAGCGTCGACCCCAAGCAGGTCTACTTCCGGCAGGAGGTTCTCTGCCAGACGTTGGGTGGAAATCTGTGTCCATTGGTAACCATCACAGCCATGCCTGAGTCCAACAGCACTGACCATCTAGAGCAGTTCCGTGAGTACAACAAGGACCCTCTTCTTGGAATATTTGATTAAGGGTGTCCTCTATAGTGTTGGAAGCATTCTGTCCCTTTTGGAACAGAAGCCCCCAAAAGGGGTGGGGACTTGTCTGCCTTTATAGAAATACACCCCCAACTCTTCTAGGTGTGATACAAAGGGTAAATACAAATGTCTTTCTGTTGTTAAAGGGAGAGAAAATAAATTGCAAACTGTCAGGGAGATGAAATGAGTTGTTGGAATAGAGAGCAGTTGGCTAGTGATGGTCATTTCCTCTCCTAAAACAGAATCAGGGTCTGAATCACATTTTCAAACTTCTAACCCAGGAACTTTTCTCACCATGCTCACTGCTGCTATGCTACTCTCAGCCAAGGTTTGGAAAGGAAGGAAGTTGAGTCTTTGAGCCCTGGCTGAAGCATCCCCTTGATAACCTGAATGCCACCTGGATCTGAAAGGCTGAGGGTGTAGAGGAGGCTGTATCTAGATAAGAACCGTGAAACAAAACCAAAGCCAAATCCATGCACGCGCACGCACATGCACACACACACAGACCCCCAGCCCACATGCCTTTTTAATGTTAGAGTCCTGAGAATAAGTGTGTACGTGTGACTGACCTGTTACCAGCTAGCTTTTGAAAACAGATTTTGACAGCTTCAGATCTTAGCTAGGCAAGAGGAAACAAATAGAATAAGGAATGTTTTACGATACAGAGAAGTTTGGAAGATGAAAGAAAAGAATGGAGACCAAGCTAATTTTCCCCTGAAGATACAGCCTTATCTGATGAAGTGCTGACCTCATTCAGGTGACTCTTTGGTGGATAGAAAATGTAATTTCTCACACCCCATCAGCATCTGACAATGGATGCTTAACAACCTGGCTAATCAACAACTGATTATCCCGTCTGAATTAATGAGGCCCTAAAATGCTTTAATGAATAATAAAGGATCTTCCAAAAAATTCTTTTATGTTTTTTATGCATTTAAGAGCAATTTCTGTAATAGTCACAGAGTCCTCCACTGGGCAGATAAGCAGTACTTGGGAGCTAGAGACAATAATCTTTCCAGTGCAACCTTCCCTGAACCATTGTTTATTTAAGAAAACGGGTACCTGTAAGTCTGTTTTTCAGGTTCTTTTTCTAAAGAGGAGCTGAGTGGAGCCCCAATGTGTCACTATGACATAAAGGTGCCTCTGTTTTTACATTTTTGTTTGTGCCGACATTGGTGCTTTTGTTAATATTATAACTACAGAGATTATTCTTACTTTAAGAAGAGGACTTGAAACACGACAAAAGCCCCTAAATAATTTGGCATTCCAAGAAATAGCTCAGTTAAAAAAAGAGAGAGAGAGAGAAAAGATCTCTTAGTATACCCTTGTATGAATCAAAAGAGGCTGGTTTCTGCTTGTTCTGTAAGATTAGTTATAAGAATTGTATACTCATGTATCATTCCAGTTTTTTTTCTGTTAAGCACATGCTAGTATGTGGGCTGTTGTTTATCTCGAGAGGTATTGTGGGCAAGAATAGGGAGGGTTCCTGTGATGGTCAGATAAATGCTATTTGTTTTCTTTTTGTCACTTGCAAGTGACAGTCTCTGAGCTAGATCCTGAGAGAACCAGGACTCTGACCTAGGCAAAAGGACTAATTACGGTTGTCTTCATAGGCATGTCACCTATACAGTTGCATAGGTCCCCTGCTTAGAAGGACAAGCAACTTGGTTAAATCCCCCCGGCCCCAACCTTAAAAGAATTTTTTAAAAAGTCTTGAACGAGAGGCTCCACATTTTCATTTTGCACTGGGCCCTGCAAGTTTTGTAGCCAGTCCCAGGAGTGATCTAAGGTCATAATGTTATGGCAGAGATGACCGGGAATAGACTGACACGCACACAGAAATATTGGCAAAAACTGGTTTATATGCCAGCGGGCTCAGATGGGGATTTTTTCCTCCAAATTCTGAGCACCAGACAAAGAGCATTGCAGTCTTTTATACACTCTGCTTAAGGGGGAGGGGCACGGTTACAACAGGGTTAACTTTAGTGGGGCAGAGTCCTAAGTTACTTTCCAGCCTGGTACACTAATTCCTACAGGTGATTTATGAGGGGAAAGGTCGCAGGGCAGGAGGAGGGGCCTCAGGTAAGGAATGCAAAAGACAAAGCCCAGTAGTGGAATTTTCCACTTTAGTGGAATTTTCCAATTTTCCACTTCAATAATATAGCTAGAAAGTGGCAAAGGCTGATGCCCTTCCCGTACTACCATCCTCTCTTTCCAAATAGTGCGGGAGGAGTTCCAACCTATTTTTCCTGCTCACTGAAAATCTTACTTGTATGGATTATATAGCAGAATGGTATCTTTCATCATGAGGATTAATTTCAGGACCGCCCCCTTTTACAGATGGGATAAGTGGGGCTCTGGGAGGTTAAATACCGTGACCAGTGGTGGTGCCAGATTTCCAACCTTGTTATTCTGATTCCAGCGTCCGTGCACACAACAAACGTGCTGGCTCCGTCATCATAGCACCTGTTCAGCATCAACATTCTGGTTTCACTCTGGGAGCCAGAACTTCCTCTCTTCCCTGTTCTACGTCCTCAAATTATTACAAACTAATGTCAAATTTAACAACTCATGCTAAATTGACCACAGATAAATGTATTACTCTCCTCCTGCTCACAATGAATTTTATTTTCCTTTTCTAACCCAATGGAAACATTTTCATGGTGAATGTTTCAGGCACTGTGGCAGGAAGGGAGAGAGAAGATTCTTTTGATTCAAAGGCCTTTCCTTAGACTCCTCAGACCCCCGCACAGAGCTGAAATTGCATGGCTTGAGCTGTACAGGAGGCACAGTCTCAGCCAAGCTATATAATAAATAATGCACAGGGCTGGTTGCAATGTATGTAAGAACATGTGCCATTGCTGTGTTTCTAAAAGAAAAAAAAAAAGACAATACCACCTACCCTCAAAAGTGCAATTAACCATGCCTGTAAATCAGAAATGAAACCTCTTAACTTCCTTTGAACCACAGAATGTGGTGTATTGATTTAGAAGGAGAAAAGAGCAAATGAACAAGGAGCTCAAGATTCTCCTGCCTTCAGGCCTCCCTCTAGGTGAGATTAAATTGTTTCATCTGCCTCCTTCCTTCCAGGGACTAGGTCACCTTCAGTGTGGGATTATATTCAGCTGCGATCTGGCTAGTTTCTGGTTCAGTGGCTGCCACTCACCCCTCATAAGGAGGATTTGTGCACTGAAAGACTTTCTTTCCACTGCACAGGATTATCACATTAGTCTTATTTTAGGAACTCAAGAAATAAGAGCACAGCTATGGAATCCCCAGGGGAACTCCCCCTTCAAGGCTAGTTCCCCTTGTGGTCCCAGACCTGGAGATTATTGAGGACAATTTATTGATTACTTTTAGTTCGTCCCAGGGTCTGGGCTCTAGAGAGTCCCCCAGAAGCATTTATTTCATTTGATTTATTTTTCAAAAGCATTTTCTTTTAAGAAAGTTATTTTCTCGGAAACATTTAGCTTTAGTTTCTTGATAAATATACTTTCAGTTCAGTAGTCATCAGATTTGCCAGCTGTAATCTTTACTGCTCTTTGGGGAATTGAGAACAGTACCTTCTTGCAATGCTCCCAATAAAGAAGACTCATATTTACACTTTGGGATTGGAGCCCTCAGAACAAAAATGCTGGCATGTCTTCAAGAGCCAAGTCACTCTCTGCCATTTTCAGTGGGACAGTGAACAAGGAAGTTCCCTGAGAGATTGTCACTGAAGCCATTATGGAAGAGATGGGCTTGGGGGATATCATCCATTGAAGGGAACTGTTAGAAAAGGATCCAATCTAGCTTCAGAGACTCTTAGTGATGGATGAGGCATTGGGAAATCAGGAAGTCCCAGACCTTCCTAACTGTAGGATTCAGGATGTTAAAGGAGCCCAGGATGTTTGGGGTTTGCATAGCAGAGAGTGAGTGAGGAGGAGTAAATGGAATCCCAGAGAATGAAACAAAGCTCCAATAGGTTGGAACAGAAGACACCCAATGAACAGGTTTGCAGATAGGCTTGGTGGGCAAGGTCAACCTAGGAAATTGTTTCCATTGCCTTCTGAGACTAGTGTCAATGGAAAAAAAAATTCAAACTCTGTGTAATAATTTCAAGAGGTTTATTCTAAGCCAAATATGTGTGACTGTGGCCCAAGGAACATGATCTCAAGAGGTCTTGAGAAAATGTGCTGGAGGCAGCCAGGTTATAGTTCAGTTTTATACATTCATGGAGACAGAAATTACAGGTAAAACCATAAATCAATACAGGGAAGGTGTACATTGGTTCTGCCAGAAAAGGCAGGACATCTCAAAGTGGGGGTTTACAAGTCATAGGTGGGTTTTGAGGATTCTTTGGTTGGCAGTTGATTGAAAGAGTTTAAGCTTTGTCTAAAGATCTGGAGTTGGTAGAAACAAATGCTTGACTTAATTAAGATAAGGGGGTCTTTTATCTGTCATGTGATGCTATGCCAGAATCAGGTTGGAAAGTAAGCCATATTATACAGGGTTAATAAAAACCCGTTAAATGAGATTTTATCATTTGCAGGTGTGACTTACCAGGACTCTTAGGGATTTAGGCAGGAAAAAAAAAGGTCATGGTTCAGTCCTCACTATTCTCCATTGGTTAATGGTATTCTGGTATAATTACCCTTAGCCTAGTTAAATCCTTTAACATGTTATATGTTAATAGGTCCTTTGATTAGCAGATCCTTTGAATGTGCAACTTCCAGGTAGAGTTGAGAAGTTATTTCTCCTTAGTGTCTGCACTCTACAGGAATGGGATGTGTGTGGGTGTGGGTAGGTAGGTGGTGTGGTGTCTGCTTTCTTGCATTTGAACTGCAAGAGATGCTGAGTTTAAGCAGAACTAGAGAGCAATTGAGAGTAAACAGTTTTGGGGTCATTATTTATCTAAACATGGAGAGGAGAGTGGTTCTACCTTTTTCCAGACTCGGCCATTTCTCAAACCATGCCTGCTTCTGTTTCTTCTCACACAGAATGTGCTGCCTTTGTGTGGAAATTACTCTTACTCATGAGATCCGGCCTCCCTACGCTTGTCTTTATCTCTATTTTGCAGGTGGCAACCCTCTGAGCACGTTCCCAGGTGTCCCCCACGCCCTTTAGGCTTTGCTCTTACTGGAAAACTACCCGCAAATGCACGCAGTCAAATCACGCTGCTTATTGAAGACTGCCATCATTTCATTAACTTTGCATTTTCTCTGCATAACTTCATATTCTCAATTACCATTATAGCCAAGAGAAGGTTGGGTTCCATTTTAGTTTGGGGAGCTACATCTCTGATGGATGCTTTATTTTTCTTAGGACGTTTATTACCAAATTGGACACGTGTATGTTCAGCTCCTGTGACAACTTTGTGTTGACTGTCCTCATGAGTGATTTGAGAGGTGGAACCAATTGTGGGAATTTACCGAGGGAAAATGTCATTCTCTTATTAGAAATGCATATTCTCCAAGTGTGTAGTCACTGACTGACTGACTGGTGAGAAGCCAGGAAACAACAAATGTGGATGAGAAGGAGTGGATCTGCTATTTTTGTAATCTGAGATACCTCCACCCTGCATTCATTATAACCTAAAAGAGCAGAGTGTAACCTTTCTAGTCTCTGAAGGTGAGATAATCTCACTCCCCTGCTGCACTCTCCCAAACCTCACACACTGTTCTTTCCAGGGGGCTGAAGGGGGTGGCAGGAGGTTGCATTTGCAGTTGTTAAAGAATACCTTTCTCTTTTTCTTTTTCTTAAAAACATTCTTACAAAAGCAATGTTCTATTCAGCCTGCCATTATACTAAAAGCTTTTCCTTGGAAGACAATAGCTGTTCTCAGAAAAAAGATTTACATGGGGTCCCGAGGGTGTAATGAGCTACCACAGGCACCTGCCTCGGGGTTGGGAGTTGTCACTTGTAAGTGGTTTTAAATTAGAACAGCGTGGAAAAATACATAGTTACAGAATTCCCCTTTTGGCTTCTTTGCGAATCATTTTCCATTCTCTCTGGCCTTTGTCTCTTTTTGAGACACCTGATCAGGTATGAAGAACAGAGCTTTCCATGGGGAGAGACAGAAGTGACAACAGTGATTGGTCCAAGTAAAACAGGAACTCAAGTGGAGTGAAAGCCTCTCATTCTGGAAATTTCTGTGTTTTTACTTCCCAGAGGCATGTGGGGCCAAGTATTACATGGGATCACTGAATTTTAGAGATTAACAGTCCATAAAGACTATAGAGTCCAGATTTCTCAATTGCTGGTAGGGGACATGAACTGACCCATCTAGGCAACCTGGCTAGTTGGTGGCAGAGGTAGCTCTAGACCACAGCCTCTTGTCTCCTGGCTAAGTATTTTTTTTTTTTTTTGTACAGTGTTGCTTCTGACAAATATTAGTGCTAAAAATATTAACTACAAGAGCATAATGACTTCTCTCCATGGAAATCTTTAATAAAAGGAGGTAGAATTAGAGAAATTGTACTGTGCCCTTTTCTTGCCTTGGGTTTTCCATCTCTTCAGGCAACCAGGGCTAGGAACCATGGCAGATATTAGGAATACAAATATATTATTAATACAAATATATTGTATTAACAATACAAAATATTGTTTAATCTCTGTCATTGAGGCACTCACAATCTACAGGGAGTGTGTGTGTGTGTGTGTGTGTGTGTGTGTGTGTGTGAAAGTCATGTAAACAAGTCATTCTAATACAGCAAGTTGTAGTAGAACAGGAGCTAAACTAAGTTCACGGAAGGCACAGAGAAGAGAGAATTTATCTGTACGATAAAATCAAAGGGGGACTTACACCCGTAAGGGTCAACGGTATAAGTCCTACTTGCATGGTGGTCTTATATTGACACAGCTTTGCTTTCAAGGAAACCTTAGTTGAGAATCCAAAAACTAATTGAAGATCAACTCAAATCTTTCTTGAGAAGACGTGAAGAATATGTAAAACACATCCAAACCATCTTAAATTTGTTTTTCCTTCTCTCACAGTCATTGATCTGCATGCACAGAATAACTCAGAAACGCTACCCTCTCTCAACACAAACCCTCAAAACTCTATGGCATGTAGACTGCCATTGAATATCTTCTTTCTGCTTCCCAGTTTGACTTTGTTGCTACAATAAAAGGAGAGCCAAGGATCCTTCCTCCTACCAAGGATGGTTGGACGGGTTGGGAAAGATTGTAAAACCTTACAGGCAGTTTAATAGCTTGACTTACAGCCTATCATGTAAGTATTTTACCCTTATAGAGTTTGACGTAATGTCATTTGGTTTTCATAGCTGCCTTTTGAATTAAGAAAGAAAGTGATTATCATGTCCGTTTTATGAATGATAGAACCATCGGTGTAAATGCCATTTGATCTGCATCTTGAAGTCAAACTTCTGTACGTAGAGAAATGGAGGCAGTGTTTTTGTTCAAGTAGAAAAATTGTGTTGCTGAGGCAAGGAGGCTGGGACATGGTGCTGTGAAAATCTCAGGGTGCCAGGACTACAGGATGATAGATTGACTACGGGGACAGAAGATAAAGTGAGAAAAGTAGGTTGGGCTAAATGATAAATGGCCTTCTTTTTCGTGTCAGGAAGTTTCTCTTGGAGGCAGTGATGAGCTAATAGGATGTTATTAAAAGCAGAGTAATGACAAGATCAGATTTGCTTTGGAGGAAAGTTTTGTGGCGGTAATGCAGAGGAAAGTCTGGAGTGAGGAGAGTAGTGGTGACGTGGAGTCCAGGATGGAGGAACTCTTAAGCATTTAAACCCCAGATTCACACTCTCTGGGATTCGAGACCTGGCCCTGACATTTATTAACTTTATAACCTTAAAAAAGATGCTTAAACACTTTATGCCATAGTTTCTCCATCTACTTTTTCATGCAGTGATCTGAAGATTGTAAAGAGCCCAGAATAGTACCTAACCACATAGCATGTGTTCAAGAAATGGTAGCAGTGGTTGACCATCTATATGGGGGATGAGGTTTCACAGGAAGATAGGTCTAGGGAAATTGAAGGGAAGGGTATACATTTAGGAGCTGTGACTAAGAAGTGAGACGTCTTGATGATTGGTTGAGAGTAGGGATGGAGGGTAAGGAGTTGATATTTCTATTATGCTTTGGTCGGTGGGTGGATAGTTTAATGCCAACAAAGAAATATATGAGAAAGAGAGTAAGACTGTTGTGGAGGGATAATGAGTTCAGTTTTGGAAATATACATTTTCAGAGGCCTGCAAATTATATAAGAACTCAGGCTAAACATAATTATAAAGCCAATATGCTATAAAATATAATCTATTTCAGAGGAAAATGAAACAAATTTTGTATTACCTGAATAATTTTCTCAATTAGCAAGAATACTAGAACTGACTATATGCAGTTATTGTAGCAGAAACATGTAATGTATTTCATCAGAATCAATCCCAGAACATTCTAGTCTATAAATTTGTTCATGTGATATGATGATTTACATATTTTAAAGTAATTAACTGTTTACGAAATATTTACATATGACTAATTGTTCCATACAACAGCCCTGTGCAGTAAGAAATAATTTACATCTGTTATCTTCATGTTCAGATGATGAAATTGAGGCCCTGAGAAATTTGTATAATAAATAAGAGCTAGAGCGTGGATTCAGCTGTCTGAATCCTAAACCCCATGACCCTAACTCCTGTACTCCACCACCTCTTTCAGCTGTGCAGTAATAAAGGAAAATACTTTAAGATACAATTACCCATGTATAAGAGTAATTGTTTATACTACAAGTGATATGTTCTATGTTCTCCATTGTGTTGAGTACCATGTAGTCATGTTAACATTAATAACACTTATAACTTTACTAAAATCTAAATTTTACCACCTCAACGAGACTACTCTACATGGCTTCCCCACCCATATCTTACCCCTCTGTCACTCAGTACCTTTCAACCATACTACCTCTTTCTGTTTTTTGAACATAACAACCTAAACTCCTCCCTGAGGTCTCTGTATTTGCTGTTCTTTCTCAGCCCAACACTTTTCTTCTGTAGCTTTGTGTGGTTAATTTCTCCTTGTCATATATTCTGCCAGCTCAGGTCAAGGAGGCCTTCCCGGATCACCGTATCTAATGTTGTTTCCCCACCTAGAATCTCTTTGTAGCATGACCTTTTTATCTTTTCTTCCTTGCCCTTAAGACTGAGTTCCATGAATGCACAGACTGCATGCTGTATTTTTTCACCATTGTATCTTTAGGGACCTAACACAATCTCTGCAGAAAGCAGGTGCACAATAAATATTTATTGAACAAAAATATGAAATCCCTATACCTGTTCTTGGTCCCATCCACAATGCAGGACCTTTATGCTCTCTTGAAAAGTTGCCTCTTTCCTCGGCATTTCTTGGGGTTTCCAAGGTAGGCACCAATGTGCTCATAAAGCAGCCCTTGGCCACAGTCTCCACGTATGGGCCACTCTATTCCTCTCCCGATGTTTGGACTTCTCTTGGTAGTTGTCCTTGCAGCTGTGAAAAGGACCTTTGCCACTGTCATTGCTGGGCTTTCAGAGAATCTCTGGATTCCACGGAAAGGTGGGGAATAGCATTCTCCAAAACTGTGCCACACATGCACATTACACCAAGCAGTTTGGGTCTCCCCAAGGTTCCAGTGAGAACAGTCGCTCCTTCACAGGCTGGCCAGGGACCAGATGGCAACCCCATGCCTCCATGATCTAGATGCTTTTCCGTCTCAGGGTCCCTGCACATAAGGCACAAAAACCTAACCCAAAATCCTCATCTATCTTCCATACCTATCAACACATGGCTGTGCTAGCCAGATGATGCCCTGATACATGTATGTCTGCACAGAAGCCTCACAACATGACCATGAGCTCATTATTAAAATTCCCATTATAATATATGGTTTTCAGGTAACAAAACAATATCATTAATTGTTCATGGATATTTACCTGTGTAGAAAAACTAGAAAGACATGGAGAAAAACAGCTAACAGACCAGATTCAAGATAGTGATTTCATCTGAGAAAGGAGGAAGCAGAAAGACAAAGAGATATGGGTTTGAAATCTATTGGGGAGTTTGTATTTCTTAAAAAAAAGGGTTCTAAAGAAAATACAGCAAAATGTTAACAACTTTTAAAGATGAATTTCTGTTACATTATTTCCTGAGTGTGTCCAACTATATTTATATTTCATCTCTAAAATTAAAAAATTGAACTACAAAGTGCCAACATGTCATTCTTGTTTAAAAAAATGCATAGAGTAAAAAATGTAAAAATAACTCCTTATTCCTCCTCAGACAATTGCTGCTGATAGTTTTGTGATTATCCTTTAGTATACAAAAGCTACACACACACACTCACATGCAAACATGTGATCGCCTTTGTATAGAGCCTTGAAATTTAGGTAAAATGGACTTAAATTAGCCTTTCTGACAATTATTTCCCATGGAAGTCCAAATCTTTTCCCTATGAATTCTGAGAATTGAAAGCCTCACCAGATTCTGTGCTACCACTTTACACCCCTACAAAGAGTGTAGAAGATTGTTTTCCTCCATGGCTAGATCAATAATGGATTTATTTGTCTTCTACATTTTTATACTTACTAGTTTTTAAAAATTTTAACTTCCCCCTCCTAAATACCCCACCATTTCAGAGTTATTTTAATTTGAATTTCTTTGGGTGTGACTCAGGTGGTCCATATTTTAAAATGTTATTTATATTTCTTCCTTTTAAATTTCTTATTTAAAAAATCATTTGTCTAATTGGTCTATGATATGAGTAGATGATTGTCTTTCTCCAAATGATTTATAAGGAGCTCTTTGTGTATTAGGAGTATTTTTGTTAAACATTGATTCATTCATTCAGTAAATATTTTTCAATTATTGATCATTGTTCTAAACACAGAGGATGTTTTCTCATAGTTTGTGACTTCTTTTTAATTTTTTTAATTTTTTGCCTTATTTTCGTTGAGTTTAATGTAACAATCTTCTTTTACACTTGTGAGAGTAATGTGTTAGGGGAAAAAATTTCCCATTTTACAGATGATAAAAGTTAGACCCTGTGAGCAAAAGGTGACTCATGTATGGTTGCACAGCTATTAAATCTGGAGGCAGAAATCAGCATTTAGGTCTTCTTTAAACAGAGCTTTATTTTTAATTTAATACTTAAAATTCATATAACATATATGTATAGATTAAGGAACAACAAGAAAATGGGCATCTGTGTATACATATGCAATTTAAGAAATGCATTACCTGT
>NW_012144967.1:9492647-9519308 GCF_000956105.1 Propithecus coquereli
TTTTTCAAATAGTTCATTGTTAGTGTAGAAATGCTACTGATTTTTGTATGTTTATTTTATATTCAGCAACTTTACTGAATTGGTTTATTAATTTTAATTTTTTGGGGGGTGGAGTATTTAGGGTTTTCTATATATAAGATCATGTCATCTGCAGAGACAGTTTTACTTCTTCCTTTTCAATATGGATGTGTTTTATTTCTTTTTCTTGTCTAATTGCTCTGGCTAGAACCTCCAGTACTATCCTGAATCAAAGTGATGAGAGTGAGCATCTTTGTGTTGTTCCTGATCGTAGGGAAAAAGCTTTTAGCTTTTCCCCCATAAGTATGTAGTTAGCTGTGGGCTTGTCATATTGACCTTTATTATGTTGCAAAATA
The DNA here is from genome assembly GCF_000956105.1 of Propithecus coquereli. Lineage (NCBI taxonomy): Eukaryota > Metazoa > Chordata > Mammalia > Primates > Indriidae > Propithecus > Propithecus coquereli. The sequence goes on from NW_012144967.1 coordinate 9,493,022, forward strand.
TTTTTTATATACTTAATTTGTTGAGAGTTTTTATCACGAAAGAATATTGAATTTTGTCAAATACTTTTTCTACAGTGATCACATTGTAATGATCACATAACTTTTACCCTTCACTCTGTTAATGTCATGTATCACATTTATTGTAGGACATTTGCTTATGTTCAGCCATCTTGCAGCCTAGGAATAAATCCCCCATGATCATGGTATATGATCCTTTTAATGTGCTCTTGAATTTTGTTTGTTAGTATTGTCTTGAGAATTTTTGCATCTATGTTCATCGAGCATATTGGCCTGTAATAGTCTTTCCTTGTAGTGTCCTTATCTGACTTTAGTATTAGGGTAATGCTGGCCATGTGAAATTAACTAGGAAATGTTCCCTCCTCTTCAATTGTTTGGAAGAGTCTGAGAAGGACTAGAATTAATTCTTTCAACATTTGATAGAATTCACCAGTGAAACCATCAGGTCCTGAGCTTTTCTTTGTTGGGAGTTTTTGATTACTGATTTAATTTACTTACTTGCTATCAATCTGTTCATATTTTCTATTTCTTTATGATTCAGTCTTGGCAGGTTGCATATTTCTAGAAATTTATACATTTCTTTTAGATTATCCAATTTGTTGGTATAGTAGTCTCTTATGATACCTTATATTTCCATAGTGTAAGTTATGCCTCTTGTTTCATTTATCATTTTATCTGAATCTTCTCTCCTCTTTTCTTACTTAGTTTAGGTAAAGGTTTGTCAGTTCTATTTACCTTTTTGAAAAATAAACTCTTAATTTCATTGATCCAGAGATTCTCAGTGGGCTGCCTGGCATGATACCCAGGCAGACTTCCTGTTGGAGTCCTTGGACAGGTGCCTGGTGCCTGGGTCAGCAGGCACGTGGATCTGGAGCCTGGATTCACTGGGGTGAACTTGAAGCCAGGGTCCACTGGGGCAGGCAGACTACAGGGGCCAGGACAACGCAGAGGTCCCCTGGGGTGGACCTATCATCTAAATCTCAGGGGACTGGCTTGGAGGCTGGGTCCACAGGGGCTGGGTCTACTTAGACAGGCCTGGATCCTGGGTTCACTGGAGCATGGGGCCATGAGAGGTGACCTGGAGCCTGGGGCTCAATAGCTAGCCTGGTAAAAAAGCATTTGCATTTGTTTCTTTTTCTTTTCTTTCTTTCTTTTCTTTTCTTTTTTTTTTTTTTTTTTGGTATATTTGTTTCTGTTAGTCACTTGAGAAAGCTAGAAAATTAGGATAACCATATTCTCTACTTTGGATTTTTGAGACCTCATATGGATCATAAATTCAAATGTATGTGAGGATTTGCTTACCATTGTAAATTCCTAGGGAAAATTTGAGATAAACATTGGTTCTTGTTCTCCTCTTCTGTGAATTGAGAGTGAAGACCTTTGGGGTCTCAGCTTTAGGCAAGGGGGGTCCCTGCTGGATGCCCTGTGATGGCTGGGCTCCATGCTTCAGTCCTGGTTCCCTATGTCCCTTGTAGCCTTCAAAGTGGAAGCTCGAGGTCTCCAGGGCTTGGCTAGAACCCTTAGGAGGAAAAACATACTTTGATGTTTGCTTATCTTCCAAGGTTTCTTTGGTTTTGCTTTGTTTTTGGCACCTACAGATTTATTCTTTCAGACCAATTCAGCAATGCATTAAAGACGATTTTTGAAAAAATATTTTTTATTTTTTTTTCTTTTTAGCTTCTTTTCTTTTCTGAATTTTTTTTTTATTTCAGCATATTATGGGGGTACAGATGATTAGGTTACGTAAGATGCCCTTGCCCTCCCTTCCCTCCAAGTCCGAGCTTCAAGTGTGTCCATTCCCTGGGAGGTACGCATCACACTCATTGTTTTTTATTTTATTTTTGTTGTTTTATTTGGAGGATTGTTGAAAGTTTTTAGTCTATTATTCTGCAAGAAATGGAGGTTCTTACCCCTTGATATTTCCATTTTATAGGTTACTTCTTTCCATTAGAAAGGAAAATGAAAGTTAATTTTTTGTTTACTGTAATGAATGGTATGAATTTGAAAGTCTGCTTGTAATTTGAAATAGTATATCTGCTATTCTATATTTAGAATTGACTTTATTCCTGCTGAAAAGAATACCCTTTCTTTTATGATTCTTAGAATAATTTTTTTTCCTTAGCAGACAGTAAGAATTTTAGTGAAGAAATATTTTGAAATTTCCGAATTAAGATTCCAACCAAGGACCAGTTTTTTTCTGGGGCTTTCCACCTGAATTTTCTTTGACATTATGAATATCAGCAGAAGAGTAGTGTCTTTTTTTTTTTTTTTTTCTGTAAGATGACTGATTTATCCAGAGGCACGTTCTCTCTCTGGTTTTGGTCACCTGTGTCCAACATCAACACCAGAAACCTCAAAAAGAAAAGTTATTTAATCCATTCCACCCTGTTGTTCTGTTCCATGAGGCTTTCTTGAGGTATCTCCAGCTGTGGAAGGAACTTGTTCCCCTGCAGCTGGTGGAGATTCTCTTGGTCCCAAGGTGGAGTTTCTAAATTGCAACTTGCAGGGCAGGTGTACTTACAGTAATTGGGACAGTGAATGATTCTCAGCATAGCTGATCAATGTTTCCTGCGCTTTCAAAAAGCCAGGATAGAATGATCCAGTAGAACCTAGAGATGGATCCTAGCTATTTTTCCATAATGAATGATCGTGACCTAGTGGGATCCTTCATTCCACTCTGTTAGAGGTGAGTGATGAGTGATATGGCTGCAGAGACTTCCTCCCACTCCCAAACAAAACACATACAGTCACACTGCAAGCCTGATTACAGAATGCTGAGGTTGTATTGTACTAACACTTCTCTTTTCTTCTTGAAAGCAGTGATTGGATTTAATGGAGGAAAACGGATACAAATATTAATAATATGGCAATTTCTAATTCGTTCGCGGTGGTTTCCTACTGCTATTCTCCCAAACGACGTTGTAGAAAGGAAGTTGTTTGGCTTTTGTAAACAGGAGCCTCTTGAGGCCATAGCTGGGAGCTCACTCTACTGATTTCCCTTGCAAGAGAGATTCAGGAACACAGGTTAGGATCTGAGTCATTGGGCAAACTAACTGCCCAAAATGTGATAATTAGAATGTATGTCTATAAGCCACCTTGGTAATGATCAAGTGATCGAGTTCACCCCCCAAGCTAATACGTGCAGTGTTGCCTTTCCGTGACAACAGATGATCACATTAAGAGCTTGCGTGTCACCGCTCAGAGGGAATTGGTGTTACCCCAGTGTCCTGCGTGTAGCTTTCCTGCAGCTGATTTTCTGTGGCTCATTGAGCATCGAGTCCAGGTGGCAGCTGTTGATTTTGACATCCCAGAATTTTATAGGGCAAGGGCGTTCTCAACATGTAGTGATGCTCATCCTGTTAGAAAGTGGCTATTCATGAAACTGACAGAGTAAAGCCCTAATTAGAAAGACCGGCAGGGCTCTCTGTACCCCGGGATGCTTCAACAGAGCTGTCACTGTCTCCCCTCAGGCAGGATCATCGGGCTGAAACACCGAGCAAAAAAACATTTTGTTCAATGTTCAACAAAAATAACTCCCATCATTAGCAACATGACAAGTGAAAGGAGGACCTGCACGTCAAAAGACAAGGATTTATGCATCATTGTAAATGATGAGTGATTCTGAAAACTTTCAGCTGCTGGGGAAGCAGCTTTCAGCTTCTGGAAGATACTGTTGAAAATTCATAGAGTAAAATGAGTATGCTTCTCTGGTTTTCAGCAGATTAAAGCTTAATTTGAGGTTTTGAGAAAAATTTAGGCTGGGAAAGGGGTGGGGGACACCTATATTTGAATCGTGGTTTATCTCAATGTTTTGCAGAGCTTTTTAGATTTCTTTGAGGCTCAGTTTCTCAGTCTTTAAAATGGAGGGAGATAGTAATCTACTATCTTCTTTGTTTAAGTATATAATGTAGCCTTGTTTACTAAGATTCTGAACACTTTGGAAAAAACATAGAATTTCTACATACCAAATTGCACTCTAAGTACACTTCTGCAAACAACATTTATTCCTTATGATTGAAAAGAAATGCAGCCAGATGGCATGGCAATTTCTTAAGTTGTTATGAACAGCAAGAATCCTTATCTTAATTTCTTTTCTATCAATAACAATTTCTAGTTCACAAGGAAGAGAAAAGCAAATAGAAACCGTCCTCCTTTGAAGGAAGCTGTGATGTAATGATTTGGTGGGCAACTTACATAGTTTAATTAAGCACTCTGATTAAATCAATATGTATCCAACAGTTCAGCCTGGCAATCAGCTTAATCTCATTAAATATTGTTGAGGCCCCAATAATTGATTAATAATACATTATCGTTTATGAATTATTGACTTCTAGTTATTATAATTGTGCCTGCTTTGTTCATAGCACCTGCTGCCACATGTTAATTATGAAACGCTCAAGCACTTTTCTTGAAATAACTTTAGAGATAAAGCTGATGGAGTTTTTAATGAAGCAAGATTATCTTTAGTTCAGAGCCCAGAGCCGGTCAGAATGAGGTAGGCTTTTTCAGTCCTGTATTGTTCATTAAGTGGGAGCAGGCATTTAGCATTTTTAGAGCTGAGGCTCAAAGAATTAAAAGACAGAGTTGGGGCCGTCGTCGGCATGGTGGCTCATGCCTGTAATTCCAGCACTTTGGGAGGCCCAGGCGAGAGGATAGCTTGAGGGCACGAGTTAGAGACCATCCTGGGCAACACAGGGGACCTGGTCTCTAAAAAGAATTTTAAAATGTCACTACAGGTGACATGCACCTGTAGTCCCAGCCACTTGGGAGGCTGAGGTGGGAGAATCACTTGAGCCCAGGAGTTTGAGGTTGCAGTGAGCTGTTATCACACCACTATACTCCAGCCTGGGTGACAGAGAAAAAAAATCCAGAGTTGGAGGACACCGCACCACACGTTAAATGGTGTGCCCTGCTAAATGAGATGAGCGACGTCAGGGTTATAAACCCCCAAGCCCCTACTGTCAGTGCATCATGCTTTTTGAGGCCATCCGAATATACAGATGTTATTTCTGCCCTCTTGGTGCTTATGGTGTGTCCATGTTTGAGGTTTGCATATGCCCAGGGGTATTTGGGGATTCTAGCAGAAGGATCAGACCTCTCCTGGGTAGAGGTGGGATGTGTGGGAGCTATTCAGGGAAATGCCCTCCTCTTCCGAGAGGGGTCTTTGGCTGAAGGAGTTCCCACACCTAAACCAGGCTGGTTCTCTGCATGTTACTTAATTCATCTAGTTCCATTTAGCTATTTTTTCTGGGTGGTAAAATCTCACATCAGAGCGCCAGTCTGATCTTAGCTATGCCAGAGGAGTCAAGACAGAAGCTGGGAATGAGTCCACAAAAAAAGAGGGCCTGGTGTCCCAGAGGCCAGCCTGGTTATGGTGGCACAATGAATTTGTGTTTGATACCCAGAGGGAGGGTGGAAGTTAGGGAGCAGGACCCAACCAGAGAAGTTCCATGACCCCTTCTTACATGGCAAGTCTCTTTCCACAGCCATCTTTTAAGGACCTGGCTTGATTTTACTGAAGATGCCCTGGGAGGCATGTCACCACCTCTGGTTCTTAGCCCAAGAGAAGCCCTTCATTCAAAAATGAGTTGGAGCCCCCACGCAGAACAGCGGCCGGCTTTCTGAGAGATTCCGAGCACCCAGCTCAGAAACCAGCAGAGTAAGAAGTGAGGTCTAATATTCAGGCTCCATCTTTTTTTCTTGTGAATTCCATTGAAAGCCATATTTTCAAGTGCATGTTTCCAGGAAAGAAGGTATTTGCATAGACTTGGAAAGCATGGACTTATTATCAGGCTTAGGTTGGAATCCTGGAGGTTCTGCTTGAATTTTGGAAAGTGGATTAAACTCTCTGAGCTTCAGGTTCCTCATCTGTAAAGTGGGGATAACATTCCCACCTTCACAAGGTCATTGTGAAAATTAATTAGATAAGGTATATTTTCCTAAGAGTGCATCAGAGAGACTACTGGTTAAATGCTCACATCCATGTTCTCCTATTCCGCCCTCCCTGTCTATCGCATGCTGGAGAGTAATCGCCCATTTTGCACAATGCCATTTTACTCCTCAGGTTAACCCACAGCCTTTTGAATGGAGGGGCACAGGGTGAGACTCAAGCAGATAGTAAACCTACCCAGCTAATGGCCAGAGCTCTAGCCCGAGACGCAAGGTTTGGAGTCACTCCGATCTGCACTCTAATTTGGGCTTTCCCTCACAGTAGCTGGGTAGAATTGTAAAAATGTTGACTATTGGGCAACCTCTTTGAGCCGCAGTTTCTTCATCTGTAAAATGACACTGGTAATGTTTTCTCATGTGACTCTGGTAACGTTTAAAAGAATCAGTGCATATAAAGCACAGTGCCAGGCACCCAATGGATGGTCAGTAAGAGAATTAGTGCTCTACCTCCTCCTTTCTCATTTCACATGGGAACACTATAGCTAGCCTTCACCTCCAGCGTGGTACTTGTCAGAAGAGAATATAACCTTTCCCCTTTGTAGTCTTAGATAATACCAGTAGGCAGGAAATACCGAGCACCACAAAACATCCTGTCTTAGCATAAAGCTCCCAGAATAAAACCTTTTCTATATTTAATATACCAAGTTAAGGACGCCTTTCAGTAGAGACTAAAGCGCTATCTTATTCATGTTGTTCAAATGAACCCAAACTTACCTAATTTTTGCTTAGGCTAAAATTTAATTTCCTTCTGTCCTTTACCTATTTCTTTTTACCTAGCTCATCTACCAAGGATAGACCCATGGAGGGTGCCTGATAGGGTCCCATTATATTACTGTAAAGAGTTTAGAAGAAATTACAGGAGAGAAATATCTTGAGAATACTAAGAGACTGTGGAAACAATCTCTTACTAGATCCAACTGCTTATTTCTGAATTGATATAAATCCCAACTCATCTTGGAGTGAAGGGCTCCTCCAGAGACCCCAAATAATTCCTTAGAACTTTGAGTTGTGTTCGATTCATTTTTGTAAGATTCTTCCTCTATTTCTTTCACATGCAGATTATTCTAAAGAACTGCACCCATTCCTGTGGTGGGTGGATAGGCACTAGCAGTCAAATGTAGGAATGAATGGGTGGGCTCTGGAGCCCAACTGCCTGGTTCTCATGCCTGCTCTGCCACTTAGTAATTTGAGGGTCTGTCTCTTCCTCTGAGAAACCCATAGGTCAGTTGCAGTGGAGGTGATCCCACTTTGGAGGATTTGGGTGGGTCCCTTGGCTTTCTACAGGCCAAAATGCTCTTCCTATTAACATGATTTTATCTGTTATGTTGGGGAGCACATTCATGGGAAGGAGAGAGCAGGTTAGAGGATCCAGAGAGGACAACACCATATTCCCATTGCGTCCTGATTGTTTTCCTTAGAGTCTGAGCTCTGCTTTGTGAATCTCCCCTTGGTCAAGGCACTGTCTGTTCCCTTCCTGATCTCAGTTGTGTCCTTGGTCTTGATGCTGGGCTTCCTGTTTTTCCCTCAGAGGGGTAGACTGACTCCTGCTAGGGTGGTGTAGTCCTGTGAGACGAAGCTCCCTTTTGCAAGATGATGGTGGGAGCTTGTACTGCGACTTTCAAGGCTATGAGCTGTCCTGTGATCAAATGCAAGAATTCAGCTTCTATGGCCGCCAGTCTGGCATTGTTCCCTGCTGCCATATTCCTTCATGACATTTATAAACATCAATTTGGTACCTCCTGCCTCTCATCTGTTTCCTGCTTCTCCTTCCTCTGTATTCTTTGTTTCCAAGGATATTTGCATAAAGTCAGGCTATCAATATTTTTCTTAAAGGAAGCATCCACAAAACACTTTAGATCAACCTAGTTTCTAGCTCATCTGTTTCTGTAGCAACCAATTATGATGTCACAAACAGAGGGTGATGACTTGAGGTGGGAATTAGATGGCAAGACAACAGATGGGCTTTTGGAAAAAAAGAAAAGGAAAACAATATCCTCTCTACGCAGAGATTTCCTTGGTAATGAAGAACGAGGGAGAGATAAATAAAGAAGCAATGAGAAAGAAGAATCCTTTCCAAACGGCGTCAGAGAAATTAGGGGTGGAAATTAGCAACACTTGTGAGCAGTGTTTGTTTCCTTCCAGGCATTCTGAATGATGAATCTGCACCACTCTCCTGGGATGAGGAAACATGCACAATGAGGAAATTAAAACTTTGAGAGGTTAAGGAAGTTGCCAGCGCTGTGAAGCAAGCCACAGACTAGCTTTGAGAGGAGGATCGAGTTGGTATTAATAATGAAATAGAGCAGGAATTAACAACATTTTTCAGTAAAGGGCCAGATAAATATTCTGGGCTTTGTCAGCCAGATGATATCTTTCTCAATTACTCAACTCTGACTTTGTCCCACAAAAGCAGCCACAGACAAGTAAATAAGTGGACATAGTTGTGTTCCAATAAAGCTTTATTTATAAAAATAGGATTGGACTGGATTTGGCCCATGAAATTCTTGAAATAGAGGATTGTAGTATATCAGTTTCACATTTATTTTATTTTTTTTTTATTTCAGGGTTTTGTGAGGGTACAAACATTATGGTTACACTTTATGTCTTTTCCTCACCCAAGTGCGGTTTAAAGGCATGCCCTTCCCCCCCTACAGTGTTCCCCATGTCCTTTACTTGCGGATTTTAAATGGAAAGGTCCTTGAAGGACATCAGACATACTCTTGGGCCTTTCTGGTTAATGTATTAAGGTGTCATAAGAGGAAAGAATAGATGAGTACTGAGGTCCCAGCTTCTTCATTTATTCAACAAGGATTTATTGTGGATTTGCATCATGAAATATTCTGTTCTGGGTATTGGGGATACGGCAATGCATGGATCTCTGTCATGAAAAGTTTTATGTTCTAATTAGCCATGCTAGCTTGGGCAAACCATTTAATCAAAGTCGGCCCCGGTTTTCTCTTTCAGATATCTAATATTTTTAAAATCACGGGTCATATTACATGTACAGAACAATTTAAAATACGTATTTGTAGTACATAAAAAATAGCAAAATAAATACCTATTTGCCCACGTTATAAGAAAATAGAACATTAGCAATGCTTAACAAGTACCTAAGAAGATAGTGTGTGTCTCTCCCTGGTCTCATTATCCTTCTCTTACTTTTGGAATATTATGTTATTTCCTTTTTTGTTTGATTTTTGGTTTAACCATATAAATGTTTCATTAAAAATATGTAGCTTACTTTTGCCTCTTTGATTTTTTAATTATTTGAGCCATACTGTAATACTCTCCTTTGACATGCATCTTTCACTCAGTGTTTTACTTTTGCCATTCATCTATGCCGATGTGTGTAGCTATGAAGAAAGCCTGGGGCCCAAAGACCACTAGGGCCACACCTGTAGTCAAACAATGTTAGATTTATTAACTTGCTGCAGCAGGATGGAACAGAGAGTCATTGGGCCTTTCAAAGGGGGAGTTATGGGAGGGATTTTCTAAGGTTTGGAGGCTGGAGTTGGTCATAGTTGTTTTTTTTTTTTTTGGCAGGGATAGGCCAGAATTTGTAAGTCAGGGGGTGGCTAGAATAGTCAGTCGGTTTATTTTTAGAACATGAGTTCACATAGAGATTCTGTTAGATCAGCGTGTTTGTGGTTTTATCTTGGACTATAGGGGTCTGGGTAAAGTGGTATTATGTGGTCTATGTTGTACATCGTGGCTCAGCTGGACAATAGTTTATCTTTCTTGTGAATCTGGGTGCATTTTACAAGTCGATTAAATTATCAGTTCCCTCCTACATCCTTTCCCCCAGCAGGGACATTAAAACAAATAAACTTCATCACTATAGTTTATTTTCATTGCCATATGATATTCCATTGCGTAAATGTACTCACATTTACTTACCCACTTTAGTACTGATGACATTTGGATTGTTCCTGGATATTTGCTGTTACAAAAGATGCTGCTATGATGTGATTAAAAGTTTCTTTAGGCTGGACATATACCTAAAAGGGAATCTCAGTATCTAGGGGTATACAGTCATCTGACTTTACTGGGAAATACTGACCTGCTTTCTCAAGTGGTTATATGGAATTATCTTCCTGTCAGTTATGGATGAGAGTTGTTCCACATCCTGGCTAACTGTCTGATTTGTCAAACTTTCTAATTTTTGCTAGTCTGATGACTACAGGATGGTATCTCATTGTAGATTTAATTGGCATTTCTTTGATAATAAACAAGGTTGAACTTATTTTAAATGTTCCTTCAGCCCTTTGGGCTTCCTCTTTTGTGAAGTGCCTGTTCATCCCTCTACCCATTTTGCTATCAGTTTGTGTTTCTCCCACATTGTGTGTGTGTGTGTGTGTGTGTGTGTGTGTGTGTATCTATATATAGCTCTTTTCTGCCACTTATGGGCAAACCCAGTTCTGATACAAATCACATTTTTATAGGCATGGGTGTCTGTTTCTGTTATCTTTATTCTGATTCCTTGTTTGATTTGTCTGTCTCTGCACTCATATCATACTAGCTTAATTTCTATCACTTTAAATAAATTTTGGTGTCTGATGGGGAAGTCTTGCACTTTGTTTTGCTTCTTAAGAAGTATTTTAACGATTCTTGGCCTTTTTCACATCTGTTTTTAAAAAATTTCTTATTTCAGAATATTATGGGGATACAAACATTTTGGTTACATAAATTGCTTTTGTACCATTTGAGTCCAAGTGTTCCCATCCCCCAGGTAGTGTGCATTGTACCTGTTAGGTGTGAATTCACCCATCCCCTCCTTTCCCCTCCCACCTGCTTGATTTCCAATGAGTGTTATTTCCATATGTGCACAAAAGTGTTCAATTAGGTCCAATTTAATGCTGAGTACATGTAGTGTTTTGTTTTTCCATTCTTATGATACTTCACTTAGAAGAATGGTCTCCAGCTCCATCCAGGTTAATACAAGAGGTATTAGTTCACCATTTTTTATGGCTGAGTAGTCCTCCATGGTATACATATATCATATTTTATCAATCCACTCATGTATTGATGGACACTTGGGTTGTTTCCACATCTTTGCAATTGTGAATTGTGCTGCTATAAACATTCGAGTATAGATGTCTTCTTTATAAAAAGTATTTTTTTCCTTTGGGCAAATACCCAGTAGTGGGATTGCTGGATCAAATGGTGGTTCTACTTTTAGTTCTTTGAGGTATCTCCATATTGCTTTCCATAGAGGTTGCACTAGTTTGCAGTCCCGCCAGCAGTGTATGAGTGTTCCTATCTCTCCACATCCACACCATAAATTTTAGTATCAACTTGTCTTGCTTTAGAACAAAAATACAAAATACCTACCGGGATTTTTATTGGGATTGTATTGAAATTATATATCTACCAGGGAAGAAATGACATTTTTATATCGAATGCTCCTATCCATGAAGGTTTCAAGAATATTGTTAGAAACACTGAGGGAGAAACGCAGGAGGCTGAGATGAAGGAAAAGAAAGTTTATTTTAACGTCTGTGTACAGACAGGCTGAGGCCAAGGTTGGCATTAGCCCTGAAATGACCAGTGTCAAGGGTTTCTATAGTCGGGTTTGGGTGGGCCCTCAAAGGGGGTGGGGCCAATTTAAAGGGAAAGTTCCTATGGACCCTCCCTCCAGCTTCTGAGTTCAGCCCAACAAATATGTTATATTTGTCCATTTAGGTACGGTTCTTCAATAGTTTCCATAAAGTTTCATTTTTCTTTTTTGTATAATGATACTGCTTACATATCAGAATTTTATTTTTGGATAATTTATATACTTTGGGCTATTGTAAATGGTTTAAAAATTCCCTTTAAAAATTATCGCTACTGTTACAGAGAAATGAGACTGACTTTTCTATATCAATTTTATGTTAAAAGATTGAATACTTTTTAAATTTAGATACTTTTTCTGCACATGTTTAGGATTTCCTATGTGGATAATCATATCACCTGCAACTGACAGGTTTTTGTTTCCTTTGTTTGTAAGAGTTATATTCTTTATTTATTTTCTCTAGTTTTTAATGCTTTCAAAACAATGTTTACTAGAAATGATGATAGTGGGTATCTTTGCATTGGCCTTGGTCTTAAAAGAAATGCTTTCAAGATTTCACCATTAAGTATGACATTTACTGAAGGGGGGTGTGTGTGTGTGTGTGTGTGTGTGCTTATATTCATTTATAAGGTTAAGGAAGTGTCTTTCTATTCCCGATTTGCTAAAAGATTTTTTAACATGAATGGATGTTGAGTTTTATTAGATGCTTCTTCCCACATCTATTATATTTATCAGATAGTTTTTTTCCTTTAATCTGCTATTGAGATAAATCACATTAATTGATTTTCTAATATGAAACTATGCTTGCAGTCCTGGAATAAACCCATTTGTCATAATATATTATCTTTTTTGTACATTGCTTGATTAAATTTGCTTTTATTTTGTTTAGTATTTGCATACATATCCATGATTGTGAGAGGCTTGTAATTTTCCTTTCTTTTGCTCTCTTTCTCTGTTTTTGATATCAAGGTCATGCTTATTCCTTAAAATGAGATGAGAGAATATTCCTTTTTTTTTAAATTCAATTCTCTGGAAGAGTTTGTGTAACATTAGGATGATTTCTTCCTTCTACGTTTGGGATAATTTACCTCTGTAATTCCCTAGGTCTGATACTTTCTTGTGAGAAGTATTTAACCTACTAATTCAATTTCATTATTGATTAAATAATGTTTTCTGGTTTCCCTATTTATTTTTGATACAAGTCTGATAAGCTTTTTCCTTATAATGTTTTTATTTAATCTAAGTTTTAAAATTGCTGTAATAACTTTGATCATATGTTCTTTTATTAATCTGCATAATCTTCTTCAGCTCGTGTTATTATGTCTTTATTTTCATTCTTAACTTGTTTATTCAAACCTTATTCTTTTCTAATATAAACATTTAAGGCAATCCATTTCTCTTTAAATACCACTTTATCTCTATACCACTGGCATTTCTATGTGGTATTTTCATTTTCTGTTGGTATTAATTTTTTTCTCATATCCATTATTGCTCAGTTTCAATTCATGAATTATTCAATACTTTCTTTTAAATTTGCAAATATATGGAATTATTCCAGGTATATATTTAATGTAAATTGTAGAGTAATTCTATTATAAATGGATAATGTCATCTGCCTGTTACCCATTCGTCAATAATTGTTGAGGTTATCTTTATGGCTTGGTGTATGGCTAATTTTTGTAAATATCTCATATGTGCATAAAAGGGATATGTATTTTTCAACTATTGAATACATTGTTCTATATATACACTTCCGATCAAAGATGTTAATTTGTGCTGTCCGAATATCTTATATCTCTATTGGTTTATTTTTTCTAACTGCTAAAATTATCAATTTGAGAGAACTGTGTTAAGTTCTCCATTACAGTGATAGAGTTGATAATTTTTCTTTATTCAGTTAACAAATTTTTCTTTACCTGTTTTAAGACTATGTTGTTAGGTGCATATAGATTCAGAATTATTATATTGTATCTTCCTAACTAATCAAAATACTGGTCATTATGTAGTGATCTTCTTTATCTTAATTGTTTTAAAGAGAGGTTTGTCTGATATTAATATTTATACTTTACATTTTGGGGAGAATAATAATTGCCTGGTAAAGCTATTTCCAATAGTGTATGTCTTTGGAGGTCTATTTTTTATGTTACTTATTTCTGCTGGTTTTCACTTGTAGTATCTTGTTTCCAGTATGTTTTATAACTATTGATCATAAGGTGCCTATTTACTTGGCACTGCAGCTGGAGGAACACATCATAACTTGGGTTGAGGTTCCTCCTGAGAGAATTTCTTCTGCCAGACACCCAGCAGTATGCTCAACATAGTCCACTTTTAAATTCTTGGCTTGATTACTTCCAAAACCACACTGGTGGTGTGAATTTGGACCAAAAACCAGCTTGAGGAGGATATACAGGGAGATACTTTCCCAAAGTAGCACTAGCGTCAAGTGAGGTAATTTTTCTTGTTCTTTCTGCAAAAGGGTTTTGGTTTTGGTTCACTTTTGTACTATGTGTGCAGCCCTTTTGAATACCAGCTTTTTGCAGTGGTCTTCTATTAGGTTCCCCGTGTTGACCAAACTTTGGGCTGCTTCTCCTATCTCCTGGGACCTGCGCACTTATCAAAGCAAAGCGTGGGTTCTCTAGGGGTTGGTAGGAAACTCTCAGGGTCAAAGATGTCTTCAATAGTCACTTATTTCCCCAATATTCTAGTTTTACTTGGCCTGGGGGTACAGTATATTTCCTTTTCCAGCCCAGCATGGTGATGCCTTGTATTTTATCAGCCATTTCAGTTGCTTCTGTTGGTGGGGGGGTGGGAGGAGGAGGACATTGCATGGTGATATCTCAAATACTATGTTGCTGGAAATGGCAGAGTCTGTTTGATGAATATTTTTCAAGCCTTATTCTCAGGGAAGCTGTGGGGATCAAGACAGTAATATATGACCAATAGCATTAGAAATAATAAAGTACTTGGCTTTTTCATAGTTATGTAAACACCTGAATAACATTAGCAGTTGATTTAAAACATGCCAAGTACAGGTCACACATGGAAAAACAATCAAATAAACTTGATTCATTATAAGGTGGCTGTGTGAGCCTCAGTATTAGCCATTGTTATGTGAAAGATATATATGTAAACCCTTCATCCACTGTCAGGAGAGATAATCATTTCATTGACAGGTGATGCTAAAGGCAATCTGACTAGAGGCAAGAGCACTGGAAGTTAAATAGCTGCCAGTGCAAAACTCTGGTTGGAACTTTATGCTAGATGTGTTTAGGGATTAGGGTTTCATTGTAACACTCCTCATCTCCAGGTGTAGAATTAACCTCTGAAAGGCTAACGCCTCCAACTCCACCTTGCTTGGCAGTCTCTATGTTCAACACTGTCAGTGTAACCTCTGAAACTACCTTTTTACCTGACTAAGGTCATGGACCATTGGTGCTCAGTTTTGCACGGTATTTTGCAAACTTAGTGGACTTACTACTGACCTCTCTTCATTGTTTTCTCCCTTTCCCTGTGCAGTCTGTCATATCCTGCTTTTTGGAAGAGATGTAATTTACTAGGTATTAACCTGTGTGTTATACTGTTATACATCCTAGCACCCCAGTTAATGAATGATGATGTGTATATAGAAGATTGTCTGACTATTTATACAGTAGGGTGTTTTATGTGCTATAAGAAAAAACAGAATCATAAGCATGTCTCATTCAGTCATTCGTTAACTCAAAAATAACTTTAATTTAGTGTCTGACACTGAGCAAGATATTAGAGATACAGTGATGACTAAGACATAGTCCTCATCCTTAAGGAATTAATGAACTTTCTTAAGAGGAAATGCATAAACAAATAGTGCATGTAGGTGTTGTAAGTGCTATAATGGAAGCTTATGCAAATTAGAGATGAAGCATAAAGGAGGGAGTTGAAAACTATACCCGAGAATGAAGGGAGGAAGTTAGGTAAGACTTATAAGAGTTACTGATGCTGGCACTAAGGCATGGAAGCTGTGTGGTTGTTCTCTAAGATAGCAGAGTGGACAAGAGGGCCTCTTCTAGCCTTAGAGATTATAGTGAGCAAAGGTTCGCTAGTATGAGGCAGCCATGAACAATTTATAGCACTCATAGCCTGAATTCATTCATAAGTTCATAGCTCACACATCATTTATTCAACCAATTTGTATTGGCATCTACTAGGTGCCAGGGACTATATGGAATATATATATGTAGTTTCTAGCTTTTTGACTTTTTGCGACTTTCAGACTAATGGGAGACAGTCAAAAGTAAATAATTACATAAGTGAATATTCATCTAATGTGATAGCAGCCATAGAGAAAACAAGTAGATTGTAGTGATAAAGAATAAGGTGCGGTGGTTGTGGTACATCATTCAGATAAGGATGACATCTTTGTAAAGCCAGCATTTAAGCCAATACCCCAACAACATGAATTTGCCATTTGAGAAGGTGGGGGACAAAGTGGGGTAGGGTGTGGGGAAGAGGGTTAGAGGATTGCAGGCAGAGGACCTAGCATGTGAGAAGGCCATGTGGCAGAAATGGAAAGAAAACAGGGTGACTGGAGTAAAGTGGGCAAGGGAGAGAAAAGCAGGAAATGACACTGGAGAGGCAGGTAGGGGAGAGATCTTGGAGGGCATTGCAGACCAGGGTAAATAGGAGTTTTGATTTCATCCTATAGCCAGTGGGGAATCTTTAAAAGGTTTTGGATTTTAGAAATGTTGCTCTTCCATCAGTGGGCAGGATAGATTGGAGGGCTAGAGGACTAGAGAGAGAGGCAGGGAGAACAGTAAATGATTTTTGTAATAGGATGAACAGGAACAGTATCAATGAGAGTAGAGAGGAAGAAATGCATGAGAAGTATTTGGGCAAAAAAAGAGGAGAATTGGCAGATAACATCCATGGGCAATTAGTAGATGGTGGTACCATTTTCCAAATATCTAAATGCAGCAGGAGAAGCAAGCTTTGGGGGGCAGGCAAATGAATGACTCTTAAACGGGTAACCTTGGAGGCCCTGAGAGCATGAGAGACCAGAACAGCATGCAGTTTATTTGGAGTTTATGAGAGCAATCGGGACTTGATTAGAGATGAATGCAGGTTTGCCAGGGCCTCTCCCTCTCTGTGACTTGCTAATGTACATGATGGGGAATCAGGTTTCGTACCTGGGCACTCCTTGTCTCTCCTGCCAGCCTGGCATTGTCATATTGCTGAGCGGGCCAGTCGCACAGCCCAATCTCTGTCGGCACAGCAGTCTCCCAAGCCCTGGCAAGGTGACCATGGAACAATTACTGCCCCTGTCCTTGGTACCTCATGGTTTGTTTTCACCACACAAAACCCTGGACTATAGCAGAAATGTAGGTGGCTGTTTTTCTAACGGGCCTCAGAGATCTCACAGAGTGGGAGCGTGTGTGTGCGCGGAGGGAGCAAAGGGCGCAAACGTTACTGTTTTATCTGGTTTGGTTGCTCTCTTGCATCCACATGGGAAACACTTACGGACTGATGTCTTTGAAAGGGTGATGCCTCCCAGGATTGATGCTTTTCTCCAAATATTACTTAATTTGTTCTAATTTTCACCTGAATGTCCTATACTTAAGCCTCCAAATCTAGTACCTGTTTTCTTTTTCAGAAAATCCTAAATCTTCTCATGTGAGCAGGAAATTCTGTCCCCTTAACTCCTTCTGTATCTTCCACACTCGATCACATAAGGCTTTGACAGATACTAAAGAGTTGTTTTTTCTTAAAGTTCTAATGAGAAGAGTGCAGGACTGGTCCCATAAATGAAGGCAGATGAATGCTCCGATTCTCATTCATTCTTTCCATCAACAAGTAGTTGATTTCCTCATTATTACGTAGGAAGCTAACACACTTCATTAAGGCGAGCTCTTTTCCATTTTGCTCAGGACAACACAGTTCAGTGTCATATAAGCAATGGATATCCCTTCTTCTAAGAAGACATTTTTTTCCTGCCTCTTTGTGAAACAAGAAGTACAGAATTATCAGGCTACACCAGCCATGAGTGTCTCTTTCTTAGCCATCTAGGGTGGGTAAAAACAGTTCCATTAAATTCTTTTTTACATATGTATTTGCTTCCAACTATAAGTATACATGGGAGAGGGATATAGAGAATAGTTTTCAATTTATTCTTCAATGTAAATACAATTGTCAAACATTACAACAAGGCCAAGTAAAGTGAGGATACATAAGAAGGGGTTAGTCATTTCCTTGGCTAAAGAAGTTTGGCTGGTAGGAAAGAACATAATTGCGCAGTCTTTTTTTTTTTGTTTGTTTGAGAACTTTGATTGTTCAGGAAAAGAGACCATTAGGGCCATAATTAGAGAGGACTCAGGACTGAAGGAGGTATATATTGCTTGTTGTTGTTGTTATCATTGATTTTTTTGCTTGTTTGTTTTGTTTAAAGACAGCAGAATTTGAAAAAGTTTCTAAAATGTTTGGCTGGAGCAGAAAGCAATTTTGTGATAAAAAAGATCAGAAGCGCAGCCAAGACTGGTAATGACTGACGGTGAAGTATCTCAAGGAAGCATGAAGGAAATCAAAATTGATTAGTCATGAACAATAGATAAGGAACTTCTGTCCCTGAGCAAGAAGTAGAAGGAGGTCATGCCCCATGTCCTTGAAGCTTTGTGGGGAGTCTTACGAGGTCATCTACTGAGGGAGGACGGATTGGGAGAAGGGTTTGAGGGGAATGGTTGAAGTAGGAACAGCTATTAAAGGGAATCGAAGAAAAAATTGACCAGTGAGAGAGAAAACGGTGACAGAGAGCGGTGTAAGAACCAGTGATAAGGGAGGCTTTAGATTTGTGTGGCTTGAACCCTTATGGATGGGTATTTTTCCCCAGCAGTGCTCGGCAGGTCTAGTTGGAGTTGAGATAGTCAAAGGATGGACCGACTCAATGTAGAAGGTATGTAGAACAAGGAAGTGGAAAGACTGGGGAATAAAAGGAGGTTTAAGGTCATAAACTCTTTGTTTTATGGAGTTAGAGCCAACTAAGTTCTTACCTGATAATTTGTGTGACATTCCAAACATTAGATAATACTTTTGTCCTTGATGCGTGATAACTAGACATGTTGTCCTTTACTTAGGATACTGAAGGTTACAATATCTCTGTGATAATTAAGTTTACTCTTTGGATGCAGAAATTCTGCTCTGAATGCAAATGTCACTGGAAATTAGTTTAGTTTTGCTTATTTATTTCAAGAAGTGATGAAAGCCACATAAGAGACAATAAATCACAGGCATATGTGCCCAGCAGAAATGTTTGTATACTTAGTATTTGCTTATGTTTTCGTTGAGGCATCAGCTGCTTTTTCTATTCACGGACCATTGTGAGCATATGGCATTTTGAGGTGGGTCGTAGAAAATTCAGCTGAGTCTGTTAATTGCCAAAAGAGACAGGTATAAAACTCGGAGAGGAGTCAGAATGTGTCTACAAATGAACCTTAGGCAGGTGTGACTTGCCTAATTACTTGCTGATGGAAAAAGCACAGCCATCCTAATTTATTTACATTCCACACTAATGATATGAGGAGGCTCAGCAACTGTCAGATGAGGTGTATTGGGGTGTGTCTCCTTGAGTGGCTTCAGGCAGTGTGTTTTAAAGGAAAGCTCAGATTGAGAAGAAAAACGTCTCCTGTGAGATACAGAAGAGCTCTGCTACAGATGCGTAATACCAGCCCGGTATGAAGGAAATGGATGAGTTAATTTAAGGACAAGTTCTGGTGAAACTCATTTTCTTCCCAGAAGAAGGCATTGCAGAACCACTCTTTGGCAATACTTTTGCAGCCTTAGGCATAAGGGACTCCCACTGCTGGAGATGAGCAGATAATGAAAATGTCTGCTCCAGGCAAGGAAGTGATGCACCATGAAGGAAAACCAAAAGTCACAGCAATCGGGAATATCAACTCTGAAGACATTGAGAGGATAGAACAATCTGAAAGGTGCTTCAAATGATGTATGTTTAAAATGACCAACAAAATGAAAGAAAGAATAGAAATTATGAATATTAAATAAGAAACTATGAAAGACAACAGGTATATTTAAGAAAAATAAAGCAGGCACATCTTTCAGAAATGAAACAAATATCCACTGAATTTAGAACCAGAGCAAAGTAAGTTGCCGTTTAGACATAGTTGAAGAATTTAAGGAAATGAAAGACGTATTTGAGGACATGCGTAGGATTCATGGCCTAAAGAAAGAGCAGGACACCACAAAAGAGAGATCGAGAGACTCAAAGAATAGAATGAGAAGGTCCAAGCAGTTCCAGAAAGAGAACAGAGTAGGAAGAATAAGCACTGTCTTGAATACATTGGCTGACAATTTTCCAAAATTATGAAGGAAATGAATCCTTAAATTGAGGATAAGAATAATTGCACTTGGACACACTGAAGTGAAATTGCAGAACAACAAATGTCAAGGGGAATTCTTAGAAGCAGCCAAAGAGAAAAATACATAAAATACCATAGTACTTGATCATTGTTTTCTAAAGCTCAGAAGTAGAATAAAGTGCTGTTATGAGAAAGTTACAGGAAACTTTTAGAGGAAAAGAGTGAAAAAGAAAGAGGGAAATACAAGAAATAAAAGAAGGGAACAGGTGTATGGGTGCTAAATAGGGAGAGGTCACAGCACTAAGATTCAGGAGACCCTCCGTCTTGGCCTGTTACTTACTAACTGTGGGAATTTAGCTAAGCGACCCAACTTCTCTGATTAAGAACATGCATGGGCTATTTTCTGGTTTTGTTGACAAGCTTCAATCATCAGCCCGTAGCTCATCTTGCACAGTGATTATTGTTTTCTGCCACAAGAGCCCATCCTGCCTGGGTTGTGAAAGCGTCAGACATGGGAGAGAAAGCATGTGGTCAGCTCGCCGTCTGGGAGGGAGAAAGGGTGGAGAAATCCAGGAGTTGAAGAAGAAGCCAAAAACCAGCCTCCACCTGCTGCATCAGAACGCCCCAGGCATTGAGGCTTGACAGAAGCACTGAGACCTGGAAAGCAGTGGTTTGAGCAGAGGTGACCATCTGATCTCTCAAACCTCAGATTCTTGCTACATCTGCTCCAGGCTCTGAGTTACATTTTGCTCCATGGGGTTGGGTTCTGTTTCTGGAAGTCTTGAACATGTTTCCATTTTGAGTTGCTAATCATCACTCTCTGTAACTTGCAAGAGATGCCCCTGAGGTTTTGGCGATTCAAGTAGAACAGAATATAAACTTATTATGGAGCATAAAGCATGAGAGAATCAAACTGAAACAAGTTCAGAAAATAAATTGCGTTTGGAACTAAATGAATAATCTTCCCCACTTCTTGGGCAGACTGGAACAAGGCGCTTATCTGGAATAACAACTGTTGCATGCGAGTTGGCATTTGATTGTGCTTTTATTACCCAGAGGGCTGGCTTCAGCATGAAGAGAGGCGAAGGATGTTCTGTTGGTGCAGGGTTGCTGGACTGGCTGGACATTCTCCAGCTCTGATCCATAATTTATACCAAGATGGGAACAGCAAGGAAGGCTCTGCCCATAATCAGGGCTTTTGCTGATAGACACAAACCTATCCCGCTAAACCCCTTGGAGCAGAGACTTAATGGGGGACTTTTCATAGTTCTGAAAGTGAATATCTGACTGGCTGCGGCCTTCGGAGAGAGACAGATGAAAGGGATCTGAGGCAAGCTCCTATTCTGACGCATGATGTTTGCCTACCCATAATCTAAATAAAAATTACCCTGCTATTCTCCTCTCCATGTGTGGACAGCCTTCTAGCACAGGCAAATTGTCTGAGAGTAACAGGGGCCACTAGACACCGTTTCTAGGGTGCTAAGAGGCACTCCCAATGACTCTGGCTGTCACAAAGTGGGGGCCATCATTAGCATGACTCTCAAGGGTGAAGCATTAGGTGGACACACAAAATAATTAATTTATAAATACTAGGAGCACTGATGTTCCCAAGTCTTCTCTGTTCCTTTCCTATGTTCATTTCCATAATAATTTTCACAGATTTACACTGATTAACTTTTTGTAAACTGAGTTGCTGTCTGCTTCTTATGTAATATTTTGTTTATGTGCTTGGAGTTTTGCAGAGAACAGGCAGGCCTAGTCATCTATATTTTGCAAGAATTCCATTTGCTGCCTTACACTACCAGTAGGTTTTCATATATTTGTTTAAGGAAAGAAAAAATGTAGAGAGAAAAGGAAGGAAGCGGGGAAAGAAGTAGAAAGATACATTTAAGGTATTATTTTAATTCATTTATTTATTTAGCAAATATTTATCAAGTGACTGATATATTCCAGGCACCCTTCTAATGAGTGGAGACAGGGCAGTGAGTAGGAAGCAAAATAGATAAGGTCCCGTCCTCAGAGAGTATGCCTGGCAGTGAAGGGACACAGATAATAAACATGTAAACTGATGAATGAAATGTCAGATAGCTCTAAGGGAAATGGAGACAGGAAAAGCAAAGTGGAGACGGGGTGTGCCGGGGGACGTGGGCTCTGAATTGTGAGAAGTGGTCAGAGAAGTCTCCCTGAGGGGCAGCATTTGGAGGAGAGGGACTTGCAGAACTATTCTTGGCAAAAGAAATAGCAATTGCAAAAGCACGTCTGAAAAAACATATTTTAAAGCCCTGAGACAGGAGTGTGCTTGGTAGGTTCTAATCAGGGAGGCCAGTGTGGCTAAATGGAGAGACAGAGGTAAGGTCGGAGGGGTGATGAGGGCCAGGCCCTTGCAGCAGTGGTAGGGATAATGGCTTTTTCCTGGCACCTCTGGTAGGTTGAAGCAGAAGAGTGATGTGTTCTGATTTGTGTAATAGGGATCACTCTGTCTGCTATGAGGGCACAGTGATGGGGTAAAGGTAACCCTGAGGAATCTGTTGCCTTGATCTAGGAAAAAAACAGTAGTGACTTTGAACAGGACCGTAGAGGTGGGGAGGAGGCTGTATTTTGGACCCATTTTGAAGGCAGAACAACAGATTTTACTGTTGGATTGGACAAAGGAAGAGCAAGAAAGAGAATCATCAAGGATGACTCTCGGGATGAGTGATTTGAATGGGCTGCTGAGACTGGAGCCAGGGAGACCAGTGCAGGGACTGTTCTCAGTTATCCAGGTACAGCCAGAGCTTCTAGGACTGTGTTGAAAACGAGTGGTGAGAGTGGATAGACTTGCCTTGTTCCTAATCTTAGGAGGACAGCATTTAGTCTTTCACCATCATATATAATGTTAGCTGTAGGTTTGTTATAGATAATTATTATCAAGTTGAAGATGTAATCCTCTACTTGAGGGTTTCAAGTATTCCTATGTTACTGAGAGTTATTATTATGAATGGGTGTTGAATTTTGTCAAATGCTTTTTCTGCATTAATTGATATAATCATGTGATTTTTCTTCTTTAGCCTGTTAATAGATTGCATTGCTGATGGATCCTTCATTTTTGGAGGATGTTTTCACTAGATTTAGGATTCTGGGTTGACAGCTCCTTTCTTTCAGCACTCGAAGAATATTATGCCACTTCTTTCGGCCTCTATGATTTTTGATGAGAGATCGACTGTCGTTCAGTTTTTTCCCCTATAGATCAGGTGTTATCTCTCTCTTGTTTTCAAGAACTTTCTTTTCTTCATTTTTCAAAGGTTGAATTATGATGCATCTTGCTGTAAATTTGTTTGGGTTAATCCCAATTGATGTTTGCTTGGCTTCTTGAATCTGCAGGTGGTTTTCTGTTGCCAAATCAGAAACATTTTCAGTCATTTCTTTTTTTTTTTTTTTTTGAGACAGAGTCTTACTCTGTTGCCTGGAGTAGAGTGCCGTGGCGTCAGCCTAGCTCACAGCAACCTCAAACTCCTGGGCTCGAGCAATCCTACTGCCTCAGCCTCCCGAGTAGCTGGGACTACAGGCATGTGCCACCATGCCCGGCTAATTTTTTTTTTTTTCTATATAGATTTTTCGTTGTCCAAGTAATTTCTTTCTATTTTTAGTAGAGACGGGATCTCGCTCTTGCTCAGGGTGGTCTCGAACTCCTGACCTTGAGCGATCCACCTGCCTTGGCCTCCCAGAGTGCTAGGATTACAGGCGTGAGCCACCGTGCCTGACCCAGTCATTATTTCTTTCAGTACTTTTTCAGCAATGTGTTCTTTCTACTCTTATTCTGGGACTCCAGTGATATGATTATTAAATCTTTATTTTTGTCTCACAAGTCTTTGAGGATTGATTTGTTCCTTTTTTCAGTCTATTTTTTTCCTGTCATTCAGGTTGTGTAATTTCTATTGTTTTATCATTAAGTTAACTGATGTTTTCCTCTGTGCCCTTCATTCTTCTGTTTAGCCCATGCATTAATATTTTTTATTTCAGTAATTGCATTTTTCACTTCTAAAATTTCTATTTGGTCCTCCTTTGTATCTTCTTCTTGTTTGCTGAGGCTTTTTAATTTCATTTACTTTGAGTGTGTCCATAATTGATTGCTCACCGAAGCATTTCTGTGATGGCTGCTTAAAATCTTCATCAGATAATTCTGACATCTGTCTTCTCAGAGCTAGCTTCTATTGAGTGCCTTTTTTCAGGACAGTTTTCCTGGTTTCTTGTATAATGAGTGATTTTTGATTGAAACCTGGACATTTTGAGCTATTATGCTGTGAGGCTATGGATCTTATTTAAACTTCCTTATCGAACTAGTGTTGTGGCTTGAATATTGCCCCCCCCAATTCACATCTACTTGGAACCTCAGAATATGACCTTCTTTGGAAATAGGGTCTTTGAGATGTAATTAGGGTCTTGACATGAAGTCATCCTGGACTGTGTCCTTATACAGAGAGGAGAGGATACAAAGAGACACCCAGGAGAAGGCCTCCTGGAGGCAGAGTCCAAGACTGGAGTTATGCTGTCACAAGCCCAGAACACCCAGAGGCACCAGGAACTGAAAGAGGCAAGGCAGGGATTTCCCTGGAGCCTTCAGAGTGAGCTGGGCCCTGCCAGCACCTTGAATTGTATTTCTGGCTTCCAGAAGTGTGAGAGGATAAATTTCTGTTGATTTAATCAAATTTGTGTTGATTTAACAAATTGGCAGTAATTTGTTATCGAACTCCTAGGAAACGGAGTAGCTTCCTCTGATACAGCTGTAGCCGCAGGGGAAAGGTGGGGCTGCCACTCTTACTGCCAGGTGAACAGAGCAGTTCAGGGTCCCCATTTGCCCTATGTTGACCCCTGAGGGAAGGGGGCCTCACGTACCTGCAGGTTGAGAAGGGGAGTTCTGGCTGCACACGGGGCCTGCACCGATACCACTCTGGCTGGGAAGGGCAGGGCTGTAGACCACTGCTCAGCACACAGCCTCTTATGACACCACTATGGCAGGGGTGGCCTCAGTCCTACTGGGAGGTGGTGAAAGTCTGGATTTTCACTAGGACTCCTCTGACACCACCCTAGTGGGGAGCAGGTGGGGAGCCTCATTACTGCTCGAGTAGGAAGGGGGGTCCAGGCTTCTTACACGGCCTCCCAATACTGCAGGTCTCCTGCCTGACACACTTCTCTGTTGGGAGGGGGCCCAGTGGGGGGGGGTCTCAATGGGGCCTCTCACTGGTGCCTGTCCAGAGGGAAAATCTAGATGCACCAGTTTTTTTTGTTTGCTTATTATTGTTTTGTGGTATTTGGGGGGAGTATTACTAAGTAAAAGTTTCTGACTTGCTAGGCTGCCCCTTTCCTGACTAGACAGAGCAGACTTCTGTGGGGGACTTTTTGTCTGCGACCATTGGCGTTTCTGGGTTGCTGACTTGTTCACCTCCAAGTTTAAGAACAATGAGGAAAAAAGAAACAGGGAACTTACTCCCATGTCATTTCCTGGGTCCTCAGAGCCCTGGCTGGTCCACCTTCTTCTGTCCACTTTTTAAAGACTTCTTTTACTTGTTTTACATATAATGACCAGAGATTTTAGTTGTACTCAGTGGGAGCAGTAGGGAAAGGTACATCTACTATATATTCCCAGAAGTGGAAGTCCCT
The DNA here is from genome assembly GCF_000956105.1 of Propithecus coquereli. NCBI lineage: Eukaryota > Metazoa > Chordata > Mammalia > Primates > Indriidae > Propithecus > Propithecus coquereli. The sequence goes on from NW_012144967.1 coordinate 9,518,522, forward strand.
AGGTGCCTTTTTAGGGTTCTTCATATCTTAGAACTTCTCATTCTATGCCCTTTCTTGGCGAGTGTCATTCTTGGACCCTGCAAAGATTTAGGGAACCCTGTTAGATCAGAGCTTTAATTATGAGCCGTAGACCAATCAAGCTCCTGAACTCAGGAGGGCCAGGAACCTTGATGAAATTTTGGTCAGAAATTTCCTTTGTCCTTTTTCTTTACTTCTGAGTAGGCCAAGTGAGTCATTGCTTTAAGGAGGATGGGACATTAATAGTAATTCTTTTCTTTGAAAAGGGAGCCTTCATTTTATAATTTTCTTAACCGTAAAATTTCTCAAAAAAGGCTAGTCCTTCCAGTGTGAATAAGATATTCTTCAGCTTATGTGAATGTTTTCACGAAGACAGGTGTTAAAATAAGTAATGACTTACTGAAATGCTGGTTCCTGAGAGGCAGTGGACTAGTGTCCTCCTCCCCCACGCTTTTCTCATGCTAATCAAAGCCACTGCCTTAAAAGGTCCCGTTTCCGGACTTTGTTCTCAACTCTGCATGTGTCTGCCCTTGTTATCTAACACCCTTTCTTTGCTGCCACTTCTCTGCTGCACAGCACTCACTGTGTTCTTGAGAATTGTCTAAGCTTTTCACAGGGTAAGCATTTGGGAAACAGCTGAATTCTGGTCATTCTCTGCACAATACATGTAGCTGCTTGATTATGAATTCAGTTATGTTCCTTTACCTGCATATGTGGGGACAGGTTTTCTCAGAAATATTGTGTACTGTGTGAGACCTGGGGCTGTATT
>NW_012144967.1:9519358-9535967 GCF_000956105.1 Propithecus coquereli
ATATAATGACCAGAGATTTTAGTTGTACTCAGTGGGAGCAGTAGGGAAAGGTACATCTACTATATATTCCCAGAAGTGGAAGTCCCTAGGTGCCTTTTTAGGGTTCTTCATATCTTAGAACTTCTCATTCTATGCCCTTTCTTGGCGAGTGTCATTCTTGGACCCTGCAAAGATTTAGGGAACCCTGTTAGATCAGAGCTTTAATTATGAGCCGTAGACCAATCAAGCTCCTGAACTCAGGAGGGCCAGGAACCTTGATGAAATTTTGGTCAGAAATTTCCTTTGTCCTTTTTCTTTACTTCTGAGTAGGCCAAGTGAGTCATTGCTTTAAGGAGGATGGGACATTAATAGTAATTCTTTTCTTTGAAAAGGGAGCCTTCATTTTATAATTTTCTTAACCGTAAAATTTCTCAAAAAAGGCTAGTCCTTCCAGTGTGAATAAGATATTCTTCAGCTTATGTGAATGTTTTCACGAAGACAGGTGTTAAAATAAGTAATGACTTACTGAAATGCTGGTTCCTGAGAGGCAGTGGACTAGTGCCTCCTCCCCCATGCTTTTCTCATGCTAATCAAAGCCACTGCCTTAAAAGGTCCCTTTCCGGACTTTGTTCTCAACTCTGCATGTGTCTGTCCTTGTTATCTAACACCCTTCCTTTGCTGCCACTTCTCTGCTGCACAGCACTCACTGTGTCCTTGAGAATTGTCTAAGGTTTTTACAGGGTAAGCATTTGGGAAACAGCTGAATTCTGGTCATTCTCTGCACAATACATGTAGCTGCTTGATTATGAACTCAGTTATGTTCCTTACCTGCATATGTGGGGACAGGTTTTCTCAGAAATATTGTGTACTGTGTGAGACCTGGGGCTGTATTTCTTATTTCTTTTCTGCTTTTGAGATGATTAAGAAAACGCCAGCCCAGTAATTGATTATGAAATGAATTAATGAAGTGGGTCAAGAGAATCTGGCCTAGCAGATAGTACCAGAGATTGAGAACTATGGTTTTGTTTGATTAGGCTACATCCACCCATCCATCCACCCATTTATCCATCCATCCATCTGAAAAACAGACATATGGAGGCCTGCTATGCCTTGGGTACCTTACTAACTAAGCATTGTAGAAATTTCAAAGATGAATAAGAAACAGACTGACATGGGTGTTAAGAATTTGAACTTCAGGGTCAGAAAGACCTGAATCTGAATCTCTAATCTGCACCACACTAGCTGTGTGTCACTATAAAACTCAGCTTCTCTGAGGGTTGATTTCCTCATCTACATGTTTGCTATGATGATTACATGAAATAACAAATGTATAGAATACCTGATGTAAGTAGGTACCCAATTTATATTGGTTATGAACAAATCGTGTTTTTCTGCCTCAAAGGAGTTCATGTTATAGGAGAGAAGGAAGGGTGTGTTCAAAGTAATTAGAACATTTTTAGATTTTACTACGAGAGCAGCATTTTGTAAACTCAAACAAGCAAACTCACATCCAACTGGCAATGGGCTGCCTAATTGAAATTTAGCTGTGCTGCTGTATACCAGCCAGGCTGTGTACATAGACAAGTGGTCCTCACTAAATTAGAGGCAGGCTTGGGGGTCAAGGATAAAGGTGGGTTTTTAAAGTTTTCTTGGTGGTGCTAGACATTTTTAAGGTACCCCTTGTAACATTCCATATCTACTTTTTAGCCCTGGAGGGTGACTTTATGAATTGGGAGGCTGATCTTTATGGTCCACATCAGTGGGATCCGTTGCTGAAATGGCTTTGGTTTGGTTTGACCAATGGGAGGCAAGACGAAAGATGAGAGAAAGGGAGGATAGTGAGACCACAGTACTTATTCTCCTAGCTTCCTCCTTAGCTGTAGAGCCCTCCTCTGAAGTCACAGCTTTGACAGGGTCTCCTCTCCGCACAACTGCCCTTTCTATGTACCAGGAATGGCTCCCTCCCCTCACACATTCAGGCCAGGGGTGCTCACGCTGGTCTCAGGATCCTGTGCTGTCCCCTGAGGATTTCCCCAGTCCCGTGTGCTGCTTCCTGCCAATGTGTGAACTGATGCCTTGGTCATCCCAGAAATTAGTCTTGCTTCTGCATGTCCTCACAAGGTAGATGCCTCATGGTAGAGTAGGTCAGTCCCAATATCATCAATGTCATGTCTGTGCTCAGAAAAGTGTGGGTTAAAGGGGCCTTGGTGGATTTTCATGAAAGAACGAAAGATCGGAAGAGGAAGGGAAAGCTTGATAATTTTTGCTTCTAAAGCGAATTCACCGGGGAAATTTGTACCAACTTTTCCAGTGCCTGTGGGTTCTTAAGTTTCTTCCCTTTCAGTGAAATCCATCTCTTTCTCTAGAATGTGACCAGCAGGCCCCGCAGTTGCCACTGCTTGCAGGGCTTTTAATCACCTGTATGAACGTCTGATAGGGCTATGAAATACGGCCCCTGAAGGCCTCTGAACTGCCTTTTCCCTTCCTCAAATGGTGAATAATCATTGAACCACTCTGCGGTTTCTGATATGAAGTTCAAATCAAGCCATGAAAAAACCCATATTTCACAAGGTAGCATATTTTTGGTTCCTGGCAGTAAATTTTCCTCACTGTCACCGTGCTGTGGGACACATTTGGAAAGGTCAGTTTGGCACTGTGTAAATTAACCAGAGGACCATTGGAGTTGAATGAAATCTATTGTAAATGTGTATTGATGGGCATAGTATGGGGTGGTGGGTGGGGTGGGGCGTGAGGCTCTTGCGCCAGGGTGATTTGGACAAAAAAGCAGAGTGGTACTAGGGGCCTTAGAATCACTGTATTGTCATGCTGAGTAGTCACGGGAATAGCTTGATGAGACAATGGCAGCAGCACTCTTTTTCAAAGCTTCCTTTGGGAGGTGAGTATTTAAGTTCTGCCAAGGATGAAGCCGATAGTTTGGTGTCATGTGGGCTTATCCCCTCAAGCCTGAGTGGCGCTGCTGCATTGCCCAAATCCAGAGGGCACCATTTCCATCATCATCTATGTACAGACTTGTGCAGTGTACAGACTGTGCAACCCCATAAAGTAGCCTTGAGTTCCTAACGCCATAGTTTTAGAAGGAAGCACACAGCCCAGGGGTTAAGAGAGAGGGCTCTGAGGTCAGATAGACCTGGGTTGAATCAAACATCTTCTACTTGTTAACTGTGTGATTAGGGCATACCTTTTAAATTTTCTGAGCCTCTCTGGGTCCTCATTTTAGAAATAGTGGGACCATAACAACACCTCCGTGTGTGATTTTGATTATAAAAATCAGATAATGCAAATAAGACACCTTGCTCTGCCTGCATGATAAGCAATTCCTAAATGTTAACTGTTAATGCTCTTATTATTTGTAACGTAGGCTCTTCATGGAGCCCCAGACCCCAATGTGGCCAGAAATGAGAATGACTAATGGGAGAACACGGAAGGGAACCTGATGTGCTGCGCCCCATTCAGAGTCCTTAGTCCTTTTTTTCTGGAGTCATAAAATGTCATTGGTGAGCATAAAGGAGCATAACTTTTCCACAATTAATTATTCAATCAGTGTATTCATTCATTTATCCAAAGTATACTAATTGAGCACCTCCTCTTCCTCAGGCTCCATTTCCGACTCTGGGGAACAGCAGTGAACCAAAAAGACAATAAACACATCATGTCCAAAACCCTTTCCACAGCCCCTATATGCCTGCATGAGCATCGTATTAACCATCTCATTGTACCTGCAGGAAACATATGTTTTGGGGGAGGCGAAGAAGAGAAAGGACATTTGGAGAAGGCATTTTATGGATAGTAAAGCTGTAACTATTAGTCAAAGGCCTTGATTCAGGAGACTCTGCTGCTAAGCCATCCCATTGGTTGTTGCCTCTTACAGTTTGTGGCACCAACGGTCAATCAATCAGCAATAATTATGCACCTACTATGTCATTCACTGTGACAGGCACAAGGAATACTATAGTGAGCACAACAGAAATGTATAGTTTAGTAATGAATACAGACATTAAGGAGAGTTTGGAAGTAATTTCTTAAATAATAATAGCAAATGTGTAAAGAATCACAGAATGCTATCGTGCCTACAACTGAACGGAAGCAGTCAAGGGAGGGTTTTTTGTGGAAGAGGCTTTTATGCTGAGACTTGGAGGTTTCCCAAGAGTGGAAGGTGGAGGACAGGTAGAGAGATGGTATCTTCTGGAAGCTCTCACATTTCCTAAAAGATACCGATATTGGGCCATTTATCAAAAAAGTCGTCTTCCATTCCAGGGTCTGGCACAGGGCCTGATGTTTGGTTGGTCAATAAATATTTGTTGAATGACAGAATGAGTAGACAGATAGATCTTCCATCTTCATTGAGTGAATGCATGAATGAATAGAATTTTGCAGATTCTCTGGATCAGGGTAATTGGTCACTCAATAAGTTGAGGAGACAGAGTTATCTACCATACTTACTCCTCGGCCCTCCTCTTGATGATTTTTGGCTACTAAAATTTCTCTCTTCAATCTTCCCTTCCCTTTTCACTGGGTATATACATGGATCCTCCTTTTAAAAATTACTTATTTGATACAGGATGTAATCTCTTTCTTTATGGTCAAGTCAATAACAACATTGCTGACCTGGAAATCTCCTATCTTGAAGTGGAGGAATTAGGAACTTCTGAAAAATGGACCTCTTAAAGTTAGTCCTAGCTTAACAGCCCATAGGAAGAAGGCTGTGCAAACAATATCTCTATTGGAAGCTTCAAGAATTGATGCTAATGATATGCTGTACAGCAAGACTCTGCCTTTGGGTTCAAGCACTGGCTGCTTTGTGTAGATATATCATAGGGCAAGTTGGAAGGCAATGAAAAATTACCCCATTTGGTGCCTCGCTTACACAATATGGATCCTGGTGAAACTTTGAGGCCTTTATTAATAATAGCATCTGGTAGCTTATTGGATATGTGGTGCCCAATTACTGGATTTGACAGTACAAGGTATATATTAATGACTTATTAGGACCAACCTGGCTGGTAATTGATTACTAATGAGGTAGACTTGCTTGCATTAGGCAAAATAAGATTTTGTAACTCTTTTAGCCAGCCCTGCATGAATGCCTAAGGAGATGTGATCTACTAAATGGGTGATAAATATTTCATGGAGAACATTTTATAGCATCCATTTTACTAATTTTTTTTAAAGGATAACTATATAGTTACTGGAAAGTCCCAGTTGGTGGTTGCCTTTGGTGTTCAAAAATTCTTGACGTGCAGATTTGGCACAAAGTAATTGCAGCCATTGCTAGCTTTATTTTGCTATCTGTGACAATAGAGCCATGTCCTAGTGACTGAAAACGTTTTTCTGGGATAGGTGAGTCACTGGCAAGCTTCGTATTGGATTCACAGAGAGAGACAAAGCTGATTTTATGCATGTATTTCGAATGTCACAAGAAACGGACAATTTCTAGACACAACTGTGATTGCTCACTGATACAAAGGTGAAATATTTTCCTTCCTTTTTGGCTCTGAAGTAAATAAATACGTGCTTTCTTGAAGATGTTACACGTCTGTTTTCTATAAAAATGCTCTAGATCTGTTTTACGAATTTCAATTTTCCATCTGACCCTTTTCCTCTTTATATTAATGAATTTCACCTAATTGAATTGGATGCCACAACTGACAAGTATTCATTCTGAATTTGAGCTTCATATCCCCAAGAAGGCATTTTCTTAGTAACACTTAGCACAATGATATCTATCAAATCACTGGTGCAGTTAGAATTTAATTTGCTCTATCGGTTGCCATTGTCATGCTACTTAACCTTAAAAAAAGTAATTTTTCTCAAGACTTCATGCTTCCTTTTTTTTTTTATTTCTCCTTCTTTTTTCCTTTCACTGATTGAATTTAATAAACTCTTGAAAAAGTAAAGACTGGGGAAGAGCCATTTTCACAAGGTGACAGGGAAGGAGGGAGCCTGTTGTGTCCCCTTCCTTCCCAGTTCTCCCCACCTGTCTTTCACCTCCCAGGGGGAATCCGATCTTTCTTCCTATGGCTGTCCTACAGCAACCCCTTAAGCAAGGCACTGGGAGGGAGGTGGGGGAAGGAAGGGAAATGGGAGAAAAGGAGGAGGCAGAGAAGGTAAAAAAATGAAAGGAGAAGAAAAAGAGAAGAAATAAATAGCGACAAAGGGGGAAGAAAGATAAACAGGGAGAAGTAGGTGTGCAAAGCCAGAGAAACAGCCCCCTTGACCCCTACCTGCTCTGTTGACACCTTGCTGAATATGTAGCTCACATAAACCTTTCCCTTTTCTGATCTCTGTAGAGCACTGGTTCTCAATTATGGGGGGATTTTCCCCCTCAGGGGACATTTGGCAACATCTGGAGACATTTTTGATTATCACCACTGGTGGTGATAGTAGGGAGGCGGATGCTGCAGAGGTCAGATATTTTGCATCAAAAAGTGTCCCCTCAAATTCATGTCCACACTGAAACTAACTATGAATATGACCCTATTTGGAAATAGGGTCTTGGCAGATATAATCAAGCTAAGATGAGGTTATTTATACTGGATTAGGGTGGACCCAAATCCAAAGACTGTTGTCCTTATGAGAAAAGGAAACTTCGAACGTGAGACACAGACACAGAGGGAAGATGGCCATGTGAAAATGAATGCAGAGATTGAGGTGATGCTGCTATAAGTCAAGGAATTCCAAAGACCACCAAGAACCCCCAGAAGCTGGGAGAGACACAGGGAGATTCTTCTCTAGAGCCTTCGGAGGGAGCCTGCTTGACATCTTGATTTTGGACTTTCAGCCTCCCAAACTGGGAGAAAATAAATTTCTGTTGCCTCAAGCCACTTGATTTGTGAAACTCAATCCTAGAAACTCAATCCCAGGAAACTAATATACTAGGGATGCTGCTAAACATCCTCCAATGCACAGGACAGCCACCTACCACGAGGGCCAAGGGCCATTTTGGACATATGGTCCAACATGTTGATAATGATGAGACTGACTGCTGTAGAGCTCGGCTCTGTAGCTCTCATTTATCACTTTATTATCTATGTTTTGATGTGTTTCTAACCTTGCAATCTCTCACCTAATTCCTATGTTATTTAACTTTTTGGGTCTTTGTGTGTTGTGTTGGTATGCCAGCTAACTTGTTAGCTCTTAGAAAGTAAGGGGGCATGTGTTTAATTCTTTAATTCCTTTAAAATTAATTGATGTGTACATAGTAGGAATTCAATAAATGCTTCTTGAATAAATGAACAAAGACTGTGATCACAGTTGCAGTGGAATTATCCCTACTCTGTCAGTAGAGCCTATCCTGAGGTCTTGAGGTATAACTTTCTCAAGATGTGATTGCTATTCCTTATCTGTTGTGGAACCTGTCCACCCAGCAGGGAAGTTCTGGTGTGAACAAGATTCAGAAGAAGCATGGCCTATTGGAAAGAGCTCTGGACTGGAAGACAGGGAAAGGGTTTAATTTCTATCTTATTGGACAACTTACGTGTTCTCTCTGAACTTCAATTTTCCCTTGTGTGAAAAGGGAATAGTGATTGTTAGCGTATAGAGATGTTGTGAAGATCAAGCAGATTACAATATAATGAGCCTGACAAAGTTACTAGGTGAAAATTTTACTTTTTGACCATGTCAATACTAGGACAAGCATGTCCTCCTGGTTCATGCAAGTGGCACACACCAGGAGACATACATATGTGCTTGACGGGACTATAGGTTTTGCCTGGGAAGCAGAAAACATGGATAAGGGAGTAGTGGTTAACATCGAGTACTTCCTGTGTGCCAGGTATGTTTTCACATTTTCTCTTTAATATTTAGAACCCCTCTGAGGTAGCCATTGCTATTCTCAGTTTGGAAACGAGGGAAGTCAATCTGACAAAGGGAAACTCACACAGAGCTGCAGTCAGTATCGACAGACTCAGATTTGATATTAAAGCCCATAATATATCAACTGAACATGCTGCCTTTCAAGCTGATATGAAAGATCTTGAGTGGTTGTTTGATACATCACAGACGATTTTAGTGTTGAAACAGAAGGTATCGTGGAAGTAATATGAAGTGAGCTTGTGTTGGTAGGGTGTCATCTCTGTGTGAAGACAATGTTCCCAGCCCACTCTTGCTGTGTCATATATCTGGGCAATTTTTCTCTAGTGGTAGTAGTAAGTTATGCTGACCCAGTGCTGGGTCTCCAGTATGTGCCTGTAATGTTAATAGTGGTGTCTTGGACCAGAGAGAATATGATGGGCTACGGTTTTAGGAGTCTACTGAGTTAGTTAGTCCCAGAAGTATGGCTATCAGAGCTAGAGCACGACAAGGTTAAAGGTCTGAGAAAAGATGTTGGGATATTAAGTAGTAATTCTGAGTAAGATTTCAAACCCTCTTGGTATGTTTGTGTTAGAAATTTATAGTGCAGCTGCTTCTCTGTGAGACTGTTCATCCCCTGCTAAGCTATGCCCTAATGGAAAAATATGTTAATATATAGGAAAGTTTTCAACAGAACATTTCAAAGATAAACCAAATTGAACAATAAGTGCATTTAAGTGATACCCAAGAAAATAACTTTTGTATCTGAGATGAGAATCAGGGCAGGGAAAAGCCAGTTTTATATTTCATTTGTCAGAGTTTAGCATATTTTGCATAGTTATGCCAGACCTGCTGTCTTGGTCAGGTTTGCGCTTTTGCAGAGAATATTTGAGACTGGGTAATTTATAGTGAAGAGGAATTTATTGGCTCATGGTTCTGGAGGCTGGGCAGTCCAAGAGAGAGGGACTGGCAACTGATGGGACCCTACTTGTGTCATTTCATCATGGAAAGGCAAAACTCATCCTTCTATAAGGAATCTGATAACCCACTCCTACGATAACAGCATTAATACATTAATGAGGGCAGGGCTCTCATGGCCTAACCACCTCTTAGAGGTCCCAACTGTTAATACGGATACAATGGCAACTAAATATCAATACGAGTCTGAGGAGGACAGACATTCTAACCATACCATCTGCTATTCAGGGAATTCATGTTGGAAGCCCACGTGTAGAGGAAGCATAGTTTTCTTCCACCATTGGTAGAGTATCCGTGGTACCACTGAAGATTGAAGGCCACTCTTGGACACCCATGAGGCTGTAGGTATTGCCTTTGAAAGACCCAGCTTCCATCACTTAGGTTATGTGGCATCTGTAAATCTGATCATGTGTGAATATTGAGGGTAACACTGGACACTTTTTAAAGGGCTGATGAAGGATGGGCTCATCTTACGGTGATCATTATTAAAGATTTTTTAAAGTATTTTTCTTTTGTCAAGCTGCTACAAGAGCAGATATTTGATCATTAGAAGAAAATAGGTTAGCTTCCTACTACCTTGTTATTAAATTAATAGTAATTTAGCCGTTAATGTCTCACTTTAAAGGTTTCACATTTCTGTATTAGTACCACGCGCTAACCCATTGTGCCACTGGAGCTCCTAAAGGTTTCACATTTCTGGATTTTTATAAGTTTATATCCAAAACAATCAGATATAAAGTATATTTATACATCAACTTCCACAAGGGACAAGTAACTTTGAGGTTCTTCTATATCCCTGTGTTCACCTTCTGCCTTCTTCTCTAAGCTAAGACCATTTATTTCTGTACAAATGGTGACATCAGAAATATTTTCACACATTCTTTCTTTCTGGTTTGCCTAGTTTTGAGAAAATACACACCAAAGGTGTTTCTTGAGTCTTTATCCTGTGTTAAAAGTGATTCTCATTGTATCAGACACATGACTTATAGGACTTGTCAGATACTCTACCTCCTTCCCTTGGGAGCTGCTGCCCACCTCCTGGACAATATTGCAGACACCGGGGGCTGATCAGGCACTTGCTCTGAGAAGACCAGACCTTCCCTCTTAGGTTACTCCTGAGAAACTTGGCTGACCAGCAGCAAGACTGGAGTTCCTGGGCCTTACAGCCAGTTGTGGACTTGGATGAAATCTCACTAGGAAGGTGGGGGTTGTGGCATCTTGAGTCACTAAAGCAACTAAGATATAGAGGAGGGTTTAATACCCTGTGAGGTGAACTCAGACCAGCTAGAAATGGGAGACAGGAGAGAAATAATCAGAAATTATTCCCTATTCCTCCCTTACATTCACTTCTTGGATGTGTGGTTGATCTTTTCACCTTGTCTGTAGACAACCCACCTGTTGAGTTACCTGTTCTACCTATTCATGGAAGGTCATGAGTCAACATTGTAGTTCAATATTCTCATTGCTTTGCGTCTCTCCTTATCTTCTTTTACTTTTTCTTCACTCTTTAGGTGCATGGTTTATACCTCTTAAAGTATTAGCACTTTAATTCTTACCTATGGCTCTATTTTCTGGAAATCTCAGGCTAAGATATCCTCTTAAATTTGGAAAGAAAGTAGCTAATTAGTCATAAAAGAATCATGCATTGGACTGTTATATAAATAATTCAGAAAAAATGCAAAGTTTTTATTTTAATTATATAAAAACATTACAAATCTTCTCTTCTTCTGGGGAGTTTGTCTTTTTTTTTTTTTATGAAGCATCTGTGGCAATACATGCCAGCTGAAAGAAACTCAGGGGCATGGAGATGTGGTTGACCAAAAAGCTCAGATGTGAGTTCCAATTATTGTTTCTTGGTCTGACAATACATTATCCATTGTAACTTTTCTACCATGCTTTGCAGAAAAGCTGAGTGGGGGGAGTTGGCTGGTTTTGCACAGGGCTATCTGAAAATACTCAGGCTGTTGCCAGGAAAAGAGTAAGACAGAGTTTCACAAAACTCTATTTGTGAAATTAAATTGGCTGGGATCAGGACAGCCGTGCAGCTTCAATCTGGTGGCATGCCTATAAACGAGGACCATCAGTACAAAGCAATGTTCTTAACTGTGAGGACGGAGCTAATGGGCTGCCACCAAGGTCAGCTCTAGGTCAAGATTCATTTCCTAATGAAAGGAAGAGAGAGGACTATGGAGAACATTAATGGAACCCATCATGATTCCAAAGTGAAAGGCCCTCACTTTCTAGGAGAATAAAATAAATGCCATTCTTATTTCTTCATATTTAGAAAGCTTTGCCAATCATTTTGCAGTGTGGATGATTATATGATAAAATCATTCGATGGATAAGGGAAAATAATGCAAGTGGGAGAGAAATACGGGTATAAAAGAGGTTTATCTTGGGAACAAGACCTATCATCTGAATGAAAGTCACTGGAATCCAATTTTGGATAGGAGGAAGAAATACACAGATTCAGAGGAAAGATTTGATAGCATACTGAGCAACCAAGTTCAGACTTTTAGGGCAGCAGGGGAGTGAAACTAGAAACAAGAGACCAGATGGCCCAAGAAACACCTGAGAGTTGAGAGTCATGTGAGAACCAGACCATGGAGTTGTGTCAGACCACAAGAAACTATAGTAGTGATGGTTGCTATAATAAACTTGATGTACCCTTGACAAAGAAACTGCTTTTTCTTTTTTATGCATGGCTCAAGACAGAGTGTACTGATACATCACAGAATAACACTTTAATTTCAGAGAGTGTAGCTCTGTGAAGGACACTAATGAGGCAGATGATTTGCACTTAACTTCCCCATGGATGCAAATGCTAAACAGCATGGCTGTCATGACTTACATATGCCCAGAGCTGGTGCATGGAACAAACAGAACCTGTCCTTTCTCCTAGAAGCTGGGCCCTGGGGGGCATCCAAGTAGACTGATTGTTAAGGTAAAATTGCTGTAAGGTGTGGTTCAGGTGGGCATAGGTAAGGAGGTTCATTTGATGATTTGGACAAATATAAGCAGAGGGCGAGTACAGTCAGCTGATTGACAATAGGATGATTCTGAGGCATTAGGTAGTTCTTGGTTGGATCCTTGATAATGCATGAGATACAAAGATAAGGTTTTAACCTCTTCAGTGAGAGGTAGACCAGTGGCATGGCCCACTCATGTTGGCTAGATTACAGCACAGATCTTTAGTCTTTGCTGTTGTTAGAAATGGGCCAGGGATGGAATGTAGGTGAGGTATAAGACATCAGTAGGAAAGATAACCAATGATTAAATAAGGTTAAGTATATTTACAAACATGTGAAAGATGAAAACAGAGGAGAGAGATTTTAGAATGATGTGCATAGCTCTGTATAATCAGCTAATATTCCTGAAATGTCAGGAATGAAGTTCCTGAAATGTCCTGAAATGAAGTTTAGTATACCAAGGAATTCAGGCGATATATTCACTGGGGAGATCAGATCATGGTCCCTCAAAGATATCCCTGACCTAATCCCTTGATCCTGTGAATGAGTTGCTTTACATAGCAAAGGAACCCTCCTGATGTAATTAAGGTTATAAACCTTAAAATAGGGAGATTACTGTGGGTTATTAAAGTGGGCCCAATCTAATCATGCAAACCTTTAAGAACAGAACATTTCGTGGCTGGGATCAGATGTGGTGGAAAAGAAGACAGAGCAATGTGGAAGAAGGGGAAGCCAGAAAGACTGAAGGCATGAAAAAAACTCAATGTGCTGTTGCTGACTTTGAAGATGGAGGTAGGAAGTTGAGAGAGGCTCCCAGCTGACAGCCAGCAAGCCAATGGGGACCTCAGCCCTGTAACAGCAAGGAACTGAATAAGGTTGGAAGAGGATTCCATACCATAGCCTCCAAATAAAAGCCCTGGACAGATGAGTTTTTCCTAGTGAGAGCTGTGTTTTGCTTCTATCCCACAGAACTGTGAGATAAATGGGTGTTGTTTTAAGCTTCTAGATTTGTGGTAATTTGTCACAACAGCAAGAGAAAACTAATAAGTCACATATCTATGTTTACATAGATGTATATATCTGTTTTTTAAATGTGTGTACACAAATATCTCAGAAAAAGTATAATGCACTGTGTAGCATATTAAATAAATAGTTCATAGGCCAAAGATATGTAGCTTTATGGTGAGATGTTTCAGGCATTCAACACCAAGTGAGTCTGGAAGCATGGTACCTTTTGACCGTTTTTAACTTCTTCAGCGATAAATTACAGAGAGATTCCATGTGCGAGATTATCATACTGTCTGCTTTTGAAGGCTGCTGGCTCATAAAATTTGTCAGAAATTCAAACTCAGCTTCAGCCTTCACCCACATTTTTGCCAAACTTGACAAGTCTTCCAGCCAATATATATGTGTATATATGTTTATGTGTGTATAGTGTATGTACATGCAGATATATAATTATTTTCAAAGCAATTTTATAATGTGTTAAGAATACAACCAGAAATGGCCCTGCTGAAACACTGCTTTCTGTGAAATGGGATACAGCAGGTGAAGGTGGACATGAAGATTTGGTATCTACCAACACTGGATCGTTTTCCCATGGTGACATCTCCTGCAGGTTTTTCTTATTTGTGCTTCCTCGTGTTTTGAAAGCTCACCCATGAGTTTACCCAGAGAAAATAGCTCCTGCTTCTTTCTTTTCAAACATCCTGATCATAAGAATTTAATGAAGCACTCATGGGAGCCACCACTCTGCCTGCCTGTCTTCTTTTCAGCACCAGACTGGAATGGACAGCCCCCCTAGGCGGCTGGGCTGTACGTGTGCACTTCTTATGTAGTCTACAGAGCTATCTTCTGTGTTTTAAATCTAAATGTGGATACTGAGAAATGCTAATTTATGGTAAGCAAGAGCTGGATTGACAGGAAGCACAACAGCGAGGGAGAGGCCGTTTGGTGAGACTGGGGAGGGGTAATGGAAATGGGAGTGAGAAATAGAGACTGATTGGGAATAAAATCAAAGATGTTAAAAAATAGAACTGTTCAGAGTTAACCCAGAGAGAGGCTTAGTAGAATAAGTGGGAAAAAGCTATTTGTATTTATATGTAGGAAGACAGATCAGGTATATTTTTCTTTGTTACAGAATAAGGAAAAGGAAAGAAAAAATAGCTCAGGGAGTCAACTACCTTTCTGGAAGATCAATTCATGTCCAAACCTTGGATTTATGTCTTGAGAACGAGAGTAGTCTTGGTTTTTCTGAAGGTAAGGGGAACTGAGAAGCTAATTTGCTGGACCTAGGGTAGAACATGGGTGATGTCTTAGGGTGGATCAAATGGATTCAGTGCAGATCCTATGCTGTGTCCCATGAATTTGACAATCTACAGAGTTGTACTGGAAGGATGTGAGAAGTAGAACTACAGTTCCCATGTTAGAGGCTTTGGGTCACAACAGGAGTTAAGGCCAGGTTTACCAAAGGCAAATGAAGAGGTGTTCCTTTTGGTGATATCCCTAGCATTTTGTTTTGTAACCTCTTCTGTGGAGCATGATGGAGACAGTAAGGTGATGTAGAGTCTCATTTTACATTTGAGTCACTGAGTCCTACATGGGTACCATGATCATCCAACATTATACAGTTAGTAGCATCCACACCAATTAATCCAAATACTTTCCATTTTTCTCCAGTCCTAAAATCTAATTCTACTCCCATAGTTCTTATTTCCTGTTTTTTTTTCCCCCCTGAGAGTAAACATTGAAAATATCACTGTAGAGCTTATTTGTGGATGAAAGGACATGTGAGGACTCAGGGAATATTTTGGCTGGAACCAAGTAACCCAGTTGGGACACAATTGTTACCTTCAAATGTGTGTTAGGGAGTACTATAAAAGAGGGATTTCCTTAAATCCTTGTTGTCCCAGAAAGCAGATGCAAGATCAAGGTGTAGTAGTAACAGGAAAGCAGATTTAAATCCAGGATAAGAAGAAACTTCCTTCCAATCTGAAGAGTCCGAAATGGAATTAGCTAATTTATGTGATAATGAATTCTATGCCTTCTGAGGTAGTTAAGTCAAAGCTGAATGATCGTTTGCCAGGATGCTGTGCAGAGAATTACAGAATTGGCACAAGAGTGGAGCAGGCTTGTGCTTGATAACCTAAATCTTGAATTAATTGTTCTCTCAAAATTAAAACTATTCCATACCACCCCCTGTTTACTCTTGATTTCTAATCTCCATCTAGGCTTACATTTCTACACAGAGTAAAAAATGACCTTTCGGTCAGCAAAGTCTAACTTACCTTCCAGGGCCCAATCCTGTCTTTTTCCATTTCCTTTTCAATTTACTCATCAATTTATCTTCTTCCTCCTTTACATTTCGAATATCTTCTCCAGGGCACTTCTTAGGTCTAACGCACCATGTACTTCTTTACTCTAAGACGATATCCTCTCAACCGTGCCATTCCCTGCATTTGCATTCTGAATCTTTTCATGAGACAGTAAGTTGTTTATAGGTGGCATTTTTACTTCTTCAGTCCATGTTCACTCCTTAAACTCTCGATATATGACTCCTTTTCTGCCCCAGCTTTATTGGGGTACACTTGACAAATAAAAATTGTATATAAATGAGGTGTACAACATGATGTTTTGATATGCAGATATACTGTGACATGATTTCCACAATCAAGCTAATTAATGTATCACCTCACATAGTTGTGATTTTTTTGTGTGTGTGGTGAGATCACTTAAGATGAACTCTCTTAGCAAATTTCAAGTATATAACAGTGTTATTAACTAGGGTCACCATGCTGTGCATTAGGTCTCCAGAGTTTATTCATCTCACCCAGTTGAACCTTTGTACCCTTTGTCCAACATCTCCCCATTTCCCCTGGACTCTGTCCCCTGCAACCACCATTTCATGATCTCTGTTTTTTATGAGTCCAGTTATTTTAGATTCCACATGCAGTGAGATCATGTAGTATTTGTCATTCCATGTCTGGCTTATCTCTTAGCATAATATCCTCCAGGTTCATTCATAGTGTCACATATGGCAGATTTCTTTCATTTTAAGGCTGAATAATATTCTATTTTACATATCGATCACATTTGCATTATCCATGCATCCTTAGATGGACACATAGGTTGTTGAAATAGCTTAGCTACTGTGAATTATCCTGCAATAAACCATGGAGGTGCAAATATCTCTTCCAGATATTGATTTCATTTCTTTGGGTATATACCTAGAAGGGAGATTTCTGGATCATATGATAGTATTTTTTAAAATTTATTTAAAAGTTTTACAGGAGTGCAAATGTTTTAGGTTACATGGATCACTTTTGTAATGCTTGAGTCAGGGTTAAAATTGTGCCTGTCACCCAGATGGTGTTCATTGTACCCATCAGGTAGGTTTTCACCCATCCCCTCCCCCCTCTCTCCCTATTTGATTTCCGCTGAGTTATACTTCCCTCTATGTACATGTGTGCTCATTGGTTAGTTCCAATTTAATAGTGAGTACATGTAGTGTTTGTTTTTAATTTTAATTTTTTGAAAAACTACCATATCGTTTTCCATAATGGCTGTACCAAGTTACATATCTACCAACAGTATACAACGGTTCCCTTTTCTCCACATCCTTGCTTTGTTATCCTTGTTATCTCCACTTCTTATCCTTGTTTTTTGACAGTAGCCATTCTAATGAGTGTGAAGTGATATCTCATTATAGTTTTTTTTTTGAGACAGGGTCTCACTCTGTTGCCCGGGCTAGAGTGCCATGGCGTCAGCCTAGCTCACAGTAACCTCAAACTCCTGGGCTCGAGAGATCCTCCTGCCTCAGCCTCCCGAGTAGCTGGGGCTACAGGCATGTGCCACCATGCCCGGCTAATTTTTTC
>NW_012144967.1:9536527-9537195 GCF_000956105.1 Propithecus coquereli
TTACAGAATTGGCACAAGAGTGGAGCAGGCTTGTGCTTGATAACCTAAATCTTGAATTAATTGTTCTCTCAAAATTAAAACTATTCCATACCACCCGACCTTCTTTATTTTTTTTTTTCCCTGTTTACTCTTGATTTCTAATCTCCATCTAGGCTTACATTTCTACACAGAGTAAAAAATGACCTTTCGGTCAGCAAAGTCTAACTTACCTTCCAGGGCCCAATCCTGTCTTTTTCCATTTCCTTTTCAATTTACTCATCAATTTATCTTCTTCCTCCTTTACATTTCGAATATCTTCTCCAGGGCACTTCTTAGGTCTAACGCACCATGTACTTCTTTACTCTAAGACGATATCCTCTCAACCGTGCCATTCCCTGCATTTGCATTCTGAATCTTTTCATGAGACAGTAAGTTGTTTATAGGTGGCATTTTTACTTCTTCAGTCCATGTTCACTCCTTAAACTCTCGATATATGACTCCTTTTCTGCCCCAGCTTTATTGGGGTACACTTGACAAATAAAAATTGTATATAAATGAGGTGTACAACATGATGTTTTGATATGTAGATATACTGTGACATGATTTCCACAATCAAGCTAATTAATGTATCACCTCACATAGTTGTGATTTTTTCATGAGATACAAAGATAAGGTTTTAACCTCTTCAG